>NC_080065.1:139722382-140022382 GCF_949987535.1 Balaenoptera acutorostrata
GTTAAATATTTTCTTACCTTCCCATCCCTTACTTCTTGAAGTTTCGTAGGTCTTCCCACAATAGCTTCATGACTCAGCACATATTGCAGAGACTTCATTTTCTTTTCTAATGCTCCTTCATCTAACCCTTTTGACTCAA
This sequence comes from Balaenoptera acutorostrata, assembly GCF_949987535.1. NCBI lineage: Eukaryota > Metazoa > Chordata > Mammalia > Artiodactyla > Balaenopteridae > Balaenoptera > Balaenoptera acutorostrata. Next base: position 139,722,522 of record NC_080065.1, read on the forward strand.
GTGTATAAATTTCTTCTCCCTTTATCTGGATGAATAATTGGTGCTGTTTCATGTAGGTGAGTACGTATGAGTATGTGTGTTGGCATCAGCTATCTGTCACCTCTACTATTGATTCCTCACAAAAGTCAACAGGGAGAGAAATGCTGTATAAATAGGTGTCATGCATTTTTTTCAATTTCGGGGCATGGTTAGCAGCAGAAATGTGGGCTGGAAGACAGTACAGTTGGGAAGTTGAACATTGCTTTTTAATAGAGTGATTGGTTTAATTAAGTATTTTGTGCCAGGCACTGCCCTAGTAGCTAGGGATGTAATGAGAACAAGACATACCAAGTCCCTTTCTTTGTTTTGTTTGAGAGAGATACAATTTAGCGTGCAACTGCAAATGGGTATGGTCTTGGGCTATGAACGTGCATAGCAGCGTCGTCTAACATAGTTAGGGCTGGGGGCAGGGATGATGGGCAAGGATGGCTTCTGGAGAAGAGTGATGTTTAAGCTAAGGCTGAAGGGAGGAGGAAGATGTTGCCTCCTAGGCAAAAGGAGGGTAGGCTAGAAGGGCAGAAATAGCAAGTGTGAATTACTGGAGGACAGAGAGAGTTGGCATGTGCAAGGAACAGGAAGATGTTCAGTGGCTGGAGTGTAAGGTGTGAAAGAGATTGGAAATTTGGCTATAGAGGTAGCCAGGTCATGTAACCTTGAAGAGCTTGTTAAAGACTTTAGATCCCTGCTTCTCAAACTTTAATGTGCTTACGAATCTCCTGGCTATCTTGTTAAAATGCAGATTTGGATTCAGAAGGTCTGGGGTGGAACCTGAGATTCTGCATTTCTAACAGGTTCCCAGGTGATAGTGATGCTATTCCACGGAACACACTGTGAGCAGCAAGGCTTTTGACTCTGTCCTATGGGCAGTGGCAAAACCAGGGAAAGTTTTAGGTCGGAGAACGAAATGACCGAATTGTATGGTAGGAATATCCCATTTCCAGCAGCATGATGAATGGATATTAGGTGAACGAATCTGGAAAATGGAAATCAGTGAAGAGGTGGTGGCAGTAGACAGTCAGGTGAGACTTCTCACTAAAGTTGTCGCACTGGGCAGGTGGACGTTGCCTGTGGTTCATTCTTTAACCCTGCTCAGTTGCCTGCAGGAATAGTTCTGTCCATATCTGCCTCCCCCACTGGGCCGTGGGCTCACCAGCTGTGGTGCTTAGACAGTGTAGGGCATAGCGGTGCCGCATGGTACTTAAAGTACATAAGCCTTGGAATTGCTTGAGCTGGGATGCAAGTCCTAACTCTGTTACTTCCTAGTTGCTTAACCTCTCAGAGCCTCCAATGTCACATCTGCTATAGATAGAGAATAATACCTACCAAAGTGTTGAGAGGATTAAATGAGATAATGTCGATAAAGTGCTTAGCCCTATGCCTGATATTCATTGATTCAAAAAAATACATAGTGAGCATTTGCTCCAATGTGTTAGGCTTTGAAGATTTGGCAATGAACAAAGTAGATTTGGCTCCTGCCCTCTTGGAACACTTGATAAATAGTATTAGTAGCTGCTTATTTTTCTCAGCAATAACTCTCCACTGTTAGCCATTTGTTTTGTGCATGAAGACTAAGCATGAAGCTTGAGCAGCCACTCTGTCTGGACAGTAAGCCCTCAACACCTTCCTGAACAAGTTGTGGAGATAGACACTCTGTTCCATACATTCAGTTTAATTGATTCCTTAAGCCCTGGCAGTGCTTTTGGCTTAATTACTCATAAAACTGAAGCAAGGATACTTGAGGTCTAACATCATTTTCCAGCTCAGTAATCTATATGTGGCCAACCCTGTAACATTACGTTTAATGGTTTTCAAAGGCTTGGGAGGGTGTCTGCGTGGCTTATCGTGAACCAGTGCTCAGATGTGGTCTAGAATCCCCATGTAAAATAAGTGCTTGGGTTTGAGGCTGTAGATTTTCAAATGAGGAACTGAGCTGCTGAACACTTGAGGGACAAGCCAAGTGATAAGAGGAGTGTGAAGGTAGCAATGGAAGGAAAACTGATTGGTAGTCTTTGCTAAGGAGATGTGACCTGGACGGAGGAGAGGTGGGACCACGAGAAGTCCAGCTGCAAAGGATCCTTGGTTATAAAGACCCTGGCTACCTAAGCAAATGAGAATTTAATGAAAAGTTATGGGAGCTGGATCCCACATGGAGAAACTCTCAGAGGTTTTCAGAGTACAAGACAGGCTGGAGGATTAGGTTTTGGAAAGGGCAGGAACCAAATAGAACTGGGGAAGACTGGGCAACAGGAACCATAGCGATGGCTTTGTGGCCGTGAGGGGCTGGCTTGTCTATGGGTTGGTTTTCCATCAACTCTTCCTTCTCTCCCTGCAGTATGTTTCAGATTCAAAGTCCCAGAAGAAGGTCCAGCTGGTTGAGCACAGGATACAGGTCTGCTTCCTGAGTTTCTTGAGAGTGAGGAGAGGAGGGTTCTGGTGATTTTAGCTTCTGTCTTGGGAGGTGGGCACTTGGAATTACCCTCCCTTCGTTATACACAATGGTGTAGAGGTCAATCCCTAAGGGGAAATTGGAATGTTAGTAGGATGGAGGAAATGGATGTAGGCACCCATAGCGTGTTAAACAACTAAGTCAATGACTTATAAATTGAGTCAACTTTATTTTTTCTTTTGAGCTTTGTGTAAATAAATCTTGCCTTTCTAGGTTTCCCCAGGCAGCTCCTCCATCATCAGTGTGCCTGTCGCCCCTTTGTATTTCTCTTGGTTAGCTCTTGTCACACTGCCTTGAGAGTATCTGTTCATGAGGCCATTTCTGAACTAGCCCAAGAGTTCTTAGGGATGAGGATGGGTCCTATTCATATTTGTGTTCTTAGGCCTAGCAAAGTGCTTAACACATAGAAAACATTTGATGACCCATAGTTGAATGAAACAGTATGTGTGGGTTTCTTACTGGAAACACAGTTATGAGCAGCTGGGAATTTCAAGGGGTAAGTATTTGGGGGTAGAAAACATTTCAACGTCATTTTGTAGCATGTGCATGTTTAAAACGCTCTCCACAAAGGCAAGCAGATTTGAAAGTGCAAGAATCATAATTAAAGCACAGGGACTTATGCACTCTGTATTTCAGCTTTTATTCACTTGATTTTTGAAGAATTTTTTTTTTCCCCACAAAAGACTTGTTCACTTAGGACATTTCCTTGCCTTGTTTAGTATTACTCACATATTTTCTCTTTAATCTGGAGAAACATTATCCTGTTCCCCAGGATACTTCATATTTCTGTAAACCCCAAGGTCTTTGCTGGGATCCATCTCCACGGTTCTAAGAAGAAACTTGAACTATTTGGGGCATCCGTAGGCCTGGTAAATTTAGCTACAGTGACCATGTATAAGTGATTTATTTCAGTCAACCTTTAGTCCTAGATAGGTATTCTCATGCATCAGTGCAGAATTCCAGAGTCTGGATTTTAACATAAAATTCGATCCTTCCGTTCCTCCCCCACCCCGTTTAGTGAAGTGATGGGCAAGGGATTGTGGAGAATGGAGACCTTTGTGAGTCTAGATTTCTGCCTTCCTGGTCTACTTAGAGTAAGCAACAGAAACTGACTACGAGCAGAGAAGAAATGTGTTGAAGGCACACGGGACAAACCCCCATGATGGTCTGAAATGCTGGGGAACTGGGCAGCCAGGACCAAGGCTGGAGTTGCAGACAGATTCTGGCCACAGAACTAGACTGCTGAGGTCCCAAAAGGTGCTGCCGCCGACTCTGGACATCACAGCATATATGGTTGCTGCTAGCACACTGGACACTACTGACCCTGCTTCCCCTGGGAATGGGGAATTTTCCTCCATCACTTGCCCTCAGAAAGGATTCTTCACAGTCTCAGCTTACCTGCATCTCTCGCCGCTGTTTCAAAGTCCTGGATGGGACTATCTGGGCAGATGGGCCTAGGCCATGTCCCATGCCCTAGCTTCAAGGTAGTCTGGGAAAGCAAGCATCACATCACGTTTAAGGCACTGCCTCCTAACAAGATGCTTAAGGAGGAGAGGATTCCCCAAACACAGAAAAGAATTTCATCCGCTGGGTCACGAGAATAAAAATGTGCAAGACATTTGATTTTTAAGCCATTGTTGGTAATAGTAAGAAAATCATCTCTTTGATGTTTTTAGATCCTGATATTAAAATGTTTTGTTGGTGCAACAGAGCAACATGGATGGATGAAGGACTATGACAGGATCTACTATTTTTCCTTGGGTGTCTGAATGAAGTGTCATTGGCTTTGAGGCAAGGTTGCATAGAACCTGATGCAAAGGCTCTAGATCCTGGCTTTTAATCTAGGCTTTACCACTTAGTAGCTGGGTGACAATTATTACATCTCTCCCAGCCTTGATTTCCTCATTTGTAGAATGGAGATGACCTCAGCACCTCCCTCAGACTTAGGGTTTTTGTGAGATGACATCTATAATGCTCTTAGGGTAGTGCCAAGCATATTATAATGCTTAATCAATAGTAGCTATTATGAACCAGTTGGAGAGACTTGAGTTAGGGGATTGGCCAGAGGAGTCAAAATACAAGGGCTGCTGATGCCCAGGATGTACCAGACATGTACCTTCAAGAATAATCTGGGGTGTGGGGGGAGTTCCCTGGTGACCTAGTGGTGAGGATTCTGGGCTTTCACTGCTGGGGCCTGGGTTCAATCCCTGGTCAGGGAACTGAGATCCCGCAAGCCGTGTGGTGCAGCCAACAACAGCAGCAGCAACAACAGTAAGAATAATCGGGGGGGAGGAGGACATAATGAAAGCTGAAGTGAGTGACCTCCAAGTTGGATGACCTCTATCAAACAAGATGGGCAAATTCCCAAACACCAGGTGGCCACATGTGCCTGAGAATACAGTCTGCTTTCAAAGTACAATTAAACAGGAAAAGACTCAGTGATGTCGAGTTGTAGACTCACCCTGATGCCTCATCTGCTCAGTTTAGGCACAGAGATTAACCAGTGCAGGGGAACATGTTTTATTTCCAGTTTACAGAGGTTTTTTTGGGGGGCGGGGGGGGATGTCTTTATAGGACTCAAAAGGAAGGTGTTCTCAGCCACAGATGGTCTCAGCAACCTTTATTTAGGTTGGGATTCTGGGAATGTCATCAGTCTGGACACACTCATATTTCTATTTTTGTTCCAGTTATCCAGCAAATAATGAATCGGTTTTATTTCTGCTAAGTGCTAATTTAAGAAGCATCTCTTTTTAAAGTTATTCATTGGGAGAAAATATAAAAGATGCTGTTAGTGCATCTAAGTGAAATGACTCACCTCTTCAGGTATGTTATCAATTTTATTATTATTTAGCATTAAAAAAAATTAAGAATAAGAATGAATCGCCCAAGAAAGAAAGACAGATTCTAAGAGATGCACCTACATTTGTTTTCCCATAACTGAGGATCATTTGAGTTTATGTAAGCTGTTACTTCAGAGTTAGCGCATCACCTCTACAACTGCCGCATTTAGAGCTGGGTTGATTGTAAAAAGCATCATTTAAATGTTTTCATGGAGGGATTAGGGATGGACTGTGTACACACTGGTCACCCAGGGAGAGGTTGAAATCGTCATTTACCTCTAACGGAAGCAAGGAGTGTAATTAACAACCATTGGCACGTAGCAGTTGAGTGTTTCGTGGTGGTGACAATGATTCATCCCTGCTTCCTACAGCAACCAGAGGAAAATTAAACCCAGGTCTTATGACTTTCAGGCAACTGCAGACTGTAAAATTCAAAATTCACCTCATCTCCTGTTCTACTAGCTCACCTTCCTTGTATCCCTCCAACATTCTTCCTTCTTCTGCAAGCAGTAGTTTTCACTCTGTGTAGCTTTTCACCAGAGGCTTCCTAATTTACACAGGGAATTTGGTTAATGCAGTGAAGGCAAATAGGTTTCAACTCTCACGTTTCAACCTGACATTGATTGCTAGTGGTTTCTAAATAAAGTTGGTTCTAGGCACAGTGGGAAGGAGGGCAGTGGTTGGTTAGTAGTACCTACCGTGGGTTGGAGAGGAAGGTCATCCATTTTGCCATCCTCAACCAGGGCAAAGATGGCAAGGTTAGGAATTGGATCTGGCCTTGGCTAAACCATAATGTACTGTGAGATTTTGGACAAACCTCAGCATTACAGCTTTCTTGAATGCCAATTTGGGGGATGTGAGATAAACAGTCTATCATACAAAATTCACAAATCTGTTATAGAGATCAAAAAAGATTTGAAAGAATGGGATCAGTAATAGTATAATGTTACATTCCCATTTTGAAAGAAATACAGATTTATGTAAATTAGATTCAGAGCTCCATGGTAAATATATTGATCTATTTTACAAGTGTAGAAGTTATAGGGAAAGCAGAGCTTGGAGTCCTTGAGTGGAAATGGGAGAACTGTAGGAAGTTAGAAATGAAAGGAGCTTAGGTATTATCTAGAAAAATGGTTTTCATTTTTAAAAAAATCTGTGAAACCCCTTTTTCCCCTCAGACAAAATCCCTTATAGCTCCCAATACAATAAACCAATAAGTGATGCTATTCTGTTTGAAGCTGCTTATTTCTTACCAGGCTTACCAGGATTCTTGGTGTAGAGTAAATGCCGTTAAATACGTTTGAATTTAATTAGGTGCCCTAGAAATCTTTGGAAAGCGGTATTTAAACTTTCCCAGCATGTTAAATTACCCAGCTGTACTTATGACGCCTTGGACCTTGGCCACTGACATGTGTGACCAAATGCCCCTCACAGAGGCACGGAAGAGAGGTACTTGTGTGGTGGAGATGGGAATGATAGGATGCCTAATATGGGGGGGGAAACGATTTATGTGCAAGAGAAAACTGCATCATAATTGTATTATAAACATGAGGGCATAAAACATCAACTGTTCCATCTGTAAAATCCTTGAGTGGAATGAGTAGTCCTGACAGCACCTTTGTCTTACTCTCTATCCATCCAAAAAAAATTTATTAAGCACCTACTGCTTATCAGATACCAGGGTTACAATTCTAGGCAAACCCAATGAACTCCTTGTTTTCCTGTAATGTATATTTTGTTGAGAGAGACAGAATAAACCAAGATAAAAATATAAGTTCAGATGGTGTTATGTGCAATGAAAATAAACAGTGTTTTTGTACAAAGGAACTGAGGGTGGAGCTTATGAACAGCAAGAACTCCATACTTCTTCAATGAATCAATAAAGGCTTTTTATGGGTCACCAGTGGCCACAGAGCACAGGTTGACAGCACATACTTTCAAGAATATCAAGAGTAAGAGCCATATCCATTGTAATCTTAGAGTCCCCATGGGGCACAAGAGAAACTTCATTTGCCTGATGGAGTGGGAGTTTGGCTCAGAGGATTGTAACCAGAACTTTTATGTCTTTCTGTTTCTGCACTCCCTGGCAATGTTTCTGTTTCCTACAGTGATGTCGTAAAAGCTATTCAGTCTTCACGGTGATGGAGCGCAGAGGAGTTGCGCTGGGAATTTATGGCTGCTGGAGAGGGGGTGCTGGAGTAGCAAACTTATAACAAGATAACTTTAATAAATTTTGTTGACTGAGGAAAAGGCAGAGCATTTAGGGATCTAGAAAACAAAACGAGAGAGAGAGTAGGGCTCAGAGCTCAGAGAAAGTGGTTACAGAAGAGAATTCAAGGTCGATAATAGAAGAGGACTGAGAAGCAATCGGACCAACAGAGAAGCTTCAGGAGCCAGAGGACAAAAGCTGGTTTCATTGGTACTGCGGTTCCCCCCCATCGTGGGAAGGAAAATGGGAATAAGATACCCCATGTGAATTCTGTTTCAAAAACACATAGTTCACTAAAATGAACCAGCAATCTGACCCAAAAAAAAGATGCCTTAAATTTGAGGCGTTTCTCATTTGTGCTTTTTGAAAAAACAATGTGTGGTGTCAACTGTCGACTGAAAAAATATGCACAACCTATAAGTTGAGAATTATGTTCTATTTGGTGGAGAAAACTGAGGACGTAAGTCTGGGAGGCAGCCTCTCAGGTAGCTCTAAGGGACTGCTTCAAAGCAGTAGGGGAGGAGCCAGGATATAGAGGAGTTTTTGCAACAAAAACCAGATAGTTGAAACATCAAAAGATTACTGTCCATTAAAGAAAACCAGACATCTTTAGTTAATGAATTTAGCGCTTCTCTATGTGTGGGAAGATGCAAGAGCCCGGGCTCAATGAAATCACTCCTTTGATGTGCACCTTAACTATCTGGGGCCAGTATCCTGCTTTTCTTCATCCACACAACAGAAACAATGTCACAGCGTTGTGAAGTCCCTCTCCTTTCCCTCACCCTGCCATCCTTCCCTCCTGGCCTTGGTCCAGGGCTTAAGTTGAGAGAGGAAGACAGGTGATAAATGCCCTTTTCCCTTTCGTGTCAGTCTGGTGAGATGCGAGGACCCCTCGACCCTGGAGGTCCTGGCGATTGTACAGGCAGGGAGATGGTGGCGAGGTCTTGGGACTTGTGTGTTCAGCCTTGGCCGGGCTGCCAGGTGAGGCAAACCAGGTCAGCAGGAGGCGCCCAACAGGAGGCCAAAGGAGCAGTTGTCCTGGCTTCATTGTTACCTTTAAAACGTTGTGGTCAAATCTCATTACATCTCAACACTAGCACCTTAGAACTCTAGAACATTCGGAGGCCCCAGAAGCCCATGGAATGCAGAAAGTGTTTGGATTTACCATTCTGTTTCCCATCTTCGTGTCTGGAGGTCTCCGGTATGCTGTTGTTTGTGTGCGCATGCACGTGCTTTGCTGGTATTTCTCCTTGCACCACCTGCCTCCCATCCTTGGCTCTCCCTTTTAAGCCTGCCCTCCTAGGGTCAAATTCTTTTGCCTCCTTTCATCCTTCAGGTCCCTTGACCAGATTTGATGCTTTTCCCACCCCATTTCCCTGTCCTAGCACTTATCCTCGGTTATTTATTTATTTATTTATTGGCTGCATTGGTCTTAATTGCGGCACGCGGGATCTTTCGGTGCAGCACAGGCTCTTCGTTGCAGTGCGCGGGCTTCTCTCTAGCTGTGGCGTGCGGGGGCGCGGGCTTATTAGTTGTGGTACGTGGGCTCTCTAATTGTAGTGCACGGGCTCCAGAGCATGTGGGCTCTGTAGTTATGGCATGTGGGCTCTCTAGTTGTGGCCCATGGGCTTCGTTGCAAGACTGATTCTTAACCACTGGACCGGCCACCAGGAAAGTCCCCAGAAAGCCTCAGTTTGAAGTTTCTGTGTTTTTAACTCCATTCTTATACATGCTAATCTTCATTTTAACAGAGGGCAGCCTCAGGCACCGAACTCTCAGCAGAAAATAATATTTAGCTAGAATTATTTTTTTAACATCTTTATTGGAGTATAATTGCTTTACATTGTTACATTAGTTGCTGCTGTATAACAAAGTGAATCAGCTATATGTATACATATATCCCCATATCTCCTCCCTCTTGCGTCTCCCTCCCACCCTCCCTATCCCATCCCTCTAGGTGGTCACAAAGCACCGAGCTGATCTTCCTGTGCTATGCGGCTGCTTCCTACTAGCTATCTACTTTACATTTGGTAGTGTATATATGTCCATGCCACTCTCTCACTTTGTCCCAGCTTACCCTTCCCCCTCCCCATGTCCTCAAGTCCAGTCTCTACGTCCGCGTCTTTATTCCTGTCCTGCCCCTAGGTGCTTCAGAACCTTTCTTTTTTTTTTTTAGATTCCATATGTATGTGTTAGCATACGGTATTTGTTTTTCTCTTTCTGACTTACTTCCCTCTGTATGACAGACTCTAGGTCCATCCACCTCACTACAAATAACTCAATTTCGTTTCTTTTGATGGCTGAGTAATATTCCATTGTATATATGTGCCTCCTCTTCTTTATCCATTCGTCTGTCGATTTAGCTAGAATTTAACAAAATCTTAATTGTTATTTACTGAGAAAAACTTTTCAATACGATTTTTATTGGTGTTATTCTTATGGTTAATATCAACTTATGGTGATATTGGTTTTCTATTTAAGGCAGCAATTTATTGTTTCCTCTTACAGTACATTAATTTAAGTGAAAACAAAGACTGAGTTAAAGAAAAATGTGACCTAACTTATATTTTAGCTTTTATGCAGAGATGGCAAAGGTCAGGAAGGGGTCTGCCAGTGACTCAAGTCTGTATCTTTTCACTCCTTGCCACAACTCTGTCAGGAAAAGGCTGTTTCAATCTCAATTAAGTTTTTACAAAATTGAGATTTAAAGAGGTTAAGTAATTTGGTCAGGGTCAGTCAGCTAGCAAGTGAGAGATGGGAATTGAACCTAGGCCCATCTGACTCCAAATCCCATGTTTTTAACCTCGAGGACATAGACCTCTATTGACCAGATATCTGGCAGCAGGTGAGAGGAGGATTCTAGAATGTTAGATGTAGAATGACCTTTGCAATCTTTTGGTCCATTGTTGTCGTACATTTTTTACCACCAACTCCTCTTTTATTATATATTTTGAATTTTTTAAAAGAACAAACTAGATTTAGTAAGTTATAGTTAATGTATTCTCCTGGTTATTATAAATCAAATAAAGATATGCATTGTCCACTGAAGCTTTGGATCAGCTTGAAAGAACTAGTATGGCCTTGGGGTCTTATGAAGTATGTTGAGAATAGATTGTGAACGTCAGCTAGCATCTTCATGGATTCCTGGGCTTCTGAGGTTCGTAGGTTGAGAATGACCAATCTAGATCACCTCCCTATTTACTAAGACACAGAGAAAGGGAGTGGTTTCATCACATATGAGTAAGTGTCAGTGTCCAAAATGGAGTCCAAAAAATTCCTCCTTCGTCTTGAGAAGGTGCCTGTTCCTTTGGCCACGTTGTTCACCTCTGCCCCATTCCTCTAAAAGCACTGGTCCAAACATTGGTCTTGTTTCCTACCGCCCCTGATCCTTGGCTGCTTCTCATTCATTGATCCAACATTTGTAGCTTTTAGTTGAATCTCATCTTCATTGTTTTTCACTCTGGGAAACACATGCACCTCAGGAAAGTGGTCGTAAGATAGCTCTCGAGTAATCGTTGTGACTTTTGTCCCCAGAAGAATGCTCTGGATTTCTCTCCAAGTCCGTGTCTTGTTTAATGACATCACTGTGTACCCTGTTGCCCATCTAAGCCTTATTCAAAGAGCCTCCCCTATCTTACCTTTGCTTCTCTCTCCAGGCTTATCATTTACCATTCCCCCAACACATGTCATTCACTCTGGCAACACTGAACTACTCCCCCTGAACTTACCATGTTCTTTCTTACCTTTCAGCCTTTGCACATGCTGTTCCTTCTTAATAATAAAGTGCTACCATTCACTCAGCACTTACCATGTGCCAGTCACTATGCCAAGAACTTTGTTTGCTAAATTTGGTCCTTACTGTAGCCCTGTGAAAAAGGAATCCTTATTCACATTTAATGCATAAGGACAATGAGACACAAAGGGAATTAGTAAATTGCCCAAGGTCACACAACTGGCAAAGGGCAGAACCATGATTTGAATCTGCAAAGTCTAACTCAGGGCACATCCCTTGTTTTTTGTTTGTTTGTTTTTTTGTTTTTTGGCCTCACCACGCAGGGATCTTAGTTCCCTGACCAGGGATTGCACCCATGCCCCTTGCAGTGGGAGCGCGGAGTCTTAACCACCGGACCGCCAGGGAAGTCCCCCAGGGCACATCCCTTGATTCGCCTTCCCTTGTGATCTTCATTCACATGGCTAATTTTTATACTGTACCTCTATTAGGTCTTAACTTTAGTACTGATTCCTCTTGGAAGTCTTTTTTGATACCTCCTGACTAAGTTAGACTCCCCCTTCTAGCTGTCTCCACTGCATCATCTGTTTCCCACACTTTGTTGTAATTTCTTGCCCACTTATCTGAAATGTCTACCAGAGAGTGAGTGACACGATGTCTTTCTCATAGTTGTAACCTCCACACCCAGCACTGTGTTGAGCACATAGTGGGCACACAGTGCCTAATTGTTGACTGAGTGAAAGCGCCATCTTTGTCATCAAATATGGTAATCAAATATGGTAATTCCTACCTATGAAATGCCGTCTCCGCCCTTCCCTGTGCACACCCCTATTTCCCTGCCTCTACCTTAGCTCTGTTTCATGATCTCTTGTGTGGGCAGTAAGGTTCTCAAACATTTGTTTCTACAAATGGACGGTTTATTGGGAAATAAAACAAGGTTATTCAGTGGAATAAGGTGGATCATGTTCAATGACTGTGGCTTACCCTTCTGTAAGCAGTCTTTGAATCTGGAAGTGAAGAATCTCTGACAGGCTGTTTCAACCTCACTGAATGCCTCAAACTGCCATCCAGGTAGATAGAAAGTTGTCCATGGACTAGAATAAACTGGTCTGTTGGTTTGGTGCAAGGTCTGGTTTCTAGGCTGGATGGGGCTGAACTTTGACCCCTGAATTTTTTTGTAAGTCCATATGGGCTCACATTAGAGAGGTACATCTTTTCAGTTGACCGAAGCTAAGTTAGCAATAATTCAACAACTCCTGTTTCAGGGAAGAGTATAGTAGTCACATGTGGAACAAGTTTAAGCTGCAGAACCTCCTTGAAGTTCCAGCATGTGCCTGCCCACCATCACCTCTGCCTGGTCAAAGTACAGATGAAGTTTTTTGATACTCTTTACATTATGACCCCACCTCCACCTTCAGCTACATAGACTTATTTGGTTACTGGGTTCTCATACAATCCCCCCTCCTTTGGCCCTACCCCCAAGTGAAAAACCAGAAAAATATCATATGATATCACTTATATGTGGAATCTAAAAAAATGATACAAACGAACTTAATCTATAAAACAGAAATAGACCCACAGATATAGAAAATAAACTTATGGTTACCAAAGGGGAAAATAGGGGAGGGATAAATTTGGAATTTGGGATTAGCAGAAAAACACTACTATATATAAAATAGATAAACAACAAGTACCTACTATATAGCACAGGGAACTATATTCAGTATATTACAATAACCTACAATGGAAAAGAATCTGAAAACGAATAGATATATATGTATAACTGAGTCACTTCACTGTACACCTGAAACATTGTAAATCAACTATACTTCAATAAAAAAATAAAAAATCAGGTTTGGACAAAAAAAGAAATGCTCTAATTCAATTCTGCCATCAAACATCCTGAATGTCAGCTTAAAATAAATGAAATGGATAGAAAAGATATATAGACACAGGTGCCTTGAAACACATTTCAAGGTGATACCAAACATGTTTATTACACAATTCAACTTTCACTTTGCTAACTTAGCATGCACAAAACTGTCAGTTTTTGAAAAGGAACTTTAAAAACACCCTGGTATTGCAATGCCTTCTCGACCACTGACCCTGCCTCTAAAGTCTTTGTTTCCCTTCTCTTTGCTGCACCTTAAGCAAAACTCTGGCGCTGTCTCTCCTTGGCTGGGCATTCAAGACCTTTCACACATGGACCAAACAGCCGTTCTGGTGTTCCCTGCCCTGCAGTCATTGCTTAGCCACGCTGGACTGCTCACTCTGAACTTGCTGCCTAGTTTCACGCCTTTCTGTCCTGGCTGGTTCTTTTGCATCTCCCTGGAGGATCTTCCTCTCACACACCCCCCTGTTTTATTTTTCCTTCCTTCCTAGCCCTACTGAATGGCTCCGTCTCAACAACATCTTCCTGGACCTCCTCAGTCAGGGCTAATCTTTCCCCATATTTCTTGATTTGTTTCTGTCCATATTTTATCTTAAATTTCTCATTAAGTTCTTCTTCATTTGTTAAAAAAATTCAAAGTCTTTTTTATAGTCAAAAGTATAAGGAAGAAAACAAAAAATGAGTCATAATTTTCTTGTCCTGATAATATTTTTTAATATGAAAAAGTCATGCATATATTTTGTTGGAAAAATCTGATAATACAGAAAGGAAGAAAAGAAAAAATGAAAGCTTCCTCACCACTTCACTCCCCTCCATCGTTTTTTAAAACTTTAATTTAATTTTAATTTTTTATTGAAGCATAATTGATTTACACTGTTGTATTAGTTTTAGTTGTATAGCAAAGTGATTCAATTATATATATATGTATTTTTAAAAAGTTTTTATTGGCGTATGATTGATTTACAGTGTTGTTAGTTTCTGCTGTACAGCAAAGTGATTCAGTTATACATTATATATGTATTCTTTCTCAGATTCTTTTCCGTTATAGGTTATTACAAAATATTTAGTATAGTTCCCTGTGCTACACAGTAGGTCCTTGTTGGTTATCTATTTTATATATAGTAGTGTGCATATGTTAATCCCAAACTCCTAATTTATCTTCCCTCTTCCCCTTTGGTAACCATAAGTTTGTTTTCTATGTCTGTGGGTCTATTTCTGTTTTGTATATAAGTTCATTATATCTGTTTTGTATATAAGTTCAAAGATTCCACATATAAGCGTTATCATATGATACCTGTCTTTCTCTGTCTGGCTTACTTCACTTAGTATGATAATCTCTAGGTCTTTCATCTTTAACTTGAGCAGATACAGTCAGCTTTACATGACTGCTCACCTATCCCACTAGACTCTAAACTCCTTGAGGGTTGCTACTGTAGCCTTGTATCTAGTGCAGTACATTGTATACAGTGAGCATACAGTTATCGTTGTTATTGTCACACCTCCTTTCTAACTTGTTTCACTTAGAGAGACTTTATAATATATATTTTATATATTTGACCTGAAATAAATATATTGCCAGATATTTCTCTAGAAAAGATGGGTTTATTTGGGATCAGCAGAGAATTGCAATACGGGATTTGCAAACATGGAGAGCCACACGCAAATCCCTGCATGGCAAGGGAAGGAGAACACTTTTATAGAGAGAAAAGGAAATTGGGAACACTGTAGTAAACAAAAAGGCCATGGCTTTTCATTGGCTGAGTCCTTGCCAGGAAAGAAGAGGAGTCTTTCTTCTTCTTGGGTTCTGCTATAGTCGCAGGGCGTGAGGGCTCCCCCTTCTGGTCTCCCACCTCTATTTAATGGAGGTTTCTGTTTATTAACTTGTTATAATCTACATCAAACACAATTGAAAGAGTCCACATTTGGAATAGCCTGGAAATGTATGACTGCCCTCTAAGAAGAGAGGCACTGGAAAAGAGAGGGCTTCAAGTCTGGCATCTTAGGGGTGCAAGGAATAGATTCTCTCAGTTTTCCTCATCCTTTATGGAAAGGCTGAAGATCCCTAGGATCCCAGAAGAGCTGCAGCTTGAGTCTTGGGAAAGGCAGGAAGGCCCCTTTCTCATCTCAATCTCTCTTCCTCACGGGGTGTATGATTCTCTCTATCTGTTCCAGTAGCCTATCTTTTCTAAAAAGCTTCCTTCCTTTGCTTACTCACCTTGCCTTTGGCCCTAAATGGCTGCTCCTGCCTTGACTCTGCATAGCCCTGCAGCTCAGCAGCCCATAGCTAAATGACAACCATCTCTAGGCTACTCAGTTCCCATTTCCAGGAGAGCAGTCTGATTGGCCCAGCTCATCTTTTCGTGCCAGACTGATGATACAGGATGCCAACGGGTGGCTGTGCTTATGTCAAGCATCCACCCCTCGACCAGTCAAATGTGACTACGGGGCGGGTTCATGTGGTATGGAACCCAGGGAACAGATTCCCTGAGGGAAACATGTGGGTAGGCTAAGTGAAGAAATTTGAGATGAAATCAAGTAATGAACAATTAAGTACCTGGGAGATATTTAAAGAAATTAAGATATAGGGGGGACTTGAAAGCCTCCTTAATTATTTGAAAGAGTTATCCCGTGGATGAGGAGATCTATTTTTTTGCTTGGTTCCAGAGAGTATAGCAAGAACCAATAAGTGGGAGTTGAAGTGAGATAATGAGCATATTAGGAATAACAAACTCTAATAATAGTGGTCTCTAATTAAGCTACTTCTGGAGGTCATGGATTTCCTTTATGGAGAGTGTTTGACTAGAACTTCAATGAGCTCTTTTTCTTCATTTCTTTTTTTTTTCTTTTTTCCTTTAACATCTTTATTGGAGTATAATTGCTTTACAATCTTGTGTTAGTTTCTGCTGTATAACAAAGTGAATCAGCTATATGCATACGTATATCCCCATATCCCCTCCTTCTTGCGTCTCCTTCCTGCCCTCCTTATCCCACCCCTCTAGGTGGTTGCAAAGCACTGAGCTGATCACCCTGTGCTATGCAGCTGCTTCCCACTAGCTATCTGTTTTACATTCAGTAGTGTATATATGTCAGTGCTAATCTCTCACTTCGTCCCAGTTTACCCTTCCCCCCCACCGTGTCCTCAAGTCCATTTTCTAGGTCTCTGTCTTTATTCCTGTCCCGCCCCTAGGTTCATCAGAACCATTTATTTATTTATTTATTTAGAGTCCATATATATATGTTGGTATACAGTATTTGTTTTTCTCTTTCTGACTTACTTCACTCTGTATGACTGACTCTAGGTCCATCCACCTCACTACAAATAACTCAATTTCATTTCTTTTTATGGCTGAGTAATATTCCATTGTATATATGTGCCACATCTTCTTTATCCATTCATCCGATGATGGACACTTAGGTTGCTTCCATGTCCTGGCTATTGTAAATAGTGCTGCAATGAACATTGTAGTACATGACTCTTTTTGAATTATGGTTTTCTCAGGGTATATGCCCAGTAGTGGGTTTGCTGGGTCATATGGTAGTTCTATTTTTAGTTTTTTAAGGAACCTCCATACTGTTCTCCATAGGGGCTGTATCAGTTTACATTCCCACCAACAGTACAAGAGGGTTCCCTTTTCTCCACACCCTCTCCAGCATTTATTGCTTGTAGATTTTTTGATGATGGCCATTCTGACTGGTGTGAGGTGATACCTCATTGTAGTTTTGATTTGCATTTCTCTAATAGTTAGTGATGTTGAGCAACTTTTCATGTGTTTGTTGGCAATCTGTTTATCTTCCTTGGAGAAATAACTATTTAGGTCTTCTGACCATTTTTTGATTGGGTTGTTTGTTTTTTTGATATTGAGCTGCATGACCTGCTTGTATATTTTGGAGATTAATCCTTTGTCCGTTGGTTCGTTTGCAAATATTTTCTCCCATTCTGAGGGTTGTCTTTTCATCTTGTTTATGGTTTCCTTTGCTGTGCAAAAGCTTTGAAGTTTCATTAGGTCCCATTTGTTTATTTTTGGTTTTATTTCCATTTCTCTAGGAGGTGGGTCAAAAAGGATCTTGCTGTGATTTATGTCATGGAGTGTTCTGCCTATGTTTTCCTCTAAGAGTTTTATAGTGTCTGGCCTTACATTTAGGTCTTTAATCCATTTTGAGTTTATTTTTGTGTATGGTCATAGGAAGTGTTCCAATTTCAGTCTTTTACATGTAGCTGTCCAGTTTTCCCAGCACCACTTATTAAAGAGGCAGTCTTTCCTCCATTGTATACTCTTGCCTCCTTTATCAAAGATAAGTTGACCGGGGCTTCCCTGGTGGCGCAGTGGTTGAGAGTCTGCCTGCCAATGCAGGGGACACGGGTTCGAGCCCTGGTCTGGGAGGATCCCACATGCCGTGGAGCGGCTGGGCCCGTGAGCCACAATTACTGAGCCTGCGCGTCTGGAGCCTGTGCTCCGCAACAAGAGAGGCCACGATAGTGAGAGGCCCGCGCACCGCGATGAAGAGTGGCCCCCGCTTGCCACAACTAGAGAAAGCCCTCGCACAGAAACGAAGACCCAACACAGCCATAAATAAATAAATAAATTAAATTAAATAAAAAATTAAAAGTTTAAAAAAAAAAAAAGATAAGTTGACCATATGTGCATGGATTTATCTCTGGGCTTTCTATCCTGTTCCATTGATCTATATTTCTGTTTTTGTGCCAGTACCACATTGTCTTGATTACTGTAGCTTTGTAGTATAGTCTGAAGTCAGGGAGTCTGATTCCTCCAGCTCCGTTTTTTTCCCTCAAGACCGCTTTGGCTATTCGGGGTCTTTTGTGTCTCCAAACAAATTTTAAGATTTTTTGTTGTAGTTCTGTAAAACATGCCATTGGTAATTTGATAGGGATTGCATTGAATCTGTAGATTGCTTTGGGTAGTATAGTCATTTTCACAATATTGATTCTTCCAATCCAAGAACATGGTATATCTCTCCATCTGGTTGTATTATCTTTAATTTGTTTCATCAGTGTCTTATAGTTTTCTGCATACAGGTCTTTTGTCTCCCTAGGTAGGTTTATTCCTAGGTATTTTATTCTTTTTGTTGCAGTGGTAAATGGGAGTGTTTCCTTAATTTCTCTTTCAGATTTTTCATCATTAGTGTATAGGAATGCAAGAGATTTCTGCGCATTAATTTTGTATCCTGCAACTTTACCAAATTCATTGATTAGCTCTAGTAGTTTTCTGGTGACATCTTTAGGATTCTCTATGTATAGTATCATGTCATCTGCAAACAGTGATAGTTTTACTTCTTCTTTTCCAATTTGTATACCTTTTATTTCTTTTTCTTCTCTGATTGCCATGGCTAGGACTTCCAAAACTGTGTTGAATAATAGTGGTGAGAGTGGACATCCTTGTCTGGATCCTGATCTTAGAGGAAATGCTTTCAGTTTTTCACCATTGAGAATGATGTTTACTGTGGGTTTGTCGTATATGGCCTTTATTATGTTGAGGTAGGTTCCCTCTATGCCCACTTTCTGGAGAGTTTTTATCGTAAATGGGTGTAGAATTTTGTCAAAAGCTTTTTCTGCATCTATTGAGATGATCATATGGTTTTTCTTCTTCAATTTGTTAATATGGTGTATCACATTGATTGATTTGCGTATATTGAAGAATCCTTGCATCCCTGGGATAAATCCCACTTGATCATGGTGTATGATAC
Organism: Balaenoptera acutorostrata; assembly: GCF_949987535.1. Lineage (NCBI taxonomy): Eukaryota > Metazoa > Chordata > Mammalia > Artiodactyla > Balaenopteridae > Balaenoptera > Balaenoptera acutorostrata. The sequence goes on from NC_080065.1 coordinate 139,741,380, forward strand.
TTTTAATGTGTTGTTTGGTTCTGTTTGCTAGTATTTTGTTGAGGATTTTTGCATCTATATTCATCAGTGATATTGGTCTGTAATTTTCTTTTTTTGTAGTATCTTTGTGTGGTTTTGGTATCAGGGTGATGGTGTCCTCATGGAGTGAGTTTGGGAGTGTTCCTTCCTCTGCAGTTTTTTGGAAGAGTTTGAGAAGGGTGGATGTTAGCTCTTCTCTAAATGTTTGATAGAATTCACCTGTGAAGCCATCTGGTCCTGGAGTTTTGTTTGTTGGAAGATTTTTAATCACAGTTTCAATTTCATTACTTGTGATTGGTCTGTTCATATTTTCTGTTTCTTCCTGGTTCAGTCTTGGAAGGTTATACCTTTCTAAGAATTTGTCCATTTCTTCCAGGTTGTCCATTTTATATTGGCATAGAGCTGCTTGTAGTAGTCTCTCAGGATGTTTTGTATTTCTGCAGTGTCTGTTGTAACTTCTCCTTTATCATTTCTAATTTTATTGATTTGAGTCCTCTCCCTCTTTTTCTTGATGAGTCTGGCTAATGGTTTATCAATTTTGTTTATCTTCTCAAAGAAGCAGCTTTTAGTTTTATTTATCTTTGCTATTGTTTTCTTTGTTTCTATTTCATTTATTTGTGCTCTGATCTTTATGGTTTCTTTCCTTCTACTAACTTTGGTTTTTTTTTTTTGTTCTTCTTTCTCTATTTCCTTTAGGTGTAAGTTTAGATTGTTTATTTGAGATGTTTGTTGTTTTTTGAGGTAGGATTGTATTGCTATAAACTTCCCTCTTAGAACTGCTTTTGCTGCATCCCATAGGTTTTGGATCGTCGTGTTTTCATTGGCATTTGTCTCTAGGTATTTATTGATTTCCTCTTTGATTTCTTCAGTGATCTCTTGGTTATTTAGTAACATATTGCTTAGCCTCCATGTTTTTGTGTTTTTTACGTTTTTTTCCCTTTAATTGATTTCTAATCTCATAGCGTTGTGGTCAGAAAAGATGCTTGATATGATTTCAATTTTCTTAAATTTACCAAGGCTTGATTTGTGACCCAAGATATGATCTATCTTGGAGAATGTTCCATGAGCACTTGAGAAGAAAGTGTAATCTGTTGTTTTGGGATGGAATGTCCTATACATATCAATTAAATCTATCTGGTCTATTGTGTCATTTAAAGCTTGTGTTTCCTTATTAATTTTCTGTTTGGATGATCTGTCCATTGGTGTAAGTGAGGTGTTAACGTCCCCCACTATTATTGTGTTACTGTTGATTTCTCCTTTATAGCTGTTAGCAGTTGCCTTATGTATTGAGGTGCTCCTATGTTGGGTGCATATATATTTAAAATTGTTATATCTTCTTCTTGGATTGATCCCTTGATCATTATGTAGTGTCCTTCCTTGTCTCTTGTAATATTCTTTATTTTAAAGTCTATTTTATCTGATATGAGTATTGCTACTGCAGCTTTCTTTTGATTTGCATTTGCATGGAATATCTTTTCCCATTCCCTCACTTTCAGTCTGTATGTGTCCCTAGGTCTGAAGTGGGTCTCTTGTAGACAGCATATATATGGGTCTTGTTTTTGTATCCATTCAGCAAGCCTGTGTCTTTTGGTTAGAGCATTTAATCCATTCATGTTTAAGGTAATTATTGATATGTATGTTCCTATTACCATTTTGTTAATTGTTTTGGGTTTGTTTTTGTAGGTCCTTTTCTTCTTTTGTGTTTCCCACTTAGAGAAGTTCCTTTAGCATTTGTTGTAGAGCTGGTTTGGTGGTTCTGAATTCTCTTAGCTTTTGCTTGTCTGTAAAGCTTTTGATTTCTCCTTCAAATCTGAATGAGATCCTTTGCTGGGTAGAGTAATCTTGGTTGTAGGTTCTTCCCTTTCATCACTTTAAATATGTCATGCCACTGTCTTCTGGCTTATAGAGTTTCTGCATAGAAATCAGCTGTTAACCTTATGGGAGTTCCCTTGTATGTTATTTGTCGTGTTTCCCTTGCTGCTTTGAATAATTTTTCTTTGTCTTTAATTTTTGCCAATTGAATAACTGTGTGTCTTGGCATGTTTCTGCTTGGGTTTATCCTGTATGAGACTCTCTTCGCTTCCTGGACTTGGGTGGCTATTTCCTTTCCCATGTTAGGGAAGTTTTTGACTATAATCTCTTCAAATATTTTCTCAGGTCCTTTCTCTCTCTCTTCTCCTCTGGGACCCCTATAATGTGAATGTTGTTGCGTTTAATGTTGTCCCAGAGGTCTCTTAGGTTGTGTTCATTTCTTTTCATTCTTTTTTCTTTATTCTGTTCTGCAGCAGTGAATTCCAACATTCTGTCTTCCAGGTCACTTATCCGTTCTTCTGCCTCAGTTATTCTGCTATTGATTCCTTCTAGTGTAGTTTTCATTTCAGTTACTGTATTGTTCATCTCTGTTTGTTTGTTCTTTAATTCTTCTAGGTCTTTGTTCAACATTTCTTGCATCTTCTTGATCTTTGCCTCCATTCTTTTTCTGAGGTCCTGGATCATCTTCACTATCATTATTCTGACTTCTTTTTCTGGAAGGTTGCCTATTTCCACTTCATTTAGTTTTTTTTCTGGGGTTTTATCTTGTTCCTTCATCTGGTACATAGCCCTCTGCCTTTTCATCTTGTCTATCTTTCTGTGAATGTGGTTGTAGTTCCACAGGCTGCAGGATTGTAGTTCTTCTTGCTTCTGCTGTCTGCCCTCTGGTGGATGAGGCTACCTAAGAGGCTTGTGCAAGTTTCCTGATGGGAGGGACTGGTGGTGGGTAGAGCTGGCTGTTGCTCTGGTAGGCAGAGGTCAGTAAAACTTTAATCCACTTGTCTGCTGATGGGTGGGGCTGGGTTCCCTCCCTGTTGGTTGTTTGGCCTGAGTCGACCCAACACTGGAGCCTACCTGGCTCTTTGGTGGGACTAATGGCAGACTCTGGGAGAGCTCGCGCCAAGGAGTACTTCCCAGAACTTATGCTGTCAGTGTCCTTGTCCCCACGGTGAGCCACCTCCACCCCCCACCTCTGCAGGAGACCCTCCAACATTAGCAGGTAGGTCTGGTCCAGTCTCCTATGGGGTCACTGCTCCTTCTCCTGGGTCCTTATGCACACACTACTTTGTGTGTGCCCTCCAAGAGTGGAGTCCCTGTTTCCCCCAGTCCTGTCAAAGTCCTGCAATCAAATCCCGCTAGCCTTCAAAGTCTGATTCTCTAGGAATTCCTCCTCCCGTTGCTGGACCCCCAGGTTGGGAAGCCTGACATGGGGCTCAGAACCTTCACTCCAGTGGGTGGGCTTTTGTGGTATAAGTGTTCTCTGGTTTGTGAGTCACCCACCCAGCAGTTATGGGATTTAATTTTATTGTGATTGTGCCCCTCCTACCATCTCACTGCAGCTTCTCCTTTGTCTTTGGATGTGGGGTATCTTTTTTGGTGAGTTCCAGTGTCTTCCTGTCGATGATTGTTCAGCAGTTAGTTGTGATTCCAGTGCTCTCCCAGGAGGGAGTGAGGGCTCGTCCTTCTACTCCGCCATCTTGAACCAATCTCCCCTTCTAGAGTATTTTTAATTTTAGTAATTGTGTTGTTCATCACTGTTTGTTTGCTTTTTAGTTCTTCTAGATCCTTGTTAAATGTTTCTTGTATTTTCTCCATTTTGTTTCTGAGATTTTGGATCATCTTTACTATCATTACTCTGAATTCTTTTTCATGTAGATTGCCTATTTCGTCTTCATTCATTTGGTCTTGTAGGTTTTTACCTTGCTGCTTTCTCTGTAACATATTTATTTCTCAGTTCTTTTTTTTTTTTTTCTCTTTTTGATGGGTGGTGCTGTATTCCTGTCTTACTGGTTGTTTGGCCTGAGACATCCAGCACTGGAGTTTGCAGGCAGTTGTATAGAGCCGGGTCTTGGTGCTGAGATGAGGCCCTCTGGGGGACCTCACTCTGATTAATATTCCCTGGGGTCTGAGGTTCTCTGTTAGTACAGCAGTTTGGACTCGGAGCTCCCACCACAGGAGCTTGGGCCCAACTTCCAGCCTGGGAACAGAGATCTCGCAAGCTATGTGGCGTGATTAAAAAAAAAAAAAGAAAGAAAGAAAGAAAGAAAGAAATGAAGAAAGGAGCAATACAATATCAAAGAATGAAAAACAAAATAAAATTAGAAGGATAAAAAATATATTAGGAAAAATAAAACTATAATTGAAACAACTGCAACAAGGTAAAATAAAACCACAACAGAAAAAAAAAAAAGAAAAGAAAAAAAGGGGAGGACGGAACAAGCCAAAAGGAGAGAACAATAACAAAGTATAGGGCTTCCCTGCTGGCGCAGTGGTTGAGAATCTGCCTGCTAATGCAGGGGACACAGGTTCGAGCCCTGGTCTGGGAAGATCCCACATGCTGCAGAGAGGCTAGGCCCGTGAGCCACAATTACTGAGCCTGCGCGTCTGGAGCCTGTGCTCCGCAACAGGAGAGGCTGCAATAGTGAGAGGCCTGCACATCGTGATGAAGAGTGGCCCCCGCTTGCCACAACTAGAGAAAGCCCTGGCACAGAAACGAAGACCCAACACAGTCATAAATAAATAAATAAATAAGTAAAAATTAAAAAAAAAACAAAGTATAAAGAATAAAATAAAATTAGAAAAATAAAAGATTTATTGGGAAAAATAAAAATATAAAAGAATCAAGAACAATGAATCAACAAGGTAAAACAGAACCCCTCGGCTATGGGGGCGGAGTTTAGGTGGGGGTGGAACTTAGGCAGGGGAGGGGTTTATTGTGGGGCAGGACCTAGATGGGTTGGGGGAGTGACATTTGAGTGTGGGGCAGGGCCTAGGCAGGTCGATGTTCAAGCGTGGGGCGGGGCCTCTGCTTAGGACCTGCAGGGAAGGGGAGAGGCAGCATGTCAGAAGGAGGGCCTCTGGAGTGTGGAGTTCCGGAGTTTGGAGGTAGGGCCCTGAGTGAGGGTGTGTGGGTGGGGTTTAGGCCCAGCGCAATGGAGGGGGTCTCCAGGTGTAGAGGTGGGGCCCTGGGTGGGGGGGTAAGGGCGGGGCTTGGGTTCGTGCAGCAGGAGGGAGGCTCCGAGGGCAGAGGATTAGGCCTGGGAGCCCAACAGGCTCCCCCGGTGCCTAAGTGGACAGGGAAAGTACTGGCCGAGTTCTCTTCTGTTCCTTTGCGCCGCTCCCCCACCATCTCCCCCAGGGTCTTCCCCCATTGCTGCTGGACCCCTAACCCTGGGTGGGTCCCACTGGGTGTAGGAACTCCTCCTCTCCCCCAGCCACCCATGAGGGGTGCTGGTCCCAGAGGTCCGGCCTTTACTTTTGCTCCCCCTTCCCTCCCTTCCACTCTCTCAGGACCCACGTGGTTGGAGGGGGCCTCAGTGGGCAGAGATCAGGCCCAGGATCTCAGCAGGTTCCTGGGGGCCCACATGGGCAGGGGAAACCTAGCCACTCTCCCTTTTGATCCTCTGCCCTCCCAGTGATTCCCCAATTTCCCCCTTCTGGCGTGGGATCCCTTCCCCTCCCCACCCTTCAGGGGCCCCAGTCCCCTCCTCCCTCCACTTCTCCTCCCCCTTCACTCCCCCCACACCCCATGTCCTACCCGGTCCCTGGGGGTTCCTCCCATCCCCTTAGGTGTCCGTGGTCCCCCACTGGTGCCTGGTAGGTGCCCTAGTTGTGAGGAGACGCGAATTCCACATTCTCCTAGTAGGCCATCTTGACTCTGCCCCTGGGTGAGCTCTTTTGATGGGACCTTTGTGCATTTGGAAAGGTCTGGATCAGATGACCTTGAAAAGTTTTTTCCAACCTTTATGATCCCAAGGACTTGTAAGGGTTTCTTCTCAACCACAACAACTAGGCAAACACATGTGCACCTCTGAGTTCAACACCTGGCATGTGGCATTTGCACAATTGAGGAGCATTTTTTGATTTGAGTCTCCCAATTTGACTGCAGTTTTATTGGGGGCTACTTAGCCATCTGGCTGCTGCTACCTCCTGTCTCCTGGAGCACTCGTAGCTTTCAGCTAGGCTTGGTAGTCTTGGGCTCATTTCATTTTCTAAACAGCTAAGCAATTATAATACAGGAAGCAAGAGCAGGGCTGATGACAAAGCCACCCTATTCATAGTGAGAGCTGGAAAAAAAGCTCAGCTCCTTGGAAAGAATCTACTAGTTATTTTGAATCACTGAACTCATTGCTAACTAACATTGTAATTAGAGTTAAACCACAAAAGCCAAGATTTAGGAGACCATCTGGTCTGCTGTTTGGAGAGAGGGAAAGAACGTTCCAGCCTTGGAGAATGGGCTCCTGCACATGACCTTGTACTTTACTTGACTTCTTTCTGTTTCAATCTCCCCTGTGATGGATGCTGAGCTGAAAAAACACAGATGTTTTCCAAGACCTTAACAGAATGCGCTCCCGCCATTCTCTGGCTTGAATCCAGCAGCACCAGATCCGTAGACATTTACTGAGGGCCTGTTAACTGCAAGAGACTGTGTTAGTCCCTGTAGATTAAAAGCATATAGCATCTTCCTTTAAGGAGACTAGAATCTAATTGGAGGGCAAAACATAAATCCTTGAACAGTTGAAATGACAAGTACAAAAAGGTCAAAGTAGAGGGACCTGGTGATGAGAGTTTTGAAGAATGGAGGGATTGTTGTGGCCCACAGTGACCCATGGACACTTCATTCCAGAGATGTTAGCTGGGCCTTGTGGACTTGAATAGGTCAAAAGTACATTCAAGCTAAGTAGAGCCGTTATGAGCAAGGTAAGGTGCTGAAAAGCCAAGGCTCATTCAGAGGGCCACAAGTCCATCAATTTGAGAAGAGCGCTCACATAGGATGTTAGGTTTAGCAGTCTTTCCTAGTAGACAGGGAACTAAATGCTTCAGTTTTATATCCTCAGCATGCATATCCAGCACTTTTTTTGTAAACTTTGAAAGCAGCGTTTCAAAGGTAGTTCTGTTCTGTGTTACTGCCTTTGACCTTGAGTTACAAACTTGCATCATTTATGGTAATTTTCTGACATGTATCTTTTCTGTTGAGCCAAGAACCTGTCTCTTTCTCATACCCACCTGTGGGGTCTAGCTTTGACCTTGGGAGTCATAAGGAAAAAGTATCACCTCTTTTCTTACCCTGGTCATTCTGATATTTGAAGCCTGCTATTACACCTCCTTTGAATTTTGTCTCTTCTGAGTTAATCACTTCTAATTCTTTTCCCCATTCTTCAGAATATGGCCCTCACCATTCTGGGTATCCCTTATTGACGTAAGCTACTGTATATAACAGTTTTGTGCAGTTTTATACCTTGTGTTCAGATAATTGGGGGTAGGGATGACCTAGGTCTTTGATGATGTCCTTCAATAAATGCAATTACTTCTCTTAGGAAGATCTCTTAGTCTCTTGGAATTCTGTGAGCTGTGAACTTCTCTGGGGGCGCTGAAGCATCTGTACCAGAGATACATGTGTGTGAGGGAGAGCCTCAAAGAAACAGCTCCTTATTTCCTGTACCTTTTTTCTTTCACCTCCATCCTATTTACTGTAGAAAGGACACACGTGCAAAGATAGCACACATTTCTATTCAGTTTGCAAAGCATGAAGCCTTGCTGAACATTTGCTTTCTAGGCAATCTTCACCATTTTATTGACATTTGCTTATGAAATTATTCAGGCAATTGGATCATTTGTTCATTTGCTCATTCACTGAGCACCATATATAACAGACTTGTGCTACAGATGTGGATTCAAAGTTGTATCTGTGTTCTCAAGGAGATTGCAGGTGAATGGGGATAGGCTCTAAGGTGAGTGGATGCAGTTCAGAGGGATCAATGCTAAAATGGGTAGAGTAGGGACATAAAGCAAGGAGTTATGAAGTGGGCAGTGCTGGGGGAGGTTGAGGGAACTTTATGACCAAAAAATCATAGTGACTAGATCATGTACTGCTTTGTTCATCCGTTTTGGCCTCTGCTCCTAGCATAGTGCCTAACATTATAAATACTAGATAAATATTTATGGGATAAGCTGGGTGAGCTGCCACCTTCTATCAGAGTCAGAGTAGCTCTTCTCTGAAGTTACATTCAGTAAGCAAAAGTTGAGGAGAAAGAACCCAAAGAGAATGCCCATAATCGCTTGGATTTTTGCCAAGAGCATGCAGAAAGAGTCCACCAAGTTGAGTTATTCAGCATGAAAAATGCCATCTCTCCCAGTAACGCCATGTTTCAACTTGAGCTCTTCTCACCTCTGCTGGAAACTCGCGCTGGGGTTCTGGAGGCCCTCTGTTTCCTAGCATTTGGTCTTGGGGAAAGGAGAGGCGATGTCCCTGTTTCTGTGAAATTCCTCCCACCTCTCTTCCACGGTGGGCTCTCCTGCTGCATTCCAAGGCCTCCAACTTCCAGCTTGCTGGGTGGTGACAACTGTCAATATGCTGGTCAAAAGGCTCAGGTTCCAGCTACTCAAAGAATTGTCAACTCCTTGTGGTATTTGCAAATTACACAACCACTGGGCAAATGCCCATCCCCCTGCACAGAGTTTGCCTCTCATGCTCCAAAAGTAATTACCCAGAGTAATTACTGAAATGTGTTCAAAACTTTAAATATACATTATTCTATTAATTCTTCTTTGAGATAATTAGGGGAGGTATCCTTACCCCCATTTATAAGGAAGAGTCTGTGAAGAGCTGAGTGTTCCCAAGATCAAACTGTTGTTAAGAATGGAAACTCAAACCCAGGGCTTTAGTTTTTACTATTTTTTAAATTAAATTAAATTTTTTTATACAGCAGGTTCTTATTAGTTATCTGTTTTATACATATTAGTGTATATATGTCAATCCCAATCTCACAATTCATCCCACCACCACCCCCCAATCCCCGCTTCTCCCCTTGGTGTCCATATGTTTTTTTTCTACATCTGTGTCTTTATTTCTTCCTTGCAAACCGGTTCATCTGTACCATTTTTCTAGATTCCATATATATGCGTTAATATATGATATTTGTTTTTCTCTTTCTAAGTTATTTCACTCTGTATGACAGTCTCTAGGTCCATACACATCTCTACAAATGATCCAGTTTCATTCCTTTTTATGGCTGAGTAATATTCCATTGTATATATGTAGTACATCTTCTTTATCCATTCATCTGTCGATGGGCATTTAGGTTGCTTCCATGACCTGGCTATTGTAAATAGTGCTGCAATAAACACTGGGGTGTATGTGTCTTTTTTTTTTTTTTTTTTTTTTTTTTTTTTAGGTAACTTCCATTTAATTTAATATTTATTTTCATTTTATATCCAGGTCACATTTTCTTTTTTTTTTTTTTTTTTTCCACACACACACAGTGTATTTTATTTTTACAAGAGATAAATAGACTGACACCAAGCATTGTACATGGATGACCACAACAAAAGCAACAATGATTGCAATTACCAAACATGAAACACACTTATACTATGTCATAATATTGACATTCAGTCCAGTAATCCTCCACTGTAACAGCTCCTTTACTTTGCAGTGAAAATTGATTTGTATATTCTTTTCCTCTGAGTCCTTGTGGGATTTTTTTTTTTTAATTCAGACAGAAAGTCACAAAAATTATACTCATCCTCATCAGTTCACTCAGTCCCATGTAATTAATTTCTTTTTTTCATCTTGATCTTTTGTTAGCACTTTTATGAGTTCATCAGTTTTTCATTAGAGTTCTGAAAATGCTTATTCATTCAGTTCAGCAGTACAGTCAGTTACCAGAAACCTGTACTTGTCAGAGTCTTTTCCATGAATTTCTTGAAGATGAAACCCTTTTATAGGAACATATTTGCAAAATCATCAGAGTACACCCAGAACTGTCTGTAAATGACAAAAGACTTAAAAATGACCATGGTTAAAGATTTGATGAAAGTTCATAATAACGCAGTTGACAAGAAAATTAGTTATTTCTGAGATATACATTTTAAAGTAATAACTAGGATTATTACTTATAACATTATACCAGAACATATAAGATTTTTAGACGTTTCCTGTAATGTCTGAAACATTTATATTAACATATTTCCATACATATTTCCATACAAATACAAATATAAGATTTTTAGAAATTTCATGTAATGTCTGAAACATTTATATTAACATATTTCCATACATATTTCCATACAAATACAAATATAAGATTTTTAGAAATTTCATGTAATGTCTGAAACATTTATATTAACATATTTCCATACATATTTCCATACAACTACAAATATAAGATTTTTAGAAATTTCATGTAATGTCTGAAACATTTATATTAACATATTTCCATACATATTTCCATACAAATACAAATATAAGATTTTTAGAAATTTCATGTAATGTCTGAAACATTTATATTAACATATTTCCATACATATTTCCATACAAATACAAATATAAGATTTTTAGAAATTTCATGTAATGTCTGAAACATTTATATTAACATATTTCCATACATATTTCCATACACATATAAGATTTTTAGAAATTTCATGTAATGTCTGAAACATTTATATTAACATATTTCCATAAAAATAACCCAATGAAAGTTTAGTATTAGTTGTTTTGTTTGTTTTTTTATACTGCAGGTTCTTATTAGGCATCAGTTTTATACACATCAGTGTATACATGTCAATCCCAATCGCCCAAATCAGCACACCACCATCCCCACCTCATCGCAGTTTTCCCCCCTTGGTGTCCATATGTCCATTCTCTACATCTGTGTCTCAACTTCTGCCCTGCAAACTGGCTCATCTGTACCATTTTTCTAGGTTCCACATACATGCATTAATATACGATATTTGTTTTTCTCTTTCTGACTTACTTCACTCTGTATGACAGTCTCTAGATCCATCCACTTCTCAACAAATGACTCAATTTCGTTCCTTTTTATGGCTGAGTAATATTCCATTGTATATATGTACCACAGCTTCTTTATCCATTCGTCTGTTGATGGGCATTTAGGTTGCTTCCATGACCTGGCTATTGTAAATAGTGCTGCAATGAACATTCGGGTGCACGTGTCTTTTTGAATTACGGTTTTCTCTGGGTATATGCCCAGTAGTGGGATTGCTGGGTCATATGGTAATTCTATTTTTAGTTTTTTAAGGAACCTCCATATTGTTCTCCATAGTGGCTGTATCAATTTACATTCCCACCAACAGTGCAAGAGGGTTCCCTTTTCTCCACACCCTCTCCAGCATTTGTTGTTTGTAGATTTTCTGATGATGCCCATTCTAACAGGAGTGAGGTGATACCTCATTGTAGTTTTGATTTGCATTTCTCTAATAATTAGTGATGTTGAGCATCTTTTCATGTGCTTCGTGGCTGTCTGTATGTCTTCTTTGGAGAAATGTCTATTTAGGTCTTCTGCCCATTTTTGGATTGGGGTGTTTGTTTCTTTGATATTGAGCTGAATGAGCTGTTTATATATTTTGGAGATTAATCCTTTGTCCGTTGATTCATTTGCAAATATTTTCTCCCATTCTGAGGGTTGTCTTTTCGTCTTGTTTATGGTTTCCTTTGCTGTGCAAAAGCTTTGAAGTTTCATTAGGTCCCACTTGTTTATTTTTGTTTTTATTTCCATTACTCTAGGAGGTGGATCGAAAAAGATCTTGCTGTGATTTATGTCAAAGAGTGTTCTTCCTATGTTTTCCTCTAAGAGTTTTATAGTGGCCAGTCTTATATTTAGGTCTCTAATCCATTTTGAGTTTATTTTTGTGTATGGTGTTAGGGAGTATTCTAATTTCATTCTTTTACATGTGGCTGTCCAGTTTTCCCAGCACCACTTATTGAAGAGACTGTCTTTTCTCCATTGTATATCTTTGCCTCCTTTGTCATAGATTAGTTGACCATAGGTGCGTGGGTTAATCTCTGGGCTTTCTATCTTGTTCCATTGATCTATGTTTCTGTTTTTGTGCCAGTACCATATTGTCTTGATTACTGTAGCTTTGTAGTATAGTCTAAAGTCAGGGAGTCTGATTCCTCCAGCTCCATTTTTTTGCCTCAAGACTGCTTTGGCTATTCGGGGTCTTTTGTGTCTCCATACAAATTTTAAGATGATTTGTTCTAGCTCCGTAAAAAATGCCATTGGTAATTTGATAGGGATTGCATTGAATCTGTAGATTGCTTTGGGTAGTATACTCATTTTCACAATGTTGATTCTTCCAATCCAAGAACATGGTATATCTCTCCATCTGTTGGTATCATCTTTAATTTCTTTCATCAGTGTCTTATAGTTTTCTGCATACAGGTCTTTTGTCTCCCTAGGTAGGTTTATTCCTAGGTATTTTATTCTTTTTGTTGCAATGGTAAATGGGAGTGTTTCCATAATTTCTCTTTCAGATTTTTCATCATTAGTGTATAGGAATGCAAGAGATTTCTGTGCATTAATTTTGTAACCTGCAACTTTACCATATTCATTAATCAGCTCTAGCAGTTTTCTGGTGGCAGTTTTAGGATTCTCTATGTATAGTATCATGTCATCCGCAAACAGTGACAGTTTTACTTCTTCTTTTCCAATTTGTATTCCTTTTATTTCTTTTTCTTCTCTGATTGCCGTGGCTAGGACTTCCAGAACTATGTTGAATAATAGTGGTGAGAGTGGACATCCTTGTCTCGTTCCTGATCTTAGAGGAAATGCTTTCAGTTTTTCACCATTGAGAATGATGTTTGCTGTGGGTTTGTCATATATGGCCTTTATTATGTTGAGGTAGGTTCCCTCTATGCCCACTTTCTGGAGAGTTTTTATCAGAAATGGGTGTTGAATTTTGTCAAAAGCTTTTTCTGCATCTATTGAGATGATCATATGGTTTTTCTTCTTCAATTTGTTAATATGGTGTATCACATTGATTGATTTGCGTATATTGAAGAATCCTTGCATCCCTGGGATAAATCCCACTTGATCGTGGTGTATGATCCTTTTAATGTGTTGTTGGATTCTGTTTGCTAGTATTTTGTTGAGGATTTTTGCATCTATATTCATCAGTGATATTGGTCTGTAATTTTCTTTTTTTGTAGTGTCTTTGTCTGGTTTTGGTATCAGGGTGATGGTGGCCTCATAGAATGAGTTTGGGAGAGTTCCTTCCTCTGCAATTTTTTGGAAGAGTTTGAGAAGGATGGGTGTTAGCTCTTCTCTAAATGTTTGATAGAATTCACCTGTGAAGCCATCTGGTCCTGGACTTTTGTTTGTTGGAAGATTTTTAATCACAGTTTCAATTTCATTACTTGTGATTGGTCTGTTGATATTTTCTGTTTCTTCCTGATTCAGTCTTGGAAGGTTATACCTTTCTAAGAATTTGTCCATTTCTTCCAGGTTGTCCAATTTATTGGCATAAAGTTGCTTGTAGTAGTCTCTTAGGATGTTTTGTATTTCTGCGGTGTCTGTTGTAACTTCTCCTTTTTCATTTCTGATTTTATTGATTTGAGTCCTCTCCCTCTTTTTCTTGATGAGTCTGGCTAATGGCTTATCAATTTTGTTTATCTTCTCAAAGAACCAACTTTTAGTTTTATTGATCTTTGCTATTGTTTTCTTTGTTTCTATTTCATTTATTTCTGCTCTGATCTTTATGATTTCTTTCCTTCTGCTAACTTTGGATTTTGTTTGTTCTTCTTTCTCTAGTTTCTTTAGGTGTAATGTTAGATTGTTTACTTGAGATTTTTCTTGTTTCTTTAGGTAGGCTTGTATAGCTATAAACTTCCCTCTTAGAACCGCTTTTGCTGCATCCCATAGGTTTTGGGTCGTCGTGTTTTCATTGTCATTTGTCTCTAGGTATTTTTTTATTTCCTGTTTGATTTCTTCAGTGATCTCTTGGTTATTTAATAACGTATTGTTTAGCCTCCATGTGTTTGTCTTTTTTACGTTTTTTTCCCTGTAATTCATTTCTAATCTCATAGCGTTGTCGTCAGAAAAGATGCTTGATATGATTTCAATTTTCTTAAATTTACTGAGGCTTGATTTGTGACCCAAGATGTGATCTATCCTGGAGAATGTTCCGTGCGCACTTGAGAAGAACGTGTAATCTGCCGTTTTTGGATGGAATGTCCTATATATATCAATTAAATCTATCTGGTCTATTGTGTCATTTAAAGCTTGTGTTTCCTTATTTATTTTCATTTTGGATGATCTGTCCATTGGTGTAAGTGAGGTGTTAAAGTCCCCCACTATTATTGTGTTACTGTCGATTTCCTCTTTTATAGCTGTTAGCAGTTGCCTTATGTATTGAGGTGCTCCTATGTTGGGTGCATATATATTTATAATTGTTATATCTTCTTCTTGGATTGATCCCTGGATCATTATGTAGTGTCCTTCCTTGTCTCTTGTAACATTCTTTATTTTAAAGTCTATTTTATCTGATATGAGTATAGCTACTCCAGCTTTCTTTTGATTTCCATTTGCATGGAATATCTTTTTCCATCCCCTCACTTTCAGTCTGTATGTGTCCCTAGGTCTGAAGTGGGTCTCTTGTAGACAGCATATATATGGGTCTTGTTTTTGTATCCATTCAGCCAGTCTATGTCTTTTGGTTGGGGCATTTAATCCATTCACGTTTAAGGTAATTATCGATATGTATGTTCCTATGACCATTTTCTTAATTGTCTTGGGTTTGTTTTTGTAGGTCCTTTTCTTCTCTTGTGTTTCCCACTTAGAGAAGTTCCTTTAGCATTTGTTGTAGAGCTGGTTTGGTGGTGCTGAATTCTCTTAGCTTTTGCTTGTCTGTAAAGCTTTTGATTTCTCCATCAAATCTAAATGAGATCCTTGCTGGGTAGAGTAATCTTGGTTGTAGGTTCTTCCCTTTCATCACTTTAAGTATTTCATGCCACTCCCTTCTGGCTTGCAGAGTTTCTGCTGAGAAATCAGCTGTTAAACTTATGGGAGTTCCCTTGTATGTTATTTGTCGTTTTTCCCTTGCTGCTTTCAGTAATTTTTCTTTGTCTTTAATTTTTGCCACTTTGATTACTATGTGTCTCGGTGTGTTTCTCCTTGGGTTTATTCTGTATGGGACTCTCTGCGCTTCCTGGACTTGGGTGGCTATTTCCTTTCCCATGTTAGGGAAGTTTTCGACTATAATCTCTTCAAATATTTTCTCTGGTCCTTTCTCTCTCTCTTCTCCTTCTGGGACCCCTATAATGCGAATGTTGTTGCGTTTAATGTTGTCCCAGAGGTCTCTTATGCTGTCTTCATTTCTTTTCATTCTTTTTTCTTTAGTCTGTTCCGCAGCAGTGAATTCCACCATTCTGTCTTCCAGGTCACTTATCCGTTCTTCTGCCTCAGTTATTCTGCTATTGATTCCTTCTAGTGTAGTTTTCATTTCAGTTATTGTATTGGTCATCTCTGTTTGTTTGTTCTTTAATTCTTCTAGGTCTTTGTTAATCATTTCTTGCATCTTCTCAATCTTTGCCTCCATTCTTATTCCGAGGTCCTGGATCATCTTCACTATCATTATTCTGAATTCTTTTTCTGGAAGGTTGCCTATCTCCACTTCATTTAGTTGTTTTTCTGGGGTTTTTTCTTGTTCCTTCATCTGGTACATAGCCCTCTGCCTTTTCATCTTCTCTTTCTTTCTGTAACTGTGGTTTTTGGTCCACAGGCTGCAGGATTGTAGTTTTTCTTGCTTCTGTTGTCTGCCCTCTGGTGGTTGAGGCTATCTAAGAGGCTTGATGGGAGGCTCTGGTGGTGGGTAGAGCTGACTGTTGCTGTGGCGGTCAGAGCTCAGTAAAACCTTAATCCACTTGACTGTTGATGGGTGGGGCTGGGTTCCCTCCCTGTTGCTGTGGCGATCAGAGCTCAGTAAAACCTTAATCCACTTGACTGTTGATGGGTGGGGCTGGGTTCCCTCCCTGTTGGTTGTTTTGCCTGAGGCAACCCAACACTGGAGCCTACCGGTGCTCTTTGGTGGGGTTAATGGCAGACTCTGGGAGGGCTCACGCCAAGGAGAACTTCCCAGGACCTCTGCTGCCAGTGTCCTTATCCCCACGGTGAAACAGAGCCACCACTCGCCTCTGCAGGAGACCCCCCAACACCAGCAAGTACGTCTGGTTCAGTCTCCCCCAGGGTCACTGCTCCTTCCCCTGGGTCCCGATGCACACATTACTTTGTGTGTGCCCTCCAAGAGTGGGGTCTCTGTTTCCCCCAGTCCTGTCACAGTCCTGCAATCACTTCCCACTAGACTTCAAAGTCTGATTCTCTAGGAATTCCTCCTCCCTTTGCCGGACCCCCAGGTTGGGAAGCCTGACGTGGGGCTCAGAAACTTCACTCCAGTGGGTGGACTTCTGTGGTATAAGTGTTCGCCAGTCTGTGAGTCACCCACCCAGCAGTTATGGGATTTGATTTTACTCTGATTGCGCCCCTCCTACCGTCTCACTGTGGCTTCTCCTCTGTCCTTGGACGTGGGGTATCCTCCTTGGTGAAGTCCAGGGTCTTCCTGTCAATGATTGTCCAGCAGCCAGTTGTGATTCTGGTGCTCTCGCAAGAGGGAGTGAGAGCACGTCCTTCTACTCCGCCATCTTGGTTAATCTCTTCTATGTGTCTTTTTGAATTATGGTTTTCTCTGGCTACATGCCCAGTAGTGGGATTTCTGGGTCATATGGTAATTCTATTTTTAGTTTTTTAAGGAACCTCCATACTGTTCTCCATAGTGGCTGTATTAAGTTACATTCCCACCAACAGTGCAAGAGGGTTCCCTTTTCTCCACACCCTCTCCAGAATTTGTTCTTTTGTAGATTTTCTGATGATGCCCATTCTAACCCGTGTGAGGTGATACCTCATTGTAGTTTTTTTTTTTTTTTAGAAATGTCATGCTATTTATCTTGCTTTAAATTTTATTTTATTTAATTAATTAATTAATTTATTTATTTATTTATTTATGGCTGTGTTGGGTCTTCGTTTCTGTGCGAGGGCTTTCTCTAGTTGTGGCAAGTGGGGGCCACTCCTCATCGCGGTGCGCGGGCCTCTCACTATCGCGGCCTCTCTTATTGCGGAGCACAGGCTCCAGACGCACAGGCTCAGTAATTGTGGCTCATGGGCCCAGTTGCTCCGTGGCATGTGGGATCTTCCCAGACCAGGGCTTGAACCCATGTCCCCTGCATTGGCAGGCAGATTCCCAACCACTGCGCCACCAGGGAAGCCCCTCATTGTAGTTTTGATTTGCATTTCTCTAATAATTAGTGATGTTAAGCAGCTTTTCATGTGCCTCTTGGCCATCTGTATGTCTTCTTTGGAGAAATGTCTATTTAGGTCTTCTGCCCATTTTTTGATTGGGTGTTTGTTTTTTTAACATTGAGCTGCATGAGCTATTTATATATTTTGGCGATTAATCCTTTGTCCGTTGATTCGTTTGCAAATATTTTCTTCCATTCTGAAGGTTGTCTTTTCGTCTTG
This sequence comes from Balaenoptera acutorostrata, assembly GCF_949987535.1. NCBI lineage: Eukaryota > Metazoa > Chordata > Mammalia > Artiodactyla > Balaenopteridae > Balaenoptera > Balaenoptera acutorostrata. The sequence goes on from NC_080065.1 coordinate 139,758,740, forward strand.
TTTATAGTTTCCTTTGCTGTGCAAAAGATTTTAAGTTTCATTAGGTCCCATTTGTTTATTTTTGTTTTTATTTCCATTACTCTAGGAGGTGGATCAAAAAAGATCTTGCTGTGATTTATGTCAAAGAGTGTTCTTCCTGTGTCTTCCTCTAAGAGTTTTATAGTATCTGGCCTTACATTTAGGTCTTTAATCCATTTTGAGTTTATTTTTGTGTATGGTGTTAGGGAGTGTTCTAATTTCATTCTTTTACATGTAGCTGTCCAGTTTTCCCAGCACCACTTATTGAAGAGACTGTCTTTTCTCATTGTATATCCTTGCCTCCTTTGTCATAGATTAGTTGACCATAGGTGCATGGGTTTATCTCTGGGCTTTCTATCCTGTTCCATTGATCTGTATTTCTGTTTTTGTGACAGTACCATATTGTCTTGATTACTGTAGCTTTGTAGTATAGTCTGAAGTCAGGGAGTCTGATTCCTCCAGCCCTGTTTTTTTCCCTCAAGATTGCTTTAGCTTTTTACTATTTTTAAAAAAATAAATGTTCTCTTGATTTTGAAAGTTAGATATGTTCCCTGTAGAAAGTCTGGATAAAAGAAGAAAAGTAAAATCATGACACAGAGATAGTTGCTGTTAACAGCTTGGGTTTTCTTCTGGTCTTTTTTATTTCTATGCCCAGGTAAGTTATGATTATATACATATACATATTTTTATTGATATGAAATCCTATTACAGCTGCCATTTTATAACTTGTCTTTTTTATTGAGATATAATTGACATATAACATTATATTAGTTTCAGATGTACAACATAATGATTCAACATATGAATATATTGCAAAATGATCACCACAGTAAGTCTAGTTAACATCCATCACCATACATGGTTAAAAAATTTTTTTCCATGTGATGAGATCTTTTAAGATCTACTCTCTTCGAAATTTTCAAATATTCAGTACAATGTTATTAATAATAGTCACCATGGTGTACCTACATCTCCAGGACTTACTTATTTTACTTTGACCACCTTCACCCATTTTGCTCATCCCTCACCATGCCTCTGGCAACCACCAATATGTTCTCTGTATCTAAATTCACATTTATTTATTTATTGTTTATTTTTTTTATTTTTTAGATACTACATGTAAGTGAGATGGTATTTGTCTTTCTCTGACTTATTTTAGTGTAGGCTGCCTTTTACTGATTATAATATCATTTGTTTATTCAACATACATTTATGGAGCTACTCCTACATGCCAGGTGTGAGCTAAGTCCTATAGTCAGGTGGGGAGACTGGCATTCAACAAATAATCATAGGAATAAATGCAGAGTCAGAAACTGTGAGAAGTGAGAGGAAGAAAAAAGAATATGCAGGGAGGCAGGAAACAAGGGGACCTGATTAGACTGAGAGGTTAGGGAATAGCTTTCTGGGGAAGTGTTTAAAACAGTCTTCTAAGGTGACCATGTCTTTGCCAGGAAAAGAGCGGGGCAGGGTGCAGGCAGCTTCCGACCAGAGTGATGTGAGTGAAGACCCAGAGCCAGCAAGAGCTTTCCAGGGCTGTGAGGCTGAAAGAGGGCCCCTGTGGCCAGTGCAAGGAGAGCAAGGTGGGGGAGGCTGGCAGGCGCTGAAGCTGGAGAGGGAGGCAGGCCTGGATCCCCAGAGCTGTTATACAGACAAGGGGCTTCATCCTCATAACCAGTGAAGGCTGGGAAGGGCTTTATGGGGGAGTGATGTTATCTGCTTCACCATAAGAAGATCACATAGGCTGAACTAAGGAGTATGGATGGGGGAGAGGGGAGGAGGAGTTTATCATTAAATATTCTGTAACACAATTTTTAAAAGCAATATACTATTCATATATTCAATATGGCTTATTTAAAAAAATTCATTGGTTTGGTGTTGTTTTGGTTATAATTTTCAAACTAATGAATGTCCCTGCAGACAAGTTATTGTGCACAGCAATGATGATTGCCTTAGATGAAATCCCTAGAGGTAGAATTGCTGGCTCAGAGGGCATGCACAATTTTAAGGCCATTTTTCCATATTGCTAAGTTACCCTCTGGAAAGGCTGTGTAAATTTCAGCTCCCCCAGGCAGGGAATAAATGTACTGATTTCCATACACCCTTGCCAACTCTGACTATAATTTTTTAAAAAGTCTGTGTCTTGATAGGCTAAAAACAAGATCTCATGTTTTACTTTCTATTTCTTTGACTACCAGCATGAGAGAACATTTTTCATAAGCATAAGGGTCATGTATAGTTCTCCTGGAATTTCTCCTAATCCCATATATTTATCTCTGGATCAGAGCTCCTTCCAGGATATCTCACACCTCTTTAAGATGTATTATAGAAATTTCACAAGATTTCCCGGGCAGGCCGACTCTAGCTCCAGGAAGACCATCTTCAAGATTCAAAGGTGCTGACAGACAAAAGTGACTATCCGGTGAGCAGGAGTCCCAGGCACTTTTTATTTATCACAGAGACTCATACAAAAAAGAGAAAAATAGGTAAGTTAAAAAGATCCTAGTGATAGAAATGCTCTTCTTTCTGCTGATATATAAGATAACCATGAGCTTTAAACATTTAACTGTTTAGTCGATGCTGTCCAGTGGAGATACAACACGAACCATGGATGCAATTTGAAATTTTCTAGTGCTTCAATAAAAAAATAAAAAAGAACTGGTGGAATTAATTTGAATAACATTTTATTTAACCCAATATATTTAAAATACCATCATATCAACATGTAATCACTATAAAAATTATGAACATGCTATTTTATATTCTTTTTTTATACTATGCCTTTGAAATTCAGTGTGTGTGTTGCCTTTACAGTGCATCTCAGTCTGGGCTAGTATATTTCAAGTTCTCTAGTCAGGTGTGGCCGGTGGCTTCCGTATTGGACAACGTGAGTCTGGATGGTGACCGGAAGGCCTGACACTAAGAATCTCAGCTTTATAGGATTTGAGAGCTGGAGAGGAGTGTTGTGTGTAGTGAGCTAGCACTCACTGAAGGCGCTGAAGGGAGGAGTTCCTTTATCAAGGCCATGTGGCTAGGGAATGGTGTGGTGAGGAACTGGACACAGGTTCATCCAGTACAGGTCCTTCTACTTCTGGATTATTGTGAGGTCATGAAGTGCAGGCCACTTAAACTCTGCTTAGGTGGTGAAGGCGGTGTCGTTGCTGTGTTTTACCATTCACAACACAGTGGCTACATTTATTAAAAAAGAGCAAGTTTTTTTTTGTTTGTTTGTTTGTTTTGCCTTGTGGCATGTGGTATCTTAGTTCCCCAACCAGGGATCGAACCCGCGCCCCCTGCACTGGGAGCGTGGAGTCTTAACCACTGGACCGCCAGGGAAGTCCCAAAAAGAGAAAGTTTTGACCCCAGAGAGCAGAGGAAGGATGAGCAGAGCAGAGAGGAGATTTTCTTGGAAAGAACTTCCCATTGTGTTCATCTGAGCCTTTGAATGTTGGTCTTAAGGATATTTCTGCTCTTGCAGGCGAATGGATCCTGGTTCATCTTTAGGGACACCTTTAGGGATGCAGTGAATGGCCAGCAGGTGGTGCCAGACACAGTTGGTAACTGTGGAAGGCGCTAACTGTCCAAGGCTTCCACGGCTGGGACCACTGGCTGCAGATCAGCATTTGGGGCTCATATGCTGATTTTATGGGAGACTGGATGTGGAAATGTACTTCATCCTTTATATATGGAAAATGGGTAACTGGAAAGATCATTCTTACTGTCTAAGATAAGCAGAAACATACCTTTCATAAATACTTTTATACTTTTAGTAAATATTTATCAAAAGCCAGTTTCAGATCTGGCCAGGAAAAACAAAGAAAATCTGCAAGGAGATATTTTCAAAGGCTTTATAGAGAAAAAGACTATAACACATCTCATTTATGCATTTTATATTGATTACATGTTGATATGATAGCACCTAGAGTGAAAAATATTGAGAGTTAAAACACAAGGTAGAGAAGTGCTTTGCAGAAGGAAAGACATAAAATAAGATTAATAATATTTGCCCCTGAGACTAACCATGGGGCAGGGACAGGACTTTAGTCAGTGGTCCAGGATGCCAGTGAGAGACTCTCAAGTGGAGTGAGAGGGTCAAGGAAACTTAGATCTAAGGTTGGAAGAGACCACAAATATTTTGAAATCTAACCCCCACCTCCCACAGTTGATACTGGAAGCCCTTTCTCAGAATTCCTACTAGGTGAGGATGTTTGTCCCTAAGGTGTAAGGGGAGAGCCTGTGTGGGTCTGCTTAACAGAAACCCAGCTTAGCAGGGTTTGTTAACTCAGAGGATATCAGCGGGCAGCCCCCAGGCTGAATCTAGTACACATACGTGTGTTGCGTGGCTTGTACCATGTTTTAAAAAATTTCCCAATTAGTTGTTAATATGTAAACATTTGGATTTATTGCTGAAATACCTAGATTGTCTTTTTTTTATTTTTAAAAAATAGTTAATTAATTTATTGGGCTGCGTCGGGTCTTTAGTTGCGGCTTGCGGGATCTTCTTTGCAGCATGTGGGCTCTTCATTGTGGCGCATGGGCTTTTCATTGCGGCACACAGGCTTCTCTCTAGTTGTGGTGCGAGGGCTCTGGAGCACGCGGGCTCAGTAGTTGCCCCGCGGCATGTGGGATCTTAGTTCCCTGACCAGGGCTTGAACCCGCGTCGCCTGCATTGGAAGGTGGATTCTTAACCACTGGACCACCAGGGAAGTCCTGAAATATCTAGATTTTCGAGTAGTGCTGAGTATTAACCTTTTTGGTCAGGACATATGTCCCTCTGCTTCCTTGCTTTCAACTTGTCTCTTGACCTTGCGGGCATTCAAGTTTAGAACCTTTAACTTGAAGGAGAAAAAGTTTTACCTCTATTCTCTCTGTTTTGTCTGGATCTGAGAATTAAAATGGCATAAGATAGATTAACAGGAGAAAACATACAAATGTATTTAATAAAAGTTTTATATGACAAGGGAGCCCTCATAAGAAAATGAAGACCCAAAGAAGTGGCAAAACTGCAATGTTTTTGTGCTAATTTGAACAAAGAGTGGCAATTGTGGAAAAATAAGCTATGTGGAGAGGCTGAAGGTAGATAAGAATTATTTTAACGAAGTCTGTTTGTACAGGATTCTCTCAGCTCTGATTCCCCATTGAAAAATGTTACTTTTCTCCTGGTAGAGGGAGGGTATCTTTCGCATGTGAGTTTTTAATCTCCTGTTTTCAGGAAGAAAAGGGGAGATTAGGATGCCCTCTTTCCACCAGCTTTTTAAAATGCCTTAAGCTCAAAATAATCCTTATGCCGAAGTGTCATATTTTGGAGTGGCATATTCTGCCATCCTTCAAGCTGAACTGCTTCATCTCGTTAAGATTTCCATGTTCTCCATGAGCATAGGATTTAAAAGAGAGACTCTCTCTCTCTCTATACACACACACACACACACATATATATATATGTATGTATATATATATATATATATATATAAAACTGTGTCTTGTCTAAGCCAGAACCAAGAAAGATCAAGTCACAGAGATGGCACAGATACCCATGAAAGCATCCCCCCCAATAAAGATCTTAGTAGGGAGAAAACATGTAGCCAGAGGGAAAGAGAGTGAAGTGGCAGAGACTCAGAGAAAAGAATAAACCTTCCAACAAACAGAAACAAAATTTAGGAGATAATTTATTCTGAATAAGAGAAAAAAAGAGTGTATGATTTCTTTAAATGTCTGGGGTAAAAAGAAAGTACAAAGAAACAAAAATCATAACCAGGATTATTGATTGGAAGCAGGAAAAGTAGAATCTACACAGTAGAAAATTTAATCAGGAACAGGGGATACATTTTAGAAAGTCCTCCAGAATGCAGGGGAAGGTGATAAGGAGGAAAGGGGAGGCGAGTTCTAAACCCAGAGCTCACAAGTTAACCTACAAATAATAGAAATTTTTGAAGAAAGTTATAGAGCCAACAGATTATATGCAATGATTGACGGCATAATAGAATAAAACTTCCCCAAACTAAAAAATACTTGGATGGGAAGTGAGTGTTTCATGGGTTTTTCAGGCAAATCTTAAATATAGAATCTATGCCAAGACAAATCCTGGTAAGGAATTTATATTTCAGGATGAATAGAGAGTTCTACAAGCCTTCAAACAGGAAATTAGAGAAAACAAAAGAAGTTACTTTAAAAGGACATAAATCAAGTTATTTCAGTTTTCTCCCTATAAATAACTAACATCAGAAGAACATGGATAAGACCTACAGAGTTCCACGAGAATTCAGCTAAGACCCAAGAATTTTATATCCAGAGAAGATGGTATTCTTTGACCAAGGGATCCAAAGGATATGCAAAGATCTCAGAAAATATACCTCTCTAATAACTCCATTTCTGCAAAGTAACTCTAAATGTTTCATACCGTAAATAGATAAATCAGAAATTAACAAATGAGAAAATTGCAGAAAGAAAAAACCTGGCAGCAGCACGGCAACCAGCTAAAGAATTAGCTAAGTGAACAAAAATACTAACAAGGAGAAAAAGAATGGCCAAGCTCATTATTATCACCTATAAAAGCTATCTGAGTCACATAAAAGCCTTTGGCACAGAGGGATGACTTGTGTATTCACAACAATTTGTTCATAAAGTGACTTTTAATCGTCTTGAAATGTCCAGCCTAGCAGCCGCCCTGGGAACATGGCTTATATGTAGTTTTTCATCTGAGATTCTAAACAAAGCATCCAAACCAAGTTCACAGTGACAGAAAAACACAAAAGGGACTCATTCGAGGACTTTCTCCTCTTGGTGATTATTTCAGAATTGACTCTTTTCTGCTCCACACATTCATATCTGCAACACCTGTCCATCACGGATGTACTAATCTAGTTTACATGAAGATGGCTTCCATCCCTTTGGCAGAATTAAATCAGAAGACTCAAGAACAGGCAGTGTTACATTCTTATTTATTTATTTGAAAATCTCTCTTGCCACCGTCAAGAGTGATAATTGTGTGGAATAAGAGATGCACATGGTCTTCAGCTTTTACTAAGGTAAATGTTTCCACTGGGCATTGAACTGTAAATTCCCAGGTCAGGACTTCAGCAGGAACCATACTACACTAAACATTTCCACGATGGATGTCGCCCGACTCAGTTTTTTGTTTTCCTTTTCACTCATGATTAATAATGTGCCTGCTCAGCAATGCCTGTACCTGGTCTGCACTGCTCTTGTGTTCATGAGACTTGAATGATTCCTAACACCAGCCAGTGGTTTTCCTTTTCTCTTTTTCTTCTTCCTCCTTCTCCTCCCCTCCCCTCCCCTCCCCTCTCCTCTCCTCTCCTCCCCTCCCCTCCCCTCCCCTTTCCTCCTCCTTTTCCCTCTCCTCCTCTTCCTTTTTCTTTTTAGAGCAGAACACAAATGCATCTATTTTGAACAATGTCTTAAATCGATTTTCTTTTTACTAGTTGCAAAATCACAGAATCCTGGATGGTTAGATTTGGAAGAGATCTCAGGAGTTGATCCACTTTAGTTCCCCAGCTGAAGCAGAAATCTCCTCTAGAGTATCTAGACAGTGGTTGTTTAGCCCTTCCTTGTTCATCTGCAGGGTCAGGGAACTCACTACCTCAGGTTGGGACAGCTCACTTATGAGAATCTTCTCCCAGTTCTTAGAGGTAAGTGACCCTGGCTTCCTCAGCAGGGTTTTCTGAATCTGAAAGGGGTGGCTTTGCTCTTCCAAGTAATGAAGGTCCCCATGCCCTTTATAATTAAGGACCCTTTCTTATTCAAAATGTATCCAGGCAACTTTGACAAGTATGTGGTTTGAATGCACACAGTGAGCTTCAGTAGCATTTTTTGGTGATGCTTTCTGCTTGGATAATGACTGTACTGCTAGCAGGTCTTATTGTATAAACTGAAAAATACATGATGAGACCCAAAGATCCATAGATGGGTCCATGGGTAAGACCTCTCTCTAGAGGCTTTCCCTCTCCCCAGGATTACAGTATGGTCATTAAGAGTTCGGTTCTCGAGTTGGGATACCTGGGTTAAATCCCATCTTTGCCGCTTAATAGTTCTGTGACTTTGGCAAGTCCCTACCTCATAGACTTGTTAAGTGGATTAAGTAAGATAATATATGTAAAATGCTTAGTGTAATTCCTGGTACATATGAAGAACACAATTAAGTGTTAGTTGTTTTTAGTACAGCTTTTACTACTACTATACATCAATGCCTAGGGTTCTTTCACTAGGCTATACTTTATGTGCAGAGGTTCTGATTCAGTAGGTGCAGACTGGGGCTCGGGAATCTGCCTTTTTAGCAAGCTCGCTGGGTGATTCTGATGCAGGTGGTTTTCAGGTCACATTTTGAGAAATGCTGCATTGAAGAAATCCATTGCCTTTAGGATGTAAATGTTTTAGGGCCTTAGGAAGCCCCCAGGCAAAGTGTGGGCATCTTTGTAAGGGGCTGTCACTCTTATCAGTTTGTTAACAAGTATTCATTCAGCAAACAGCTCTGGAGAACCTGCTGTTCATAGTGCACTGCTCTCTAGCTAGTGAAATAGAAGTGAGACCACAGTTGCTACACTTAGAGACCCCAGGGGAAGCGGAAACAAGGTCAATATGCGTGCCACTGGTGATATCTAAGAGGGTTTTGTGTGATATGTGAATAAACATTTAAAAATGTTAACTGTTGCATATGACCTTCTCTTTTTGATATGGGATACTGTTTTCCACTTATGGTAGTGATAGAAAGTTTATTTGTAAGGCAAAACGATTTCACTTAAAAGAGCAGGTTTATATAAACAGATCTATTAAATCAGTAGTAGAAGTGATAGAGTGAAAATCCTGAAAGTGGTACATGAATGTCTGAAGTTTAGGAAATGCTGTATTTTGGGTAGAACAGGCATGCTGTACTCAATGTGGTTCCTTATTCTATTTTATTTTTAAAAATATTTATTTATTTATTGTTTATTTATTTATTTATTTATTTTGGCCGCGTTGGGTCTTAGTTGTGGCATGCAGGATCTTTAGTTGAGGCATGTGGAATCTTAGTGGCAGCATGCAGACTCTTAGTTGTGGCATGTGGGCTTCATAGTTGCGGCATGCGGACTCAGTTTTGGCATACAAACTCTTAGTTGCGACATGCATGCAGGATCTAGTTCCCTGACCAGGGATTGAACCGGGGCCCCCTGCATTGGGAGCGTGGAGTCTTACCCACTGGGCCACCAGGGAAGTCCCTCAGTGTGGTTCTTTAAATGAAGAGAGGCCAGTGAACTCAGCCTGGGAGGGCAGAGACAAGGCAGTGGTCTTTCTCCCTCTTCTCTTCCCATTCATCATGTCATAATTACCATGGAAAGGCACTTATCTGTAAGGGGTGCTCACCTCTCATTGCTTTGCATGACTTACCTTATTGAATTCTCATAACAACCCTGTGAGGTGGGATGAATGTTATCTTCATTATACAGATGAGGAAATCACGGTCACAGAGCTCATAAGAAGAAGGAGGGTTTGAACCACGGCAGCTCAACCTGACTTCTGATTCCCAACCAGTATTCCACCATTTTGACCTAATAGGGATGAGAACAAGTGGTTATGACAAGGGCGTGGAGGAGATGTCTGTGGGGTGTGTGTGTGTGTGTGTGTAGGTGGTGAGGCTTGGCAGGATTGGTTACATAATTATAATTTGTGGGGCCCTGTGAAAAATGAAAACATGGGGTCCCTTGTTCAAAAATTATGAAGAATTTAAAGGCTAACAGAATTTTAAAGCAAACATGGGACCCCTCAGAGCCCAGGGCTGTGTGCCCAAGTTGCACACCTACCCATGAAGCCGGCCCCAGGTCTTGGTGTAGAATGGAAAGGGGCTGAGAAAGAGGCAGGCAAGGGAGCCCAAGACCCTGCGCCTTTTTTTCCCTTTTCTGATAACCTACATGAGGGGCTGTTGTCACACCGCAATTTCCTCCTGGTCTTCGTGCCCTTTGAGGAGAAGAAAACCTCCACAAATGCTAAACCAGATAAGGAAGGTTGCAGTGCTCTGTGATGACTTCAGAGACCTTAACACAGCTCCAGATGTCAATATTCCTTCAATGGGTTCTGCAAATAAGAGTCCTGTGGGTAATTACATTTTTAATAAAATACAGTTTGCAGATTGATAGTCAAATAGATTTCCTGTTCTGGAAGCTGAGCTGTCCCTCCCAGTCCTGTCACCGTGCCCTCCTCATGCTGCTCCCTTCTTGCAAATCTTTCATAATTAGGAAAAGAGTCGTTCACTGACTTAAACCTTCAGATACTCTCAGTTCCTGCCAATTCATTCTGTGAAAGAGCTAAATGTTATGAAAATCGCCATTTATTGCCTCATATTCATAATGCACCTGTTTAATGAAATGAAGTAGAAATGAATTATTTTTGGACTTCGTTGGTGGCTGCAGACCTCATTGATAAATAATCATGTGCATGGAAGGTTTAAATGGAATTTTCATAGAAAAATGCACATAATACCTTGTTTTATTAAGTGACCTTGATACATGAAAGCCTAGATTTATAAAATATATTTCAGAAATCATTATTTACTTTCCAAGATGATTTTTAGCTTTGCAAAAGCATTTGTTATAGTTTTCTTTTAAAGAGCTAGCCTCCTTAGTTATGTTTGAAGTGGACTTTCATTTAAGAAGCAATCAATTTGCACACTATTGTTCAGGGTGTCCTCTTTGTGCAGAGAGCAAGGTGGTCCCCTGGAAGAGAAAGAACGTGCTTCTGAATTTTGTGTTGTTTTGTGTTTAGGATGGTTATGGCCCTTGGCACCCAACTTCAATTTCATTAGTTCTGCATTTATGGGTCCTATTATGAGCAGCCTCTAATGTGAACAGATATGCAGTTTTGTCAAATTAATGCCTGTTTTTAAAAATTCCTTTTCACAAAACATGCAATGTCTGGAACAATAAGGAACTTCTCTGATGAATCCTTCTAGCTGAATGGTGATTGTCAGAAGTGGATAAACATTTACAGACCTTAGAAGAGTAATACTGCTTTTAGGAAGGATCTGCACTGGCTTCTTAGTGACCCCTGCAGGGAAAAATACAAATATTTCTGTAAACAGATAATTGTCATGTTCATTAGATGCTCATTCCGTGCCTAATATGGTGTTGGACATTTAGTAGGTTGGCAATAATGGATAAATACATGGATGAGTCAAGAAAACACTTCTGGGTGAACATTGCAGAGAGTGAGATGGTAACCGTGCAATTATCTGGAACCTGAGTCAAAAAGGAATTTCCAAACAACTAATTTTCTATTATACATACAAACATGTGGTTATAAATAGGCTAAAAGAATATAAAATAAAGCTGGTCATGAGCTTAAAGCTCATTTAGTCCCACCTTGAGACAGGCGTAAATGATAATGATGATGATGATGATGTAAATGCCATTCCTTGAGCACCTATTATTGTAGACCCCTTACACATGTCACCTCATTTAATCTTCACAATAACTTTGCAAGATAGGTATTGCTATCCCATTTTACAAATGGGGAAACTAAGGCTCAGGGAGGTGGAATAATGTCATCAAGGCCACACATTTAGTAGCTGGCTTGAAGCCAGGTCTTTTTTGGCTCCAAAGCCCAAGTTCTTTTCCCTTACCATATTATCTCTACACAGGGTCCTAGAGCTTGTCATTGCCCGAGGCAGGATCAGAAAGCAAGTCTCTAGGCTCTTCTGTCAGTGTTCTTGGCTCCTTGGCAGGCTACTAGAGAACTCAGACAAAAGGATAAAGGAAATACTAATCAAAGTGCTTCAAAAGATGTATCATATTATAACTCTAACCATCAAGGCTTCTAAAATGGGGGCCAAAGGTCATCCTCAGTAAGTCTATTGCAACTTGGGCAAATGGGTTCAGGTTACTCACGGGATATTTAAAGCAATCAGGGTGAGATGTGCCGATATAGCAGAAAAATCACACAATTTGCAGTCATGAACTTGGTTTTAGGTCATGACTTGCAATCTTATTAGTCATGTGATCTTGAGCATTTATCCTCTTTGAACTTGTCTTCTCATTTACAAAACAGGAACGGTACAAACACCTACCTGATAGAGTGGTTGTGATATTAAATGAGATCATGTCTAGGGAATGTTTTCTAAACTAAAGTATAGTTAACGTATTTTTTAATCCCAGTCTCTTGCATTCTTCTTTTCTAATTTTTCAGTTTGTTTTGGTTTGTTTTTGCTTTATAGACCTTGTTTTATAGATATTTTATAAACATTTTAATTTAATTTTCTCTAATGTGCTTTCTTTAATTGCTTTGGAGGTAAACAGTGATTTCCCCTTTATAATGGGGACGAGTGTGGTTTATTACAAAGTTTATTAAAATTGGAAAATCACATTCAGCATCTGGATTAGAAAAATTATTTGCACACAAGAGGTTTGAGGGAATAAGGTTAACAATAGTAAATGTGGAAAGGTCTTCAGAATGTCAGCTGATGGCTAGGTCAGTAGGAGCCAGGACAAAGTCCAGATAGATTAATGAATGGTTGCTGACGGCCCAGAACAGAGGAGATAATTGTGCCTGGAGCTGCTCAACCAACACCAAGAGTTGTATATGCAATTTGTAGAGTCTCCCTTTAAGAGGAGTTTTGTTTCACATGCTCGCCAATACTCAGGGTCATCAATCTTTTTAATTATACCTATTTTACTGGGTATGAAATGATATCTCTCTGTAGTTTTAATTGCATTTCCCTGAAAATTAAATATATGCCTACCTCATGAACCCAGTTATTCCACTCCTGGGTGTTTACTCAAGAGGAATAAGAACATAATATCCAAGCAAAAACTTGTATAAGAATGTTCATGGAAACTTTATTCATTCAAAATAACCCCAAACTGGAAATAATCAAATGTTTATCAATAGGAGAATGGATAAACAAACTACAGTATATTCTCGCTATGGAATACCACCCAGCAATAAAAATACTACGTATTACTATAATTTACAACATGATGCATCCCAAAAACATTAAGCTGAGTTAAAGAAGCCAGGTCCAAAAGAATACTTACTGTGGTTATAGGTAAAACCAATTTATGGTGATAGGAATCAGATCAGTGTTTCCCTAGGGTGAGGGTGGGATCAGAATTCCCTGGGAGAGGAGACCAGAGAACTTTCTGAGGAGACAGTTTATATTTTAATAGGGGTGTGGATTTCATAGGTGTGTACGTTTTGTCAAAATCCACCAAATTGTAATACTTAAAGTCTGTGCTTTCTATTGTATGTAAATTCTACCTCATAGGATTGATTTATAAAATAAAAAACCAAAGAAGTATTGAAAGGGGGGCCTTTTGGCTGTTGAGGAATCTTAGAGCCTTCACACAGAATGAGTCTAAGGACCCAGCCAGAAGAGGAGAGAGATGAGGGAAGGCAGGAGAGCTGACTCCCCAGACTGGAAGGGCTGTCCTGTGATGAAGGGAAGAAACACCCATTGTGTGTCACTCCAGAGCAGAGACAAAGGGAGGGTCAGGGAAGCAAATGATTTGAGTTCTGTGGAAAGAAGAGCCTTTTTAAGCATTAAGTATGTCTTATGATAGAGTGGGATGTCTCAGGAGACCGTGAGCGCCCTGTCACTCAGCTGAGGCTTCTTGTCAAGCGTGTTGTAGAGTGGGTCCTGTAGTGATTGGGAGATTTAACTAGAAGGCCTCAAGAGTCTCCTGTGCAAAAATTCTGCAGTTACAGGTGCTGCTGGGCAACAGGTGGAGCATGAGCTTTGGAGTCTGGCTGCCCATGTCTGAAGCTGGAGATCTTGGACCTATACCACTAATGAGATTATCTTATGCAAGTTGACTTCTTTCAGTCTCGGTTTCCTCATATTAAAAAGGGTTGTGTTTGTGTGTGTGCCCATGTGTGTATGTGTGTTTATCTTCCTTCTGATCTGTAACCCACTTGCAATGCTTCATGACTTCAAAGAATTATAACTGAAGCTGAAATTGAAATGATTAATGGAAAGGGCATAGCAAAGCACCTAACACCTATACTAAGCACGTGATAAGTGCTCAATAAATTTTTAGCCATTATTATTACTATTGCTGCTATTATGATTCTAAGAATTTTAAGATCAGCAAATGCCAAAGGTAGATGTTTGGGGGCAAAATTTATAAAATCTCTTATCTTAGACCCTGCAAATAGCTGTTATGTCTATCAGAAAGTACGATTAACATTCCACAGGTTAATTTAAAAAAATGGGAAAATAAGCCTTTGTGGAAAACCAAATTCTGTGGATAAAAAAAAGTCCAGTGCCTTTGTATCTTTGACATAAATAGATTCTTTTGTACTTGGTTATGTTTTTACTTGGCTTTGAGTTGTGGTGATCTAGCCAACTTTCTGAGGAAAGATGTCGTTGGTAGGATTAAGCTGACCTTGGTCCCTGTCCTGTGGGGCTGATCATGGTGGCACAATGAACACTTTTTAGTTAGAAGGTTGATTTCAAATAATCTGCATAAAATGGTACTGATGAACTTATTTGCAAAGCAGAAATAGAGTCACAGATGTAGAGAACAAACTTATGGTTCCCAAGGGGGAAAGGGGGGGAGGGGGGACAAATTGTGAGATTGGGATTGACATATATACACTACTATGTATAAAATAGGTAACTAATGAGAACCTACTGTATAGCACAGGGAACTCTACTCAGTGCTCTGTGGTGACCTAAATGGGAAGGAAATCTAAAAAAGAGGGGATATATATATATATATATATATATATATATATATATATATATATATATATATGTATATATAACTGATTTACTTTGTTGTACAGCAGAAAGTAATACAACATTGTAAAGCAACTATACTCCAATAAAAATTAATTTAAAAATCTGCATAATTTCCCAAAAGTTTCTGATGGATTAAAAATTTCGTTTATTTAGGATAGGTCATTCAATCACATGGGTCAGAATTTAAAAGGAACAAAAAATGTAGAGTAAGACATTTTCCTCTTCCCCCACTCCGCCCCCCAGTTCTCTAGCCATTCAGGTCCCCTCTCCAGAGGTAAAGAATTTAGCCAGTTTCTTACGTATCTTTGTAAACACATTTTATACCATTTCTGGATCTTTTTTCTACATATACAGTAGTTTAACTCAGAGCATTTTTTACCTTGTATTTTTCACTTAACAATGTTCACCTGATAATATTTTATTTTTGAAGTTGAGAGCTTTCTTTTATTGCAACGACTGCATAGTATTCCATTGTATGTAGTTAATCATACTTTATTTAACCAATCTGGTGTTGATGGACATTTAGGTTTTCCTCTGCCTTTTGCTAATCAAAGCAAGGCTTCAATAGATAATTTGCTTCATAAGTCATTTGACACATGTGCAGGTATATCTGTAGGATAAATTTCTGGATGTGGAATTGCTGGGTGAAATGACATAAGCACTTTTAAAACATTTTGATAGATCTTGCCAATTTTCCCTCCACTAAGATTATACCAATTTACTTTCCACCAGCATTGTTGACCTCAAATCCTTACCAACATGATACATTCTCAAACTCTTTGATCTTTGCCAATCCAGTGCGTAAAAAAGTGGGGTTGAGCATATCTTCATATGTTTAAGAGTAATTTGTGTTTCCTTCTCTGTGAATTCTCTATTTATAACCTTTGCCCATTTTTTTGGTCAGTTCAGATATATAATACTTTTCCTTTATTGAATTTATTAGAATAAAGAAGTTTATAATATTCCCTTTATATCTTTTTGCCTTTCAGACTTTAAGCTTTATTTAAAAAATAATGTACAGTAACATTTTCACTTTTGGAGTACAGTACTATGAGTTTTAACACATACTTTGTGTCAAGCTTTGTTTAACCAACCTCACAAATCTATATATAGGATATAGAAAATCCAGAAAATTTCCTTGTGCTGCCCCTTTGTAGTCAAAACCTCCCCCATCCCTAAACTTCGGCAACTACTGTTCCTGTAGCTATAATTTTGCCTTTTCCCAAATGTAATGTAAATGGAGTCATGCAGTATAAAACTTTTTGAGACTGGTTTCTTTCTCTCAGCATAATGCCTTTGAGAGTCATCCTTATTGTTGTAAATATCCAATAATTCATTTATTTTTATTGCTGAATGGCATTCCATTGGATGGATGTGCAAAAATTTGTTTATCCATTCCCTCATTGAAGGACATTTGAGTTATTTCCAGTTTTTGGTGATTATAAATAGAGCTGCATGAAGCATTTGTGTATAGGTTTTTGTGTGAAAATAAGTGTCCATTTCTATTGTGTAAACACCTGGGTGTCAGTTTATCATGACTGATTTTTTTCACTATGGCTACATTTTCCTGTTTTTTAAAAAAAATATTTTATTGTGTACTGTTTATTGATGATATTTTATAGATTCTGGATTCTGTAATCTTCCCCTGAAGATGGTTTATTTTTATTTAGTAGGCAGTTCAATTACTGGATGAATACCTAGTAATTGTGGAGATTTGGTTTTATATTTTGTTTTGCCATATTTGTGAAAAGCCTGAGGTAGTTCACAAACCCCTCTAATTTGATGGGACTCAGGTTCTAAACTTTCCTCTGTGGATGATATTGTCAGGGCTTGGTTGAAGGCTTTGTTGGGTGGCTCTAGGGTAGACATAGTCCTTACTCATAAGAGGAAAACTTTTTGGTATGTCAGCTTGCTACCTAGAGAGTTAATGGGGTGTTAATAGGTTTTTCTACCCAGACTGGCTGGACTTTCTACCCAGTAGGGCTAGTCCTCTAGCACTACTTGATCTCTAGTATCTCTTTTTCATTCTCAAGCTCATAGCAGCCAGTCTCTGGCAAGCACAGTCTCATCCTGTGCATGTGAGCTCAGCCTTTGAACTAGGACTTTTGGGGAACCCCAACATGAACTTCTGTGGTGCCTCTCTGTTATGGTTTTTCCCTCTCCAGTGCTGTGCCTCACAGTTTCCAGCTGTTTCAGCTGCCCTAAACTTTGATCTTGGCCACTTCCTCTCAGCAGGACCACCATGCTCTGCTTGGACTTCAGCTCATTGCATCTTCATTAGGAAATTGTTCCTAGGCATGTTGCTGGGGTGATTTTGCAGCTCAGCTCATGTGTTTCCTGTCTCCTAGGGGTTGCAGTTCTTACGCTGCCTATTGTCCAACGTTTGAGAAAAGTGGCTTCCTCAATTTTTTTTTTTTAAATGGTTATTTGTGGCATAGGAAAAGTCTGGTACCAGATACTTCTATAGGAAGCTTACTTGAATGACAGATCCAGGATGATTTATTAAGGGCAACCAGGGGTATTTTGCTTGCAGCCTAACTTTTCATCAAGGACAACTTTGTTTTTTCAAATGTCAGAGAACTCTGTGCTGAAGGGTACTAGGGATCTGACCTGGTTTGCTAATTTTTGAGTTATTCTGTTTGCTACACTTTGTGGATTGGGAACCTTTTCCAAGGAGCTGAAACACAGCTTCTGTGAAGTACACTAGGTAATGAATTTTTAATTTTCAGTCCAGTTTTACCACAGTAGTAAAAACAGGTTCAATTATATGCTTATTGGGAATTCTCTATTCTTGTATATTCTGAAGAGTTTTATTACAGCACAGATTAAGCTTTTCCCCTAGCACAGCATGACTTCAGGACAGTTCTGCCCTTCTCAGAAGGAGTAGTTTTCTTTTCTCATGGAATGGAGACAAGATTGGTAAAGGAAAGAGAATATATAACACAGTTGGAAAACTTTATCCCTTTATTTAACCTTGTGTTAAGTAATAACAAGTTATGGGTTATGTTTACTAACTTTTCAAATGTGGCCGTGATACTCTTATGTCACCCTCCCCAGCTGGAGGAGAAAAACAGGTTTTGGAACAATTCTCTAGTGATGGATGACCTAGTTTCTCTCTTGTTTCTCTACAGGGTGTATGACAATTTTGCAGTCTTAATGCTTGTTCATTTATTCACTAATTGAGACCTTAATAAAGGTTTTCTGTTGTACAATGTGCTATGTAACAAATACCTTTAAAATCTCAGTGGCATACAAAAACATGTATTTTAGCTCATGAGTTGGGTTGGCTGGGGGTTGGCTGATATCGGCTGGCCTCAGTAGGAGCCATTGAGTTCTGCTCACCATATTTCTTTCTTTCTTTCTTTCTTTCTTTCTTTCTTTCTTTCTTTCTTTCTTTCTTTCTTTCCTTCCTTCCTTCCTTCCTTCCCTCCCTCCCTCCCTCCCTCCTTCCCTCCCTCCCTCCCTCCCTCCCTCTCTCTCTCTCTCTTTCTTTCTTTCTTTCTTTCTTTTATTTTTGGCTGTGTTGGGTCTTCGTTTCTGTGCGAGGCCTTTCTCTAGTTGTGGCAAGCGGGGGCCACTCTTCATTGCGGTGCGCAGGCCTCTCACTATTGTGGCCTCTCTTCTTGCCGAGCACAAGCTCCAGACGTGCAGGCTCAGTAGTTGTGGCGCACGGGCTTAGTTGCTCCACGGCATGTGGGATCTTCCCAGACCAGGGCTCGAACCCGTGTCCCCTGCATTAGCAGGCAGATTCACAACCACTGCGCCACCAGGGAAGCCCCCACCATATTTCTTATACTCCTTCTGGGACCAGTGAGCTAGCCCAGAAATTTTGTTCTCGTGGTTATGGCAGAGGTCCAAGAGAGCAGATCCAACTGCATGAGCACATTTCCTGCCTTGGCTGCATTACATTTGTTAGACTCCTATTGGCCAAAGCAAGACACATGGCCAAGCCCAACATCAATGAAACATGTTCCTTCTATGAGAGTAAAGAGGAGGAAGTGGGTGTTATTGAACAATAATAAAATCTCCTGCAGGAAATTATTAGATACTAATCGCTAAGGCTACAAAGAAGAATGAGACATAGTTGTTTGCTCTAGGAGCACTCAAAAAATTGATCCTGAACTATAAACAGTGATCTTACAGCTCATGGAAGGTATAGAGAAGGAGTTAAAACTCTAGTTCAAATGAATAGAAACTCTTAGGCTTTTAGGATTTTTTTCCTTTTAATTTCACACCCTGGAGGATGTTAAACTTGGATTGCTGGCAGTCTACCAGAGCACTGTGTTGAGCTGAAATCCACTGCTATTAATAACCAGGTATACTGTGATTTTGAGATTTAAAGCCATGATCTCATGTTAGAAGTTACAGTGAGCCAGGAAGCTGTTTGGGTTTATAACACTTTTAAAGCACTTGGGCAAAGATGCTGGAGATGAAAGGGAAAACATAAGCAGGTCTGTACACAGGGACTCAGAGCTACATGGCTTTGTTTTAGGAACTCTCAGTAAGAAAGGTGCGATAAAAAACTGAAATATGCAGGCCATCCAAACATGTGAAGCGACAATCTAGGGTTATTGAAATGAATGACTAGAGGGATCAAGGAAGATCTTGATGGATTGCAGAGAGCAGAGCAATGGCCTGGAAATACTGGTGTCTCATGTCTCTTCCCCTTTTCTGAGGGCCTCTTCCTCAACAGTTAGTGTCAAGGTTGCAGTTAGACCTGAGGAAATCTCATAAGACCTGGCCAGAGGGATGCTGAGAATGTCATGCTTTTTTTTTTTTTTTTTTTTTTTGAGTCATCCAAAATTCATGATGCTAAAGTCAGGAGGCCTGAACTGAAAGTCTGGTGTTATGGTGCCCAGAATCCCCAGACCCTCCCAAGTCTGACTGTTGACCACACCCAAAGGTGACTGAATAAAGGAAAGAAGTTAAATAGGAAAAAAAAATTATTGGGACACAAGAAAGAAAATTTCAGGTTTTGTGGATTCCACTTTGGGAATATCTGCTCTGGTTCAACTCTTTTGTTTCCAGTTGAGGAAATAAAGGCCTTTCTTGAGGTCACATGAGTCTATGGCAGGGCTAGGATAGAAACAGTTTGGTGGCCTCATGGTGGTAGCTAAAGCTAATGTTTACTGAGAATTTGCTATACGCTAGGCTATTCTAAGCTGTACTATATGTAGATTATATCCTTTTGTCTTCACTAGAATTCTATGAATTAGGCACAATAATTACTCTTATCTAACAGAGGAGGTAACTGAGATACTAAGATACCCCCAAATGGTCTTTTGTCACACAGCTAGTAAGTGGGGGAGCCATGATTCAAAATCAAGTAGTCTGACCCAGTGCCTGGACTCTTCATTGTTATTTTGCAATGAGAGAGATGGTTAGACAATGACGTACGTTAAAGGTCTTGAATAGATAAGGATGTCTCTCTTGGAGACTGAGAGATCCCATAATTGTAAGGCAGAGAGCCCTTAGCTTATCCTTACAGAGAGGCGGGGCTGGAAAAATATTGTAGGTTGTGTCAGAACTGCTGCAGGAATTCTGTATAGCTTTCTGAGCTGTCCATGGTGCTGAGTCCCAGCTTCATCTCATGCATCTTTGTCTATTGCACCCATCACCAATGTTTAATAACTTTCACCCTAGATGTCTAGAATTTGAAAGCCTAATAAGATAGAAATAAATAATAATTGTATTTCTACTGAGTTCTAGACATTTTAGATGTGTTATTTCACTACATCCCCGCAACAATTCAGTGACCTTTCTTCTGAGGAAGAGAGAAGCAGATGAACTACTACCATGTTAAAAGGCAGAATGAAGTAATTACTTGTTAGAAGTATAAAATTTGGGATGTGGAAGTGGGTGATGAGAAAGTATTTATGGAGACTTTGAGTTGGAACTAGAGGGATAATTTCAGTAAGGTTAAACACCACAGAATCTTTCCCACCATAGAACTTCAGGCTATTATCTAAAGTAGTACTACTTCAGCTACTACCAATTGAACATTCTGAGTGTGTGAGATATGCCTTTTTGGTTTTCCTGGACCAGCACATTGGTGAGTGGGATATGTGCTGAAAATTCAGATCATTTACTTTATCCTCCTTCACTTAGAGATGTTACAGCTGAGGGTCATAAAATAATTATTCAAAGTCATGCAACAGGAGGGTGGCAGAACCAAAAGAAACAGGACCCAGGTCTCATGATCAATACTCCTCATTTATTACCTATTTCAGGATTTCTCAAAGCTAGAATCATGGACCAGTTGCACCAGCAATACCCAGGTGCTGAATAAAAATGCATGGTACTGAATTCCATGCCAGACCCACTGGAATATAATTCCTGGAGAGTGGGGCCTGAGGGTATGGATTGTGCATAGAACACTGATAGTCTATCAGATGTACTTAGGTTCCACTGGGAAATTGATGCTAGCAATATTGTTCCTTTTACAATCGATTTAAAGCATATATCATATAAAAACTTATACATTTATTATGTAGTTGCTATACTCCTGTGATAATCTGCCTTTAAGAAAATATGCGCCTTATTTAAGAATTGACCTACTGGCATTTGAATATTCACTGTGCATTTAATGGCTGAATGTTTTTGAATATATATCTCGTTCCTTCAGGACTTCAGTTTTCCCACGGTAAATGGAACTGTAACACCTACCTTGTAAAGTTTCTGTAATATTTATATGGATAATTCTAATAGGACAGTTGTCTGGTACATAATAAATGTTTTCTACATGACATTTATTTTTAGAATTGGTTATTTTAACATTAGTTATAAAAATCTTCTTGCAACTTTTTTTTTGGATTTTTAATTGCTGTACCTTTTAAGTCAAGCATGCATTATATCTCTTGATTTAATTTTAAAAATCAGTACTTTACGTTTAAAAATATGTTCCTTGGTCAAATACTATTAAAGTGAAGAGATAGAAACACACAGTGGTCAAATTTGGAAAGGTAAGAAGGCATCAGATCGTGAAGAATCTCATACATCATGCTGAACATTTTGGATTTTATCCTGTAGGCAATGGTCAGCCATCAGGGATTTTGATCTGGTGAAGATGAGGCACAAACAGTGTCTTGGGAAAACTAATTTGGCACAGGACATAATGGAGGCAGGTGGGGAAATTTAAACATTATAGCTCACATAGGAGGTGATAATTTCCTGTATTAGGTTTGTCCACTGGGAGTATGAAGACAGGAGGAGACCCGAGAGGTCACTATTAAGGAAAATAGAAAGTATTTGGTTAATGGATATGAGGGAGAAGAAAGAAATGAAGAAAATTGTGGGATTTTAAGCTTGAGTGATGAGGCTTGACAGCTTGACAGAGATAGAGATTATCTAGAGGGAGACCTGGATATGGGTGGGTAATCAGTCTGGATCTTGATCCTGTTTTACAAATTGTGAAAAATGTGATAATAGGCAGATGTATTCACTCCTTTATACGTGAATCAGTTGAATGAAAAATTTCAAGTACATTTAAATATAATTTCTTTAAGAAATGCTACCCCTACCCATCCCTCGTAATTTTTATTACACTTCAATTTTATTCTTTGATGTATCAAGGTTCTTAGTTGCAAGCAAAAGAAACTACCTCTGGTTGACTTAAACAGGAAAGGAGTTTATTAAAGTAATATTAATTTGCTCACAGAATCTCTAGAAAGATTGGAGATCCAGGCTCAGAATATGTTCAGAAACAAGGGATAATGAGCAGCAACCACATCCATGGCCAGCATCATGCTAAGAACCAGTCTGTGAAGACACTGCCGCCCCTCTGTAGAAGAGTGGATGCTATGGCTTGTACTGTCACTGGCAGTGGAGAGGGAATGCTATCCCTGACTCTGATGTCTTTGGAAATTTGAAGCTTCTGCTGCCGTTGTTGCTCTCACATCCAGAATAGAGCCTTCTCTGTTCCTGCTTCTTTGTATTACTAGGTCCTTACTCAGAGTCCAAGGTAGAGGCATCTAGTTGGGCAAGCTCACGTCTTATGCCCTAGCTGAAAGGTACAAGGGTCTTGCTTATCACTGGGATGGAAGGGTCTTGCTTTTCAGCCTCTATGGTGGGAGGTGGACCCTGCCTCCCACCAGGATTCCTAAGAAGGGACATTCATAATTACAGAAAGGACATTCAGATACTTGGCAGCCAAGAAAAGCATAGCAAATAAACTGAAGAACCAACAGCCAGTGTCCACAATACATGCCTGTAAGTTATATTTTATATCATGAGAGCAGAGTATCTCTATAGAAATACTTTTTTCTTTTCTTTTTAGTTAGCTTCAAATATAGATACAGAATATCCTAAGAATCAAAGCACTTGCAGTCATATCTAAAAAGGTCAGGAAATTGCCCGGTATTTCATGGCTGGGGTTGCTCAAATTGCAGCCTATTACAGACTGAAACAGAGCACCATCTGACCTTTTCATGTGGCAAGATGTTGTATTAACAGAGCTTCCTCTTTCTATGATTTGTTTTTGCCCTTTCACCCATTCCCACTTATTTGAATTCAGCTCCAACAGGGAAAAAAATTAAGACAAAAGATGTGGTCTGAAATTTCAGGTTGGGGGTGAACTGATTCTAATTTTGAATTTAGGGAGGAAAGAATTTTCTCATGTTTATCTGAGTAGAACATTGCATTGGGAATCAGGAAGCTCAAATCCTAATCTTGGGCAAGTCCTTTTCTCTCTCTGGACCCTAGATTTCTCATTGATGGGGTCCTAGGGTTTGGACTCAGGAGGAACCAGATTTGAACTCCCACTTATTGACTGGTGTAAACTTGGGAATATCATGCTCTTAGCCTTATTTTTTTCATGTGAGAAGTGGAGATAATAGTAGTACCTTCCTCATGGATTTATTGTGTGAATTAAATAAAAGCAATGTTTATAAAACTTGAGGATAAAATAGGATGGTTGTACCCTAGGTGATCTTTAATGACTTTCCAGGCATCGGAGAATCTGCTGTTTCATGTAATTTGCATATCTGTGTATATGTGTATCTTATAGTTCATATATGCTAAAGTGGGTTTTAGAGGAACAGGGATTCTCAGGAAGAAAAGAAGAGAAATATTCATTTCTTTTTTTCTCTATTCCATGATCTGTGAGTATAGCTTCTTTTAAAATACTGAAAGATACTCATATGATATGTATGTTACATATTTAATGCCCCTAGGAACCTGTGATCCAAATGAAGAAACCAGAAAGACAAAGTTCTATATTTATATGGGTTGAAATATAAGATAACCATCGAGGCAGTGTCATGATGAGAGAGTAGGCGCTGTGAGCTCAGAAGAGGGAAGGGAATGGGTTACACTGGGCAGAGTGGACAGAGCCAGCTTCTTGGAATTCCAGAGTTGTTCCTCAACATATGCAGTTGAATTTATAATTTGTGTCAGAGCAGCCTTTCTTAAACCTGCCAGATTTGACTATGGGAGCTGAGATGCTCATATCCCTCCAAAGGTTGGGGAAAATGGCCAGTGTGATGGTTTTAAAGCAAAATCTCTGACATGTTTCCCTTCAAAAGATGGGAGCTAATTCCCCTCCCTTTGAACATGCATGGGTTGGCTTTATTGACTTGATTTTAATGAATAGAGTGAGGTGAATGACTTTGTTGATTTCTGAGTCTGTGTTAGAAAGGGCAATTCAGCTTCCAGCAGGCTCTCTCTCTTTTGGGACACTCACCCTTGAAACATTTATACAGTGTAATACTATATGAAGTTATTGTATTTATTTTTAATGAATGAGTGAATGAATATATTTATTCATTGTTTTTCTCCACCCAGTAAAAAGTAAACTCCATGATCTCAGGTGTTTTATTTGTCTTATGCTCCATCCAACATCTAGCTCAGGCCTGACACATAGATGCTCAGTGGGTATTTGCTGAATGAATGACTGAGTGGTTGAGTAGATAGAAGGTTCTAGAGGCCAGGGTGACAGAGGTTTGAATACTATTAGCATATAGATGATAAGCAATAAGGCCAGAGCAGATAATCAGGGGATAGTGTATAGATGAAAGTCAAGGACAGAACTCATCAGATGTCCTGTGATCTCACTAGCTTTCTCATAACTAGATTTAACAAAATCTCTGCTTTCACTTTAGGAGACAGCAGAGTGCTATGCTTAAGAGCAGGGACACTGAAATCATGCTGTCTGGGTTTGAATCCAAACTCTATAACTTACTATGTGATTTTTTTTTAAAATTTATTTGTTTATTTATTTTTGGCTGTGTTGGGTCTTCGTTTCTGTGCGAGGGCTTTCTCTAGTTGTGGCAAGCGGGGGCCACTCCTCATCGCGGTGCACGGGCCTCTCACTATCGCGGCCTCTCTTGTTGCGGAGCACAGGCTCCAGACGCGCAGGCTCAGTAGTTGTGGCTCACGGGCCCAGTGGCTCTGCGGCATGTGGGATCTTCCCAGACCAGGGCTCAAACCCGTGTCCCCTGCATTGGCAGGCAGACTCTCAACCACTGCGCCACTAGGGAAGCCCTTACTATGTGATCTTAACCCAGCCTTTTAACCTCAATGAGTCTCTGAATTTCTTTATATAATGGGGCTAATGGTAGTACTTAACACATAGGGACTTTTTTTTCATATAGGGACTTTTAAGGGTTAATATAGATTATAGCGTAGAACTCTATAAGCCTTAAATAAAAATCAGTTATTATTATTATTATTATTCAAATTATTAAGCATAGGATTTAAATGCATTGACCTAAGTGGGAATGACTGTAGTAAAAATACAGACATTTGTATAGTAGTTTATAATTTCTGGTGCTTTTGCATTTGTCAACTCATTCAATTTTCAACATATAAGATATCATTATCCCTAGTTTTTTAATATTAATAAATGGCAAAACTTGGGCAAGAACCTAGATTTTATATTTTTCAAGTCCAGTGGCCTTTCAGACTGAGGAATCAGAAGGAGAATATCAAGTACAAAGATTTAGAACTGACATTCACCCATCTTGGATAAAACCGATTTATCCCTGAAACAGTTTGGTGATAAGCCTTTGAATTATACGTATCCTAAAAATTTCCAGCATTCAATGGAAGAATGTTGCTCTGCCATGGTTTGTTTGGACTGCAACACTGGAGCAGTTGAAATTAATCTTTTTCATTACTTCATTCAACAGGTGCTTGTAGAGCTTTGTGTCAGGTACTGTGTGGGATACAGAGAAGTACAATTTATAGATTTTGACCTTTAAGTTTTTATTGCTTAACTGGGGTGAGAGGAGGGTAAAGACACACAGTGTGAAGCCATAGCTTGATAGAGCAGAGTCTAAACTTTCAGTCTGTGTTTGAAGTTTAGGGAAACATATGAAATATGGACCATATTTCCCCTTAATCAAGCAAGCATCACTTGGAAGAGAAGCCATTAATCATTGCTTTCTTGTCATGAATTGACTTGTTCAGCATGGGGAGGAGATTGTTCAAGGTACTGGAGACGTTTTCTCATCATGTATTATGACATATATTTCCTGCGTGTGAGACTGGAAGGTGGGAAGAAACAGCAAGACCGGGTGAGCCCATCCCCAGCTTACTGCTTCTAAACCTCACTTTGACTTTCAGGGGCAGTAGTAAGGCAATTAATTCCTTCCTTCAACAAACACTGACTGAATGCCTCCTTTGAATGAGGCATTGTGATACATGCTGGAAAGATAAACACAAGAATAAGCGCTTGTTCCTGTCTTCAAGGAGCTCATAGGGCAGAGGCAACAGTATAGAATCATAACACTGCTCTTGAGTCACACTGCCTGGGTTTGTATTAAATTTCTACCACTCAGCAGCTGTGAGACCTTGGGCAAATAAGTTAACTCCTCTGTCTCTTGATTTCCTAGCTTAGGAAATGTATGTAATAATGGTGAAGATTAAATGAGCTATTCCATGTGTCCTATAGCACTATGCCAGGCACGTAATAAGTATGTAATATTAGCTGTTATTATTATGAGTGTACAAAAATATAGAGAAGTTTCACTTCCACTTAGGATAGAAAGCTGGAAAGAGCATCACCCCCATTCTAAGACTGAGAAAAATTCAGCTAACTACAAAATCATAACTTGTTTCTGGACCTATTAGAGAGCTGAGGTCACAGAGCAAGCAGATTCTGAAATGGAAGAGGTTTCTCCGAGGAGAAACTGGACATGTGGACTGTGACATTTTCTGTGACAGAAGACAAGAAGAGAGGATGCTACTATACAAATGAGTAAGAAGAAATCAATTAACGTTTTAATGTATTTCTGTAGGCTGAATATGGCCTAGAATGAAATAAGAGAAGTTGTGGACTCCCTCATACAAGAGGAGTTTGCACCCATTCTCAAGCTGTATTCTATAAATCTTCACCAGGTGTTCATAATAAAGTTTGGGGTCAGGGAAAGAGACCAGAGAGAGCCATCCTCACTAATGCAGGTATGGAGGAGGGGATTAGCCCCTGTTACAAAGGTACAAAATCCCACTCTCCTTCCCAGAACCATATGTCCTACAGAGCAAAAGACTTAAACTGCTGGGCAAGGGCAGCACTCTGTAACCCTCAGGAATAGCTGAGGAGCCATTGTTGCTAGAGGAAAAGACAGAGGCTCAAAAGATCAGGTCTAAGTGCATGAGCACATTTCTAGCCCCTGCTGAATTACATTTGCTAGATTGACTCAATCCCTGACACCGATGGCCTGACCAAAGAAGAGGCATGCCCATTTCCAAGCATAAGTGCTATTAATCTCATTGCTCTATGCACAATATCTCACATTTGATAAATAATTATGATTAATTTTAATAATTAATTAATCACTCATGATAGCAATTAAAAAAAGCATTATCAAGAGACAAAACAATCAAGAGAACCAGACTCAAAGATGACTAAGATGTTAGAACAATCAGTCAGGGACTTTAAAACAATTATAGTTAATGTGTTAAAGGATCTAGTGGGAAAGGTGGACTATACATATGAAGAGATGAGAAATTTCAGTGGAGAGATGAAAACTATAAGAAAGAGTCTCATGGAAATGCCACAAACACACACACCACATAAGTCAGAGATAAAGAATTCTTTTGATGGGCTCATCAGTAGACTTGACACAGCTGAGGAAAGGATCAGTGAACTCGAAGATAGGTCAATAAGAATTACCCAAACTGCAACACAGTGAGAAAAAAGGAACGGAATATCCAAAAGTTATGACAGAACATCAAGTGTTTTGACAGTTGTATAATTGGAAAATATGGAGAGAGAGAGAATGGGGTAGAAGAAATACTTTAAAAGATAATGACTGAGGGCTTCCCTGGTGGTGCAGTGGTTGAGAATCTGCCTGCCAATTCAGGGGACACGGGTTCGAGCCCTGGTCTGGGAAGATCCCACATGCCGCGGAGCAACTAGGCCTGTGAGCCACAGCTACTGAGCCTGCGCATCTGGAGCTTGTGCTCCGCAACAAGAGAAGCCCGCGACAGTGAGAGGCCCGCGCACCACGATGAAGAGTGGCCCCCACTTGCCGCAACTAGAGAAAGCCCTTGCACAGAAACAAAGACCCAACACAGCCAAAAAAATAAAAAATATATAAATAAATAAAAATATTAAAAAAAAATTAAAAAAAGATAATGACTGAGAATATTCTAAAAATAATTAAAGATACCAAACTAAAGATCTAGGAAGCTCAGAAAATCCCAAGAAGGAAAAAAAACAACAACAGTAAAAATAACAACAAATACAAACACAACTAAGCACACATTCAAACTGCTGAAGATGAGTAGTAACAAGAAAATATTGAAAACACCCACAGAAAAAAGACACATAATGTACATAGGAATAGGTATGAACTACAGCTGATTTCTTTCAGAAGATTTTCAAGACTGCGGGCAGTAGAGTGACATCTTTAAATTACTGAAAGGAAGAAAAAATTCTAGCCACCCAGAATTTTATACCCAGTGAAAATATCTTTCAAGATTGAAGGTAAAATAAAATTGTTTTTTTCAGATACTCAAAACCTGAAAGAATTTATTGCTAGTGGACCTGTGCTACAAGAAATGTTAAAAAAAAAAAAAAATTCAGGCATAAGTAACATGATACCAGACAGAAACTTGAAAAAAAGATAGAGATCTCTGAAAATGGTAAAAATGAAGGTAAATATAAGTAAATTTTATTCTTCTTCATCCTGAAAGATAACTGTCTAAAGCAAATATGGTAATAATGTATTTTGGAGTGTAATATATATAAAGGTAAAATGTATAACAACATCACAAAGGATGGGAAGGAGAAATTGGAAATACGTTGTTGCAAGATTCTTACATTCTATATGAAGTAATATAATATTTAAAGGTAGACTGATAAATCCTAAAGGCAGTAACTAAAAATATTAGAAAGAGGTATAAGTAATAAGCCAACAGGAGGGGTAAAATAGAATTAAAGAAAATAGTCAATACAAAACCATAGATAATGTAAAAAGTAAGATTATTTGGGGGAAATGGTGGGACGTCTGGTAAAGATGTTGACTGTATGGAAAATATGGGGTGAGCACAGAGTGTTAAGAGAAAAGGTTGAAAACAAGGCATCTAAGAGTTTGATTATGAACAGCTTTATAAAGTAGTCTAGATTAGTGATATTGAATATTTAATAAAATAAGGTTTTTTTCATCAACTTTAATAAAATAAGGATTTTTCACCTAAGTTGATATTGTGGTGCTTCTTTGTAGACAGAATTTCTTTAATGATAAATGTGGCTTGTGATAGGTTTGTGAGGTTCACAAAGATGCCTGAATGTCATTCTCTTAAGAAGGCAAGTTAATTCATTTCACACTTTTGAAGGAAGGGTGGCTTAATCATAGGTATGAAGCTTGTTTTCAAATAGAAAGCCAGTCATTACATGTAGGGATATCTGTTGCTTACCTCGTGTATCTTCCTCTGATTCCTCCTTCTTATGTGTCACGATATTCTAAGCCAAGTGATTTGGGTAGGATGGATATAACTCTGAGCTTCAGGGACAGTTTCTGAAGGGCACAGGCCAATCAGCATGTCCTACCCCCATGGTCATAGTGATGTGGCTCTGGGACGTGCACTTAATCCAGGTCAGACCAATTAAGGGAAGGCAAAATTCTGCGATTTGAAGTTACCCAGTGAGCAGATTCTTTTCATGTAAACATGAAAGTTTCTGGCACTACTAGGGAAAAATATGTTTGAAAAATCAATGCCAGTTCTGAGGTTAAAAAAAAATGAGAAATGGTGAGCAATAGTCTGGGATCACATTGAGACTTGTGTTGAAACTCTCCTGCAGGTTGATCAGTTAATAACCGAATACACCCCCTTTTAAAATTTAACCAGATTGGGCATCGCTTTGCAACTGAAAGCACCCTGTGTGTGGAACTAGCAATTTCAGTTAATTAGATCTTCCTTCATTCTGGCTTCTTTCCCTTGTTCAGAATCCTTGCAAATTTTTTTTTTTCCTCCCTTCACTCTTCTTGGACATCGTCTCTAGCCTTCTTTTGGATAAAAAGGTCAGTGGTCTCCCCATTTTCTCACAGGTATCACTTATTCCAATTGACATTTACACTCGAGTAAACGTAAACTTCTCTGACCTTTTTTAAAAGCTAGATTTTAAAGAGATATTTTCTGTGTTTTAAAACAGTGCATTATCGTTGCTTTTCTTTGTAAAAGGCCACATTGCTCCTTCCAGATTTTTTGGATACCTGGTCTACCCATTTAGATTTTCTTTTCCTTCTTTAAAATGGGGGTCTGCTCCTTCTCTTTCTTTCCTCTGCAGTGTGGGATGCAGGTGTTTTGTAGACACATGGGAACCACTTAACAGTAAGTTTAAAAAATATTTAGTCATTTCCACACACCATTCTTAGTTATGTGAAATAAATATGGGAATAAATTAGCCCTTAAATATTCAATCTAGTGTTGAAAATGAAAAACAACAGATGTAGGTATTTGAGTGGGAGAAAATACTGCCAGATACAAGTCTGAAGTCTGGCCTACTTCAAATATTCAATTCAGTTTGAGAAAGATATGCTTAGCCCTTCTCCTGGCTAAATTTTGGTAATCCATCTGCAAAAGATGGTTAAGACATAGATTCAGAGTTTACCTGTCAGGTGAATGTTTTTCGTCAATCTGTCTGTAAATGATTCCAAATTCCTCTTTCCATTTGGGGATGGTGTTCCTCACTTGACTTCTTGTCTATGGTTCAGCTCCATCAAGCACTTCCTATAGCCCCCTCTCTTTCAATGGCATCTTAGGTTGCATCCCCTTCAGGCATTGTGCCATGTGCTTTACTCTCATAATCTCATTAACTCTTACAATGGCTCTAGAAGATATCATCAGACTCTGTGAGGAAACCAAGGTTTGGAGGTGTATGAACTTGTCTGGGACCCCTCAGCTCATGAGTGGTGGAGCTGAGGGCTACACTGAGATCTCTCTGAGTCTAGAACCCACATGCTAACTGGGGCTGAGTACTCCCTTCACTTACACTGAGGGTCCTAGGCTGATAAGGCAAATGGCTCAGAATGAATATATTAAACATTTTAGATAGGGTAAATCCATAAAACAAAGGCCAATCTCAATTGGATTGATTTCATGCTGCTGTAATAGTCCGTTGGGGAACTGCTGCGGGGCGAGGGCCTGGTACTCCTATAATGGCAGTTTGCTGGGGCCAACTCCTCCTGGGGTATATTTTTTCCATAAAAACTCTTTGGGTACTATAGTCTTCCCTAATGTTTTAAAAGTCTTTTCCCTAATGTTATTTGCTGTTATTTATAAGGTCTGTTGGTCCCAAATACTATAAAAATATACACTTCATATATACAGAAATATTACCAATAAATCATTCAGAATAAAAACCAACTTGAGCATCAGACTATTACTGAGAGAAGAGGCTCCCCAGGCACCTAACGTAGTCTTCCCAGGAATCTGTAACCTTTATCTTTCTTCACAGAAAAATGACCCTTCATAGACCCTTCTTAGGGTCCCTTTGCATCTTATTTGTTTTCTTTCCTTTACACTCAAGAGAAAGTGAGAGATCTTACATTCCTAAGCTGCTTGAATCTTTTAATTGACATGTCAGCAAAAGCCTTTCATTCTTTCTTACCCACAGACATCTCCCTCCCTTCCCTCTCCATTCCTCTATTTCAATATCAGTAGTCTCTATCTTTGGAAGTTCTGGCTAATAAAACTTCACAGAGCCCCCCCCCCCACCTCTTTCTTTTGGCCATGTTGTGCGGCTTGTGGGATGTTCCCCAACCAGGGATTGAACCTGGGCCACGGTAGTGAAAACCTGGAATCCTAACCACTAGGCCACCAGGGAACTCCCACAGCCCCCTTTTTTGAAGAGGTTGCCAGTGGACATGCTTGGTCACTCCGGATGTGTCCTTGGGTCTGCTACCTAGTATTAGCTTAGGGGGCCACACAACAGAACCACTCAGAGCAGAGTCATGCAGCCAGAATGACCATAGGCTAGGATCCAAAGGCTGAGCAAAACTTAGATCCCTCCGTACTTGCTGGAGTTTCTGATTTCCCGTCTAGCTTGGACAGGGCTTTAACATCCAGGCTTTTAGCAGAGGCTCCTCTATAGAGTTACAGCCACCAGGACCGGAAGCACAGTAGAGCTCTCTCTAAGAGCCATCTGTAGAAAGCAGACATCTCACCTAACAGCTCTTCAGACATCTGACTCTTTCTGAGCCATGAACATTAGTCATGATGGAATGTTCTTGTTGGATTAATCTTTGATGCCAGGCTAGTGGCAGGCTGCTTGTTGTTCTTGGTCCAGAGGATACTTTGACCAGTCAGTCTCCACAGCAGGACTGTTTTGGAGGACTAGAGGGCTGATTCTCATTGGAAAAGCCCCACTTGCCTGGCTTGGCATGGCAGGATTTTTCCCGTGGATGCCCTCCTCCCAGAAATATGGGAACCCATTCAGAGAGGTCAGCTCTTACTCTGGGTGTGTGCAGAGACGGGACACCAACCCACAATTCACGAAGAGTCAATTCACGAAGGCTTAGATTTGAAACTTTGTGGTATTTAAAATCTTTGTTTGCCTAAGAAATCCTCCTATTAGACATTCACTTGATCTGGCTTAAAATCCTTGGGTATATTTTCACAGGTGACCTTTGAAAACTATGGCCTGATTTAGGTTCTGCAGGGGCATTGCTAAGCAATGTTTGGTTAATATCAGTATTTCACCAACAAGTCCTGGTTTGTGCTAAAAGCTAAGTTATCATGTGAGTCCGATGTATAAAAGGACACCAACCAAGGAAACAAAAAATACAAAGAGTGAGGTTTATCTGGAGGGTGTTTTAAAAATCATTTTATCCCACAACTGGTTAAAGTGAGAGAGAATGTCTTCATAATGTTACCTTCATTAAAACAAACCATGAGAGAGGAAAAATATTGCTGACATCAATTTCATGACATGCTTCTCTGACTTAAATGAGCAAACTGCATTTCTAATAGTAACAATTACTTTGCTTGCCTTTGCGGAAGATTATTGGGTGGTCTCTAGCTCTCTGGGGAATCACTTATAAAGTGAAGTATTTTACCCGCTAGGTAAACC
The DNA here is from genome assembly GCF_949987535.1 of Balaenoptera acutorostrata. NCBI lineage: Eukaryota > Metazoa > Chordata > Mammalia > Artiodactyla > Balaenopteridae > Balaenoptera > Balaenoptera acutorostrata. The sequence goes on from NC_080065.1 coordinate 139,791,994, forward strand.
ATGAATCTTGTTGACCTTGTTGACCTTCTTGCAGTTAGAAGCACTTAAATGTGCATCACTCCCATTTTCTTGGGACTAACATATGAGAAAAGTCACCTATCAGTTATTAAGTAACTTCTAGACACCTGGCTCCACCATCAGACAGAGAAATAATGTGGCTACTTCTGGCGAACGGTGACAGATTCGTTTTTAAGGAGACACTGAATTTTAAAGTAGTTGTCCTCATGGGTCCTACTAGATGAATTTGACTTAACAGACGGTTTACAGAAATAATTCAAGCACTAACATGTTTATGCTTTTTCTGAATGTGAATATGAGAAGCAGATACCTTGCATAATTGACATCTGCAATTTTAATTTCTTTAAGCGGAGGAAGGACATACATATGAACCCAATTGCAAGCTCATTGAGGGCAGGGGTCTTTTTGTATCCTTAGCACCTTACATTCTCTCATCCCCTTAACAACTATTTCATCCAGCAAATATTTACTGAGCACCGCCTATGTGCTAGGCACTATTCTAGGTCCTGATGATATAGCAGTGAGCAAAACAGAAAATCTCTGCTCGTATAGAGCTAATATTGTTGAAGGAGGATAAGGCTAAAAAATAAGATTATGATACATCAGGCGTGAAGAAAAACAAGGGAGAATAAAGGGAGAGAGAGTGAAGGGAGGGCTGTGTGCACATGTGCTGTTTTCTGTAGGAGGCTTCTCTGCCATGGTGACATATGAACAGAGACTGAAGGAAATGGGGAAAGCAGCCATGTGGTGATCTGGAAGAGTGTTCCTGGCAGAGAGAACAGCTGATGCAAAGCCCCGAGGTAGGAATGTGCTTGGTGTGTTTAAATGACAACAGCAAGGCAAGAGGAGCTGAGTGGAGTGAGGAAAGGGTGGAGTCGTAGGACAGGAGGTTAGAGGTAGGAGGGAAGGGGACAGATCACCAAGGGTGGAGTAGGTCAAGGTTAGGACTGTGGACTTTATTCTGAGTGTGATGGCAGGGTTTTGGGTGGGGAATTGAACAGGGGAATGAGGTGTGTTGATTTATGTTTCATCAGTATCTCTGGCCGTTGTGTGCAGGGCAGGAATGGAAACAGGGAAAGCCGTTAGGAAACTCTTGCAATAGTTCTGGTGAGAAACAATGGCGGCTGGCTGTGGAGGTGGTGATCAGCTCTTAGCAGAGAGCTTACATGCAAGAGGTGCTCAATAAGTGTTTATAGCTTTCATTTACCTGCATCCCAATATCCCTCCCTCCAAATATCTGTAAAAATTTGCCTTGTTCAGGCAAATGTATTTACTTCCACTTGTTTTCTTTTTAGAAGAATTTTAAAGTATATATATTTTTGCAGACCACAGAAAGGGGAGGGGGTGTCTTCATAGAGGCTCCAAATATTCAAATAAGAGCAATACTCTAAAAAGATTTTTTTTAATTAAAAATATTATATTCTGCTAGTATATCCATCGTGTCTGCTGTTTGAAAGAGATCTTCTATGCCCTCTTCTCCACTTTTTTTTTTAAATAAAAAGTTTGAATATCACTGCTTTATACTTTCTAAGTCCTGCTCAAAGCTTTGCAGCAAATTATCTTTCTTGTTAGACCAGTCCTCCATCTGGCAGATGCTGACCCTTTCCCACTTCTGTTTCCAAAGGAGCGCAGGCTAAGATGGTTTTCACCAAAGGTACTGTTTCAGCATCAACATCTCTGATGATGATCATTAATAATGTCAGCTCAGCTCTGGAAACACTTCGGGAAGTTAACCAGTTGATTTGCTTTCTCTCTTATTTTGTGGTTGTCTGGCTACTGTAAAGGCAAAGTGTCTGCAGGGTGACGAGGTCTTTTTAACGGGGCAGCTGACAATTCGGAAGTATGGGAAATAGAGTGAGGATTTTGAGGGGTGTAGCTACACTGATCTCAATTACAGTGGTGTTGAATGGAATAGACGTTTGGGAAGGTGGTTCTCCAATTTAAGTGCATGCAGGATCACCTGGAGGGTTGCTTAAACCATGAATTGCTGGGCTCTGCCTTTTCCGATTCAGTCGGTCTGGGGTGGGGCCTAAGAGTTTGCATTTTTAACAAGTTTCCCAGTGATGCTGTTGCTGGGCACAAGATTTTGAGAAACACTGAGGTAGGAGAATTCACCTAAGAGAGAGAGCAAGAGCGGGTGTGTGTGTGTGTGTGTGTGTGTGCGTGTGCGTGTGCGTGTGTGTGTGTGTGTGTGTGTGTGTGAATGCACATAAATTTCTCTCTGTGCATGTAGACACTCACACACCCAAAAACACTTTAAAATAACTTTATTCAGATGTAATTACATATCATAATGTTTACTCATCACAAAGTACAATTCAGTGATTTCAGTAAATTTATAGAGTTGTGCAGCCATCATTGCAAACCAGCTTTAGAACATTTCCATTATCCCAAGATGTTTTCTTATGCCCATTAATAGTCAATTTCACTACCGCTTGCAGCCCTAGACTGCCTTACTCTCTGTCTCTATGGACTTCCCTTCCTCTGGACATTGCATATCAATGGATTCATACAATATGTGGTCTTCTGAATCTGGCTTCTTTCACTTAACATGTTTTTGCGATTCATCAACGTTGTACCATGTATCAGTAACTTAGCCATTTTTATTGCCAAATAATATTCTACTGTGAGGATATGCAACATTTTGTTTGTCCTTTCCCCCAACTGAAGGGCATTTGGATTGTTTCCAGTTCTGGATTATTATGAATAATGCTGCTGTGACTATTTGCTTACAAGTCTTTGTATATACACAAAATTTTAATCATTCCAATTACTCTGTGATTTAGAACCATTGTAATTTCTTTTTCTCCAGATAATGAAACTGAGGCTCAAAAAATTATGAACCTTAATACCTGAAACCATAAAATTCCTGGAAGAATACGTAAGTAGTATGCTCTTTGACATTGGTCTTAGCAATATTTTTTTGGATCTGTCTCCTCAGGCAAGGGAAACAAAAGCAAAAATAAATAAATGGGACTACATCAAACTAAAAAGCTTTTGCACAGTGAAGGAAGCCATCAACAAAATGAAAAGGCAACCTACTGAATGGGAGAAGATATTTGCAAATGATATATCCAATAAGGGCTTAATATCCAAAATATATAAAGAACTCATACAAGTCAATGGCAAAAAAACCATCTGATAAAAAATGGACAGATATAGTAAACTATAATGGAAAAGAATATGAAACAGAATATCTATCTATCTATCTATCTATCTATCTATCATCTATCTGAATCACTTTGCTGTATGCCAGAAACTAACACAACACTGTAAATTAACTGTACGACAATAAAAAAAAAATTAAAAAATGGGCAGAGGACTTGAATAGATATTTTCCTAAGGAAGATATAGAGATGGCCAACAGGCACATGAAAATATGCTCAGCATCACTAATCATCAGGGAAATGAAAATCAAAACTACAATATCACCCCACACCTGTCAGAATGGCTGTCATCAAAAAGACAACAAATATTAGGCATTGGTGAGGATGTGGAGAAAAGGGAACCCTGTACACTGTTGGTAGGAATGTAAATTGATGCAGCCACTATGGAAAACAGTATGGAGATTCCTCAAAAAACTAAAACTAGAACTACCATATGATTCAGCAGTTTCACTTCTGTGTATTTACCTGAAGAAAATGAAACACTAATTCAAAAAGATGCATGTACCCCAGTGTTCATTGCGGCATTATTTACAGTAGCCAAGATATGGAAACAACCTAAGTGTCCATTGATAGATGAATGGATAAAGATGTGGTATATATGTACAATGGAATATTACTGAGCCATAAAAAGAATGAAATCTTGCTGTTTGCAACAACATGGGTAGACTTAGAAGGTCTAGTGAAATAAGTCAGACAGAGAAAGACAAATACCATGTGATTTCACTTAAATGTGAAATGCAAAAAACAAGACATATGAACTAAACAAAACAGAAACAAACTCATAGATACAGAGAATAAACTGGTGGTCGCCTGAGGGGAGGGGGTCGGGTGTGGGCAACATACGTGAAGGGGATTAAGAGGTACAAACTTTCAGTTATAAAATAAATAAGTCATGGGGATGTAATGTACAGCATAGGGAATATAGTCAATAGTATTGGAATAACTTTGTATGGTGGGAGGGGGAGGTATCAGGAACATTATAGCAGAAATGCAAAGCTAATAAGCTAATCAGCTTCTGACATTCAATGTAAGATTTAGGGACAAGGTAGTAAGATTAAAAGCTAGGTTTTAGAAGAAGGAGTGTAGGGAGAGGAAAATGGAGGAGGGTAGTACATTTATTTATGTTTTATTATTTTTAGCATATCAAGAGGAAAACTTGGAAGATTTAGATCTTCGTTTCTTCCATAGTTGAAGAAGATACCTCTTCCACCTGTTGGCAAGGCTCTTTGGCATCCCACCCCGGGAGGATATGGCCAAGTTTGATGAGAAATGTAGGAACCTGCTCTCTGGCCAGGGCTTGAGTGGGGAGAAGTGCAAGGGCAACAGGGCTGAGCATGTGGGCCCCCATCTCCCCATGTGGACTTCGGGTTGGAGCGAGCAGGGGTGGTAGGGTTAGTTGAGGAGTGACAAGTTCATGGGCTTTGGACTTGAGGCACATTTGGGGCTCTGGGCAGAGCTCGCCTCCAGTCTTCCCCGCTCCAAACGGGTAACAGCTGCATAAAAGGAAACTTGGTAGCCCAGCATGGTTAGCGGAGAGAAGGCGAATGTTTGGCTTTTCTAAGTTGGCTTCAGTGTCCTTGTGGTGTGGAGGGACTCCCGGCATGCCTGCATGCTCCTGAGGGTGGACCCTGATTGTTTGAACATCAGCTCTGCGCTACAGAGACTGCGTAGACTGCCTACATCCGGGCTTTGATGGAAGACATGACACAGCAGCTTTCGCAAGAGCTGGGGTGAGAATCAAGTCGACTAGAGAACCTCTCTAGGCCATCATCAGAAGAGAGACCTTCCTGTTGGGTGTATCAGGCACTGATTTCAGCAGTAGCAGAACACTCAAGGGACAGAGCAACTATGAGGTTCCCAACCGGCTGGCTCTACTCAAAAGCCAACTTGAAACCAGGGGTACTCTTGTCCCAGGGCAGGGTCTAGACTGAGGCCAGGAAGGTTGCCTAGGTCGTAAAACTTAAGCAGACACTTACTTCTCCACTTGAGATTTACATCCAGCCGCCTCCCATATTCCCTGCCAACATCTTGGAGAGGAGCAGGGGAGGAGTGGAAATGTATGACAGAACATTTATATTTAAAGCAAGTGAGCCTTACCTTAGGAATTTTAAATTATTGTGTCAGTCCAGGTTTGCTGAGGTAGACTCTCCCAAGTTTCTGTTGTTTGTTTGCTTGCTTCCCACTCCCTAGGGCGCGAGGGCTGGGAGGAAAGAGCTGGTCTGTCAGGGAGATGGATAAAGAAGTACCACTTCCTTGGCATATGGATTCGTGACCTATTTACATATCACTACAGAATCCTGGGGCTAGGATTTGAAACCAAATTTTGCCTGACTCCAGAGCCCACTTTTGGAGACAGTAATAATAACAATAATAGCTAACAGATTCTGAGAGCTCATTGTGTGCCAGGCACTGTTCTAGGTGCTTTATGTGTATTAATCCATTGGATCTTCACAATACCCGTGTGGTATTAAGTGCTATCCTCATGTTACAAAGGAAGAAATTGAGACACAGAGAGGTACAGTAACTTCCCAAGGTCACACAGCACATGAAAGGTGGTGAGCCAGGTACTCTGGGTATGGAGCCTGCACTCAGAACCACTGCATCACGAAGGCAGTTGACTTAGATGACAATATCATCTTACGTTGTATACCATGTCACACCTTTCCAAGAACTTTCACAATATGGTCTTATTTTATCCTGGAGACAGACAGTGGTTAAATGGGGCAAGAGGCAAAATTACCAGTTTACATATGAGGGAATCAAGATGCCAGTAGCAGATAAGGAATGGCATGGGGCCTTGAAAGTACCAGGCCTGCTCTGACGAGAACATAGGGCATGTGGAGCAATGCGTGAATGTCATGTCAAGGAGTTTTCTGCGAAAGTTAAATACAGATCAATTAGACACAGAAAAGAGAAGATATGGAATGTACTTGAAGTTGACAGTGTGTTTAATAATTACTCCTCAATAGAATTTTGTCTAGATCTTAAAAAAGAGAAAATAAAAATCTGCTGAATGCATCAGCCTTTCGTTAAGTCCCATAACCATATTCCTCTTGCTATCAATTCTTATTAAAGATTGGTTGAACCTAAAGAAAATGTCAGTTTTGCTAATTACTAAACATATTTAAGGAATAATCTCCTTCTTACAGTGTTAGATGAAGCTAATAAGTAGCAGCAGAGATTGATTAATGACCATAGCAAACTTGAGGCAATCAGTCACAAGAGTCATTTATTCCAGAGCATTCAATAGAGAAATGTTTTCTAAATATGGCACGTGAGATGGTTTTAGGGAGTATCCCAAATGAACATTTTTATAACAGTTATAATTTTTATGAGGACAATATTGGTTTCCTATTTATGGAAATCGTTTACTTAAAGTTAAGTTTAAAAGTCAGGTGGTATCACTATGTTGTCCACCTGAAGCTTATATAATATCATACACCAACTATACCTCAAAAAAAAGTCAAATGGATTTAGAGAAAATATTAAATAATAGCACAGGTGGTATATGAATGTGGGAAAATCACAAATGACTAAAGTTTGGGGAACACAGTATTAATGGAACAAAGACTAACTGGTTATATAACAACTCAAAAGTGACGATAACAAGATATTTTACTCCCTTCCTAGCCTACTCTCAACTTTTTTTCAGGGCTTACTATATATCATGCCAAACACTTTACTTGTATTAACTGATTTTATCTTACAACAGTTGTCACTCCAAAATCATTCTCTTATTATTCCTAAATAGCAGAACTCTGATTTTTACTAGGGTGTCAATGACTCCCAGCTGAAAGACTACATTCCCAGGTTGCTTTGCAACCAGTTATGCCATGTGACTGTTCCGACAGATGAGCTATAAATGAGAGAATTGTGAGGAACTTCAAAGACTGGCTACTTAAATGGAGCTACTTCATATGGAACAAGTGCCCATTTGTCCTTCCCTGGAATGCCTTTGTGATGGCTGGCACTCCAGTAGCCACCTAGGAACATGAGATAAGTTTGAGGAAGGACGCCAAATGCTGGAATGATGGAGCAGAAAGAGAGTAGAGGCAGAGGCCCTGATGACCATGGAGCTGTACCTTCTTTTGACTATCTACTTCAGATCTCTTTTACCTGAGGTAGAAATAAACTTCTACCTTTATAACTTTCATTATTTGAGGTCATTGGTTAAAACAGCCAAACTTTTTTTTTTAATTAAAATATAGTTGATTTACAATAGTATATTAGTTACAGGTGTACAACACAGTGATTCAATATTTTTATAGATTAAGCTGCATTTAAAGTTTTTACAAAGTATTAGATATATTCCCTGTGCTATACAATATATCCTTGTAGCTTATCTATTTTATACATTGTAGTTTGTACCTGTTAATCCCCTACCCCTATCTTGTCCCTCCCCACTTCCCACTCTCTCCACTGGTAACCACTAATTTGTTCTCTGTAACTGTGAGTCTGTTTCTGTTTTGTTACATTCGTTCGTTTTATTTTTTAGATTCCACATATAAGTGATAACATACAGTTTTTGTCTTTCTCTGTCTGACTTATTTCACTAAGTGTAATACCCTCCAGGTCCATCCATGTTGTTGAAAATTACAGAATTTCATTTTTTTATGGATAAGTAATATTTCATTTTATATATATATATATATATATATATATATATATATATATATATATATACCACTTGTTTATCCATTCATCTGTTGATGGACATTTAGATTCCTTCAATATCTTGGCTATTGTAAAAAATTCTGCTATGAACATTGGGGTGCATGTAATTTTTTGGATTAGTGTTTTCTTTGGCTATACACCCAGGAGTGGAATTAAAACAGCTAAACTTAATACTAACTGATAGAAGATGAAATATCAGTTTGGAGTGCTTTTGGATGTAGGTAACAGTAAACAATACTTAATGGAAGCTTAAACATAAGGGTTTATTTTTCTCACATAAACTAGCTTTAGGCATTATGTCCACATAGCAGGCAAGAAGGGGATGGAAGTGTCAAAGTTCTGCTCTTCACAAGGTGTTGTCTTTTTATTGGGCAGGGATATCCTCCCCAGCAGAGTTCCCCTAACATCCCATTACAGAGCTGCATTTCCAAGATCTGGAGTGGGGTCCACCCTTCTAACTACTGAAGTATATTGGGTTCTGTTACTATGGAAGAAGGAAGTGGGGAGAGGCTGTGAATGGGCCATGGACAGTGAAGAAACCAAGGCTTAGAGAAGAGGTGACAAGCTTATATTACACAACCAGCAGGTAGAAGAACTAGCTTTTGAACGAAGCTCGAACCCTCAAAGCTGGGGTTTTAACCACTTTGATAAACTGCTCTCAGAAAGGCCTTAAACGTCTTAGCTTATACTTTTTCAGATTTTATTTTCAGACTGTTAGGGGTTTTATACAGGAAGTCCTAAATGGCAAGTAGCACTAGAGAGTCCTGAAAGATTCCTTCCAAATTAAGCTTCTAAAGCAGCTGTGTCTAACAGAACTTTTGAAATGATAGAAATGTTCTGTGCTATTCTGTCTAGAATAGTAGCCACTAGCCACAGCCATTGAGGACCTGAAATACAGCAATATAATAGCAAATAAGGAACTGAATGTAAAATCTTATTTAACTTCAATGAATTTAAATGAAAACAGCCACCTGTAGCTGGTTGCTACTGTAGAGAACTTCACAGTTGCAGAATCTCAAAATATTGGTTCCCAGAACACCCATAAATGCTAAGAATCAACAAAATTCCAACCCCCAGACAGATCGATTTGTTTTTAAGAAGTAATGGGTCACCATTGCTTTGCATGAAGTGGTGTTAAAGGCCACCACAAGTTTAGTGTAGACATAATCGTGTTATAAATATTGGTGCAAAGGATAGACCTGTGAAAAATACTGATTCATGGAGCTCCAAGGTTACTTTAGAGCAAGTCAGGCTTGCTTTTCTGAAGTTACAGGAGGACAGATCTTTGTCCCAACATAAAAAGAAAGCAGAGCGGGCCTGCAGTGGCATGGGTCAGCAGGGCGAAATAGTAAGCCTCCCATTAGTTCTGCTGTAGGACTGGTGGTACTACTTTAGTTACAAAAGCCTATCATGTCTTTCCTCTGAGTCAGTAGTAAGTTTAGATCTTTAGTTTCCAGGACACAGTTCATTTAAATGCTTCATCCTAATATGTGTCTAAAGAGATGAGCGTATTTTAGGATGTGTTCATTTTACAGCAACTTGGGATGAACCATACCACTGTGAAGTAGGAAATTTTGTCTTTTGCATCTGTTAATTTGCTTCAGGAGGAGGAATGCTGCTCTCTAGATAATTTAGTTTCGTCATGTTAGTTTACTGATTTGCAGACCTCCATCAGAGAAATGAACCAAAGCTGTTTTAGTTATCGCCCGTGTCCTCAATCCATTCCCTTGCAGTGACAACAGTAAAAAGAGATGGATGATTGCAAAGGGTGTTGGGATATTGTGTCCTTCTTGCCATTCTCTGCCGGAGGGAAGAGAAAACTGGGAGTCTATCTTGGGATCCCCTGCTCTCAGCCTTCATGGAGGATTTTCCAAGATGGTTGTGTAGCCTGACTTGTAAAATTGGCATTTGGAAAACGCCAGACAGCATCTAACTAGCTAAATCGCATTCCTTTGAATTTTGGTCAGTACCCCTAAGGTTCGTGGCATGGATATTTTGACAGCATTTTTGTTTGTCCTGTTTTGCTGTACCAGGTCTTCCAACTGTAAGTGCCTCACTGAGGACATGATCGGCTGGAGGAACTTTGAGCCTCTTGGTGTACCATGGTGAATTTGGAGAAGAAATCAGGAGCGGGACCAGCTGAGTGAGGCTTGGCTTGAGTTCTTGTGTTCTCAGTACCGTCGCACCGTATCTCTTTGGTTAGCGCCTTGGCACTTGAACCATTCTCTCCAGCTCTGCGTCTTCCCTGTGCTGCTCCTCCCATCCAAACAGGTGCCACGCATCATCCCACAGCAGCACAGTCTACATCTCAGGAGCCAGGTGGGAAGACCCGCGTCTCAGTTTCTGCAGGGCTTCAACTTAAAAGTTCTCAGTTAATCACAAAGGGTGCATCTCTTTCTGGAGTCAGGTCCTAACTCTCTATTCTCAATTACCTTGGAAGTGATTTGGAAGTCTCAGGTAGAGACAGTGACTCTCATCAGCTTTTCATCTCCCACAATCCCCGAAACTGTTCCATTTTGGTGTGAATATATCACTCAAAGCAAAGGAGGCAAAGACACTAACGCAAATTGAGCTCTTCACAGGGATGGGTGCTCAGCTGCTAATTTGCAAACACGCTCACTCTTTTGTTTTTTTTTGAAGGGCCATTGAGTTATATATGTTGACACCTGGTTTAATCACTTTGACAAAACCCCTCCTACAATATGCGAGGCCTTAGATGACAGACAGTGCAGTATGGGAGCTATTAATGATGTCTGTGCTTAAAAATAATAATTATTTAGTAAAATCCCAAAACTAAAGTTGAAAAGCTTTCTTTGCCCTCTACCTTAAAATTAAGAAACAGATGGCCATCTGTAGCCATATATTTCTTGTTGTTACAAGTAAATGAAGCCACAGGAGCTTATTTTATCCTAAAAGCCTCCATCTGCTAGATGTAATCTTTTTGTACCTGTGGAAAAATGAATAAAATAAGGACCCGCTTGCTTCTGACCTTGACTCTCAGATTCTGCACCTAAGATAGTTTCCTTTCTTCCTTGACAGGTCTTAATTCCAAAATGATAGCGCTGTAGTCTTTGACAGTTTCATCCTTTTACCTAAATGGGGACAAATTTGGCTTCATAATATTCCTGGTTGGCATATGTTTTGCTGCAACACAGGGAGAGGATTTTCCTTTAATGAGCATAACCTCTGTCCCTTCACAGTGTCTTTTCTTGTAAAAATGCTCAAGCATCCTTTGCCTCTGTGGTCTTTTTGCCCAAGTGTGAATGAGAAATCATTATAAATGAAAGGGGTATTAAAAAGTCCTCACTTGTGTCATGGATCTATTTATACATCGGAGGGAAGGGCAAGTGGGGTAAACAGAATGAATTGCTGTGAATGTGCTGATTCATTTGCCCTCATCTTTTCAGACCCAGCCCCAAGTGGCTCCCTACTTCTCTTCCTGCCTTCTGTTCACCACCACGACCGTGACATTATTCTCCTGGAACTGTGTGTTTCTTTCCCAGTGGTTGTGTGTAATGAGAGTGCTATTTAAACAAAATTCGTTGTCATTCAGGCTTCCTTTGGTTTCAGGCACATTGCTTCCACTTCTACTCAGCACTTTAGAAAGTTGGAGCTGTAAAGGGGACCTTAGAGGTTATGCTCCTCATTTTGGAGTTAAAAAAATAACCTGAGGCCAGAAGAGAGGACTGACAGTCCAAGGCAAAGCTAAAGCTGAACATGGGCTCTTGTTTTCTCTGACACACAGCCTGTGAGAATCACACGGAGAAGCAACATGAGTCTTAAGGTTTGCACGGAAAACTAGGATGCCTGACTCCAAACATGAGTATTTCCATTAACTTCCTTGGTATTGAACTTAGGCAAAGTAGAATGCATGAGAGTGCTTGTTAAATGTAAGAGTGAAAACACTAAAGAGCGTTTAAGTATGACCTCAGGATAGTTTATTGTAGAAGCATGGTCCTACTCTATTTTTCAGTGTAATCACTCCCTAACGCCACACATTTATTCTAGTGATGGACAAGCTTTCAGTTGTTATAAAGGAAAAACAATGTATGGAAAAAATTAAATGGGGAAAAGAGGGAGAGGAGAAATAATAGTGACCATATGCTTGACTTCTCGCTATGTCAGGAACTGGCAGTGTGATGCTGGGCAAGTCACTTCATCTTGCTAGGCCTCAGTTTTTCCGTCTTTAAACGAGGAGCTTGGTCTAGATCTGGAAGTGTGGCCCTGGACCAGCATTATTATCATCACCTAGGAGCTCGTTAGAAGTGCAGATTTTCAGACCTACGAATCACAAGCTCTAGGGGTGGGACCCAGCAATTTGTGTTTTAACAAGCCCTCCAGGTGATTCTCAGAGGTGATTCTTCAAGTGTGATTCAAACTTGATCACACTCAAGTTTGAGAACAGCCATGAATAATCCCACTCTGAAAGCTTGACTCTCAGCTGCCAGAGCTAACGCTGCAAAAGAGTCAAAACAGCTATCTTCTTGTTCCTGAGAGGTCCCTTCCAAATGGTGAGTCTGTGATTCCAGTGTTTTACTTGGCTTTGTACATTGCTGCTTCCATTTCTGTATCAATTTCTTGTACTTTCTGCCTGTAGAAATCAAGCATCTGTTTACCTTTCTGAATGCAAGGGTGTCATGTTAAAAACCTTCCAGTATTATCAACATGGAGCTGTAGTTTTAGATCCAGAAAAGCAAGTGTTTGCAGTCATGACTGTTCAGTGAGTGAGTGCCTCTGCTGGAGAATCAGTGCTCGTGTTGGCTATCAACTCTTCCGTGTAGTCTTGGGTTTTTCTGGTCTCACCGTAATGGAGGCAGTACATCCTGATGGTATTTGCAGAGGCTCTGGCTTCCTGTTGCCTGCGTTCAAGTTGAGCTCTGCCACTTGCAACTTTTGCTAAGTTATTTTCTGCCTCAATCTTGGTTTCCCCATCTGTAAATAGGGAAACACACAGTACCTATTTTACAGAGTTTTGTGAGGATTCAAAAGGTTCATGTAAATATGCTTAGCATACTGGCTTGCATCCATTAAGTACTCGACGTTAAGCATCATTAGTCCACTTTTCAGTATTCTGCAGCTTTTCAATGAGGGTGGTGATGTTTTCTTGTAATAGATAACATGTAAATGATATGTAAATGTGAAGTAAAAAGTAAAGTATTTGGAAAATTACCTTATGCTTGGGAAGTATCTTTTATTGCAACAGTGATCCAATGGCTAATAATCTTAGAGTAAGGAGTCAGATATCATGACAATTTCAAAAAGAGCCGGTGAAGAGATTAGCACAGGTGTCCTTTGTGGAGGGTCACCTCTCTAAATACACCTCTCACCTTCTCACAGTGCTCAGTCATGACCCAGTTGTTCTGGGTCACTTCTAGGGTTCACTGAGCTCTAATAGGCTTCCCAGATTAGGTGGGTCTCCTGTTATGTGTTCTAGCCATCCCCACGATTTCCCTTTTGTAACACTTGTTACTCTTGAAGTAATTAGTTCATGGTTTGTCTTTACTTGGCTGTAAGTTCCATGAGGGCCAGAACCGTGCTTGTTAATTTTATGTCTTCATGGTTTAGCCTGGTTCTTGGTTCAAATGCAGTAGCTCAGAGCTTCTCCTCCCTCCCCCCAATGTCTTGGCACATATGTGTGTCCTGATGGGTTACAGGTGTGCTGAGTTACTGATTGCTCAGCCCTTGGGCGAGTCCAGGCAGGGATAGCAATTGTCAGGTTTCCAGGGCCAGTCTCTTCCCACCTCTAGCAGCTTCATCTGTTTACTGCAGTATGAAAAAATAATTGACTAGGTGTGCTATGATGTTAAAAAGGTTGGGAAGTATTGAAGTATTTGTTGGATGGATGGAAGAATATCTTTGTAGATGGATAGATAGATGGATGTCTCAACCCATGAGAAGTTATGCTTATCTATTGAACAGTGTAATAGAATCAAAGGAGTAGGTGGGGTCTGTCACAGAACAGACCCAAGGGCCACTTAAACAGTCCAAACATCCCTCTGGAAAGAAATCTTAGGTTCCCCAAATAGAAAACGAGAGAGCTAGATCGCGTCTGAGAAAGAGTTTTGTCTAAGGTAAAAAGTTTGCATGTCAATCTGTGTATCAAAAGTGGACTGCAAATTCTCTGTTGAGATAGGCTGTTACTCAGTTTTGTGTCGTGGACGCTGAGAACAGTCCTCACCTGGGTCCAGGAGGGTTAGTAAGCTGTGGGTCATTAGGGGTCAACACGATACATGCCTATTCCAGGGATAGGCAGAGTTTTCCTGTTACATAATATCAATGTGAAAAATCCCTTTCTTATCAAAATTATTGTAATTTAACCACCCATTTTAGCAAAATGGCCAAATGGTACTGGTTGGTTGAGGGAGGTGATTCTCATTCATTTATTATTTCTAGTGAAAACAGTAACAACAAAACATTGTTCATTGCTCCACTTGTTGCATTAGGAGTCCAAGTTAGGAAAATGAGTTGCAGAGTAATAAGTCAAAATTTCAGACTTAATATTCAAACAGAACTGGAAGGAAACAGAAGGAAGACAGTTTTCCAATTCCTCCTACCCAACATTCTCTACTTTGTATTTGACATTATTTCCTCAAGGCAGAATGACCTTGAATGGCCATATATTTGCAAAATGGCTTTCCTCTTGTGTCCTACTGTCTTAAGATGTCTGTGCTGCAGTCTGGAGGCTTGGGGTAGCATGTCTGATAAGATATATTAAATATGGTTATTTAGGGTTTAAAATATGTGTTTAGGTACCTGTTTGGTGTTGGTATAAATCACAGGTCTGGCTGAGGCTTATTTGGTGGTGATGTAAATTATGAAATAACAAATGATGAGTAAGACCCCCAACATATTCCATGTGAGATAATGTCTTCCCCGTCCCTGGGTGGGTTGCTGTGGTGACAGTTCGTGGGGGTGGAAGTAATGAGATTTAGAGGAAATTGGGAGAGATATTTTAATATTGGGACTTAAAAAATTCTGTGGAATTGTTTTTCTAATGGGCTTGGTCTACCATGTGCCCAGTTAAGTCTTAGGATTTCTTGAGTTCAGAGATTTTTGTCCCCTCTCTGTTGGCTTTAGGAACCACAGCTATTGCAGAAAATGGATTCTGGACCTGTTAACAAAAACAACAACGAAATTGAGTAGATTTAGGATAGAATTGTAAAGCTGGGCATGATCTCTTCTTGCTCATAAGAGCCAGGTTCTGAACTTAAGCGTTCATGGTTATTATTCCGCCTCTCCCTTTCTGTGGAAATGTGGTTCTTGCTGGTGGAGTGTAACTGACAAATAATGAAGACAGCTGCCCATCATCTCCTAGTGGCGGGTCGGGAGAGAGGTGGATCTGCAACATACAGATAAAACCTTTCCAGGGAGAAACTTAGTGGGCTGTGAAGTATAATAAATAAAACACAAGTCAGTGAAGGAGCTGCAAGAAAGCATTTCTTTTTGGGGAAAAATCCAAACAAACTCAAACGTGAGAATAAAATGAAGAAGTCTCTCCAGAATGAGAGAAAGCAAAGCAATTCAGAGAAAAGGCGGAATGGAGCCTACACTTAATAACTTCTTGTTATTATCTAGGTTCTTCTTAGAGCCCAAAGTGCTTTCACAGGATGTGTCTGAAATTGTTAAAATAACAAACTTATGTAGGGATAACTTATCTCCTTGGAGTTCTAAGCCACATGCTGAAGGTGGACAAGGGGGAGAATTATTTATAATATTCTGTGAGCCAATTTTGCAAAACTTGTTTACCGTTGATGTGCTTTTATGAAGTCAGTGGCTCCAACTGGGTATGGAGGAGAGGGAAGCCTGGGCGAATGGTGTCCTGAGTCTTGTCCATTTGTCCTGTTGTCCTTCCTTCTCTTTATTCCTCATACTGTCTCTCCTTTTACTGTGAAGGATTGAAATAATATTAGCACTGACTGGATGCGTCTATTTTGGTGAATAGTGAACATAATGGTGAGGGTGTATTCCCAAGAAAATGGTATGTTCTGGTCTCTCCTGAAATATCCTCCTCCACTTTACTAAACTGTAGTTTAATCCCCACACTAAATTTCTGATTCAGTAAATGAGGGTGAACTCTGGTAATCTGCACTTTAAATAAGCACTCTGAGTAATCCTAAGGCAGGTAGTCTAGGAACCATACCTGAAGACAGACTGGCGTTGGTGTATGTCTGTGGTGGGCCCTGATGTCAGATTGACAGGGTTTGAATCTCAGATGAGCCACCTTCTGAACTTGGGCAAATTTCTTGATAACTGTGGCTGTTTCCCCTGTGTGAAAATGGGGATAATATTAGTATTTACCTCATAGAATTGTATTTAATGCAATGATGCAGAAAAACATATTTAATACAGTGTGTGACTCAGAGGAAGCCCTCAACAAGTGATAGTTATATTGTCATTTTTATGGTTCTGGACAACCCCTTCTTTGAGCATTTTAGACTTTGAAAATAAGGAACTTGAACTAGCTTAAACCAAAGGTCTGTGTAAATGACGAAGATTCTCTACTTGACCACACTTTAGTTAGGCTCCCTGTGTCTTCTCCTAGGCCCATCTGTGTAGTTCCTTGTAAAAATCCAGTTTTAGCAGGAACCCTGCTATGTCAGTTTAGCAAGAGGCCCCCATCCTCCATATCTGATCACCCTTCATTGGGTTAATTAAGTTAATTGGGTTCCTCAGCCTCCATCATCCCCCAGGTGATGTTTGATTACCCTGGCCTGTTTTCAGAAAAGATCCTGTTAGGTCAATTTAGTTAGATCCCCCATATGTTTTCTCTTAGTAATTTTCCATCCAGTGACCCCCCACCCTATTCCTTGGCTGTGCATTCCCACTTGTCCGTGTTGTTTTCAGAAATGATCCTGGCTCTATACTGAGGTTTCTTTTGCCCTATTGAAATAGTCCTGAATAAAATCGGTTTCTACTGATTTAACTACTCTCCAGCTATGTTTCTTTGACATAGATAAATTGTGGAAATGACAGGTGTAGAGGTGGCCTTGGTGACAAGATACAGGAACTTGAGTATTGTCTAAACCTCTCTTTTCTCCTCTTCGCATCTTCTGTGTGTTGTCATCTTGCTTCTGTTCCAGGTAAGGTTTTTCCCATGCAGGGGACAATGTGCCCTCAGATAGCTCCAGGCTTTCGTTCTCAGAGCCTGTAGCCAGAGAGGAAAAGAAACTCTCCAACCAGTCTAGCCAGAAAAATTGGAGAAATGACTGATTGGTTCAGCTGAAATCATATGCCCATCCCTGTACCATGATTGGTTGTGCCTGGGTCCAGTGTACACTCCCTTATCAGAAGGTGGGGACTCATGCTGGGCAAAGACCCTTAGCCACACCACCTATTTCTTCTGCTTCTCTGTATCCTTGTAATTATGCACCTATGATATACACACAGCCCAAACCCCAAATGCACCTCATCAGCACGGGGGACACAGCGAGATCCAAATAGACATGGCCCCTGCCTGCATGGGACTTATAGTCTAGTGCAGAAATAGACTTTCAGCGTGAAGAGATGAAAGACCCATATTACTGCTCTAATCTCAGTCCTCCTCCAAAAGTAGGAACTGAGGAAACAGTATAGTAATACAAAGAAGAATGTGATCTGGAAAGGAAAGTAATTGGAATAAATTAAAAATCTCAGAGGAGGTGATTATGCACATAGGCATACAAACCTTGAGATACTTGGAGTAATACTAGATTCACCCCCTTCTGCCACCACCCCTAACAAACATAAGTGATGAATAAATTATTTCCAGGGAATCAGTGGTCTAGGTGGGTCTGACTTAGCTAATGAGATTCCTCTGCAGAATTTTCTCAGACATCCAGAACTCACATTCATTATTTCCGATTTTAAAATGGGATGTGTTTATTTGCACTGTCATCAGCAAGTAAATCAGATTAATAGTAATACTAGCTAACACTCACTGAGCACTTACTGTTGTAGGTGCTTTATGTGGATTAATTCATTTAATCCTCTCAACACCCCTGTGAGGTAGGTGTCCTTATCTTCTTTACACAGATAGGGAAATGGGCACACAGAGGCGAAGGGACTATAGTGTTTATTGAAGGCACACCAGGGCTCGTTGCTAAGCAGAGTTCATAATGTTAATTTACTGAATCCTCCTAATAACACTAGGAGGTAGGTAATGTTTTTAGACCCAGTTTAAAGATGAGGCACTGAGGCTTGGGCAAGTTAAGAACTTGCTCGAAGTTATGGTGAGTGTCAGAATCTGATCTTGAACCCATGATGTCTGACTTGAGGTCTTTGTTCTCTTAACCACTGAGATCAGTTCTGATTTCCAGGTTAGTTTGTTGAAACAGAGCTTCATAAAGTACATGCATTTTCATTGCAAATTCTTCGGAAAGATAGTTTGTTTTGTCCGTCATAATTTCCTTGGAGGCAAGGAATTCCTTAGGTCTGTCTTCTCTTCCTTTTAGTCCCATTCTGTACATCAGAGTTGCCTTGAGCTGGCCACATAGATGTGACAGCAAATAAAGCATTTAAAATATCCAGTTTTGCATTCAACCATTAAAAAAAGGTACACATTCTGTGTACCAGGTACTGTGCTAGGCAATGAGAATTCTAATTGGGTTCCCTGGTACCCTCTATAATTTCACCCTGGTGGTTTCCTTCATAGCAGTGATTACGATTTGCAATTTTTGCTTGTTTACTTGTTTGTTTGTCCTCATATTAGAACATAAGCCCTAGGAGGTAGAGTTGTTGCCTGTTCTGTTAACTTCTGTATCACAAGTGCCTGACATGTTTTATGTGCTTATTAAATATCCATTGAATGAATAAATGAACAAATGAAGCTAAGAACTCACCACGAGTTTATTGGGGGGGTAAGTAGGTTTTTCCATTTTCTTGTGCTGATAAATTTTGATTTTTTTTTAAACACCTCTTCCCCGTTACCCTTTGTGTACTGCATTCACACGTGACTCCTGGCACTAGAGTCATTGAACAGAGACCAGAAGATCAACATTTAGCCTGGACTTACAGAAACTGATTCAGTGACAGCACAGGGTGGCAGCACTAACTGGAAGTTAGGGCCTGAAAAGTGACCAGGTGGTTTCAGTATCTGTTCCTTTTAGCTAGGATATAAAGTCCTGCCAGTGTAGAAAAAAATGTGGTTTCTTTATTTTGGGGTATAACTGACCATTGGGAGTAGGGTATGGATGTCTCTTAGTCTGTAGAAGCAGCAGCCTGACTCTGGTTGTATTAAAGAGGAGCTAAAGAATTTAGAAGATCCCCTTTCTGTCCATAGCTGGTTTCCAAGCCTATTGTCTTGGTGAAGACTGGCAAAAATTTCTCTTGCCTTGGGGCAGAAAGCTCAGAGGCTGCAGGAGACAGTGAGGGGAAAATTAAAATGCAAAATGCATTGGCCAAGTAGCTACAAAATTATCACTGTTACACTTTTGATGATACTTTCCCACATTATCATAGGCAGAGAAGTTCTGTTCAAGTTGCTACAGTTGTGTGCCAAGGAAATTTCCTTTGTTGTACACCTGGAAAGAATGCAAAATACATTGAAAGCCCAGATCAGGGGTCGGTAGCATGCTTCTGTCAGGCCCAGGTAGTGAATAATTCATATTTAGTGGATCACACTGTCTTTTTCACACTACTGAGTTGTGCTGTTGTCGCGTAAAAGCAGCCATAGATAACACGTATGGGAAGGAGCATGGCTGAGTTCCAATAAAATTTCATTACAGAAACAGGTGTTAACCTCTGGCCTACATGGTGTTTTGGTATTTAATTTACATGAACTTCTGGAACCTGGAAGCACACATCCACACAGTAGACAGACCATTTCAAAGCGGTAAAAAAAACTATTTTGGAAACCGCAGCTCGATTTAGAAATAGCAAAAACCAGTTGGGCTTTACAAATCTCAGCACACTTTTGCTGCTTCAGTCAGTGTTGCATGAGCAGACCTCGAGAATTAGATGTATCTAGCTTAAACCTCAAGAATTGGAAGAAAAAAGAAACTGTCAAAATCCTATCCTACCTCCTGTCAGAAGCCAACTTTGAGTTTTCACTATGGAAAGATACAGACCTCAGCTACAGGGACCCAAGATCAAAGCTTTGGAAGTAAATTCCCTTCAGAAAGGGCTTACAGCTGCATTAAAAATTGCTGTTCTCCATGTGCACCACCTTCCCAGAAGAGTTCACTGGCCCAGTGCCACCTTACTTACCCCAGAGCCTGGCCTGGCCTTGGCCGTCCATCTCTGCTTGAGAAGGCCAGGCTCCACAAATCACATGGCTTCCCACTGACTTTCTGTCAGGGCAAGGTAACCAAACCTCTTCTTTTGGCTGAGAGGCATGACACACAGCTCCTTTCTGCCCAGGTGCTATAGTGGAAACTTCCAGGTCAAGAGAGCCCAAATCTGGCACAGAGGGTACACACCTGGAGAGGACAGGCATTTATGGTGCCCCTCCTGTGCTCCTCCTGTGTAGGGCTCTTGGGATGCCCAGGTAGGCAAGACACATCTGGAATCTTCTGGCCTTGAGTTGTGCACAGAATTACGCGCTATAAATTCTGAGAGAGTGGGAGGTGCCTCTGGGCTTGGTGTCAGCTGGTTGTAGGAAGCAGGGGCACAGTGGGCTAAGTCCTGAGCACCAGTAGCTCCTTGTCTGTTGGCCTGTGCTACATTAGCTAAAGTCCATAAAGACTTGTACCAACCGAGAGCAGGTTTAATTGAATAAAATATGTCATTGGCTTCTTCCCCGCCAGGCTCACTCTCTCGGTGACTTCCATGGTTGGGTTCCCCTCCTCTTCTTCATAGCTGGCAAGATGTTCCCCTCTCAGGAGGTGATGTGAGTCAGAACTCATAACAGCATGGTTCTCCTATCTTTCTTAGAGAAATACCTTTCTTCTCTTGATCAGAGATTCTTTGTCTCTAGTCTTAAAAAAGTCAGGGACAACGATGGGGCACCTCTCTTGCCAACTTGCACTTCCTTCTGCTTTAAGTTGTTTACAAATGTCTTTTTTTTTTTTTTTAAATGGATGACCACAACAAAAGCAACAATGATTGCAATTACCAAACACGAAACACACTCATCCTATGTCATAATATTGACATTCATTCCAGTAATCCTCCACTGTAACAGCTCCTTTACATTGCAGTGAAAATTGATTTGTATAGTATTTACCTCTGAGTCCTTGTGGAATTTTTTTTTTTTCAAACAAAGTCACAAAAATTATAATCATCCTCATCAGTTCACTCAGTCCCATGTAATTAATTTTTTTATCTTGATCTTTTGTTAGCACTTTTATGAATTCATCCGTTTTCCATTAGAGTTCTGAAAATGCTTATTCATTCAGTTCAGCAGTATAGTCAGTTACCAGAAACCTGTACTTGTCAGAGTCTTTTCCATGAATTCCTTGCAGATGAAACCCTTTTATAGGAACATTTTTGCAAAAGCATCAGAGTACACCCAGAACTGTCTGTAAATGACAAAAGACTTAAAAATGACCACGGTTAAAGATTTGATGAAAGTTCATAATAATGCAATTGACAAGGAAATTTAGTTATTTCTGAGATATACATTTTAAAGTAATAACTAGAATTATGACTTATACCAGAACATATAAGATTTTTAGAAATTTCATGTAGTGTCTGAAACATTTATATTAACATATTTCCATACAAATAACCCAAAGAAAGTTTAGTATTAGTTGTTTTGTTTGTTTGTTTGTTTGTTTGTTTATACTGCAGGTTCTTATTAGTCATCAATTTTTTTTTTTTTAAAGTGATAGTTAAGAAGTAGATTTATTTAGAGAGAAACAAACTCCACAGAGTATAGGCCATCTCAGAAGGCAAGAGCAACCCCAGGGTATGGGGTTGTCAGTTTTTTGGGTTTGTTTTTTTTTTTTAATTTATTTTTGGCTGTGTTGGGTCTTCGTTTCTGCGCGAGGGCTTTCTCCAGTTGCGGCAAGCGGGGGCCACTCTTCATCGCGGTGCGCGGGCCTCTCGCTATCGCGGCCTCTCCCGTTGCGGAGCACAGGCTCCAGACGCGCAGGCTCAGTAATTGTGGCTCACGGGCCCAGTTGCTCCGCGGCATGTGGGATCTTCCCAGACCAGGGCTCGAACCCGTGTCCCCTGCATTGGCAGGCAGACTCTCAACCGCTGCGCCACCAGGGAAGCCCAGTCATCCATTTTTAAAAAAATATTTTATTGGTTGCATCTAATGTAATCTTTGGGCTATTAAAAAAAAGTCATAATTAATTCACTCATTCAAATGGCTGAATTTGTTAGACGTCATTTGAACATCCACCATGGCACGTCACTGCTGAGTGTCTTGATAAAGAGGTACAAGTCCATTGGAGTGATGGGCCTACCCTCATCCTCTCCCCAGTCATCCTGATCGCTGCGGTATGTTGGTGAATACATTTATAAGGTCTGTAGCACACTGATTGTTGGTCCTTAGGAACCATATGTTTCCATTGCAGGCCAAACAGTCACAGATGACCACGTGTCATTCTCCATGGACCCTTATCACTGGCCCACACGAAGCCCGCCTATTGCGGTCCTCTGCAGCACCCTGTACTCACTCAATCACAACATCATGTTTTGTTATCAGTCCTTGTTCACTTCTGTTTGCCCATTGGTCTGTAAGCTCTTTGAGGGAAGGGCCATGCCCCTTATGTTTAATTACTATTCATATGCTTCTGGATAGCTCAACTTAATTCTTGAGTTGTTAGTCCATTTCCAGGCTCAGTGTCTGGAAAGAGTGGCACTTAATGATACATGATCTCAGTGATAGCTTTCTGTAGTCCTAGCTCTAGGTTCAAAAAACAAAACTGACAAATACTTAATTGTCTGACACTGAGCTAGGTGCTGGGGATTCAACGATGATGAAATACAGTCCTAGCTGTCACGGCAGACTGTCATATTATTTTGGTAAGGCAGAATGGCTTATTAGTTAAGGATGTTGGCTCTGTCATCAGCCTGAGTTTAAATCTCTGCTATGCCATTTACTAGCCCTTTGACCTTGGGCAAATCACTTAACCCATCTGTGACTCACTTTTTAATATGTAAAAATGGGATAATTATAGCAACCACCTTATAGGGCTGTGGTTAAGATCACAGGAATATATGTAAAGTGCTAACACAATGGCTACCAAAATGTAAATGAACTTAATAAATGTTTAAAAAATTATTATAACTTGGAAAAGGATGACTGCATGTCTCTTCAGTATTGGAATGTATTGGAGCATGGTCTAACTGGACCACCCAAGGATAATTTAATCCTAGGGCTTGTACCTTTGTTTGTCTTTATTGTTTTCTTAGGAACCACATCCTGTGAAGTTACATGTTAACTGGTGGATCTTTGTCCTAGAGATTTAAAATAATTTCTGTCTATTGCAGGAGATTACCTCAAAGATCACAATTTTATTGCCTTTAGGACTGAAACCTAACACACATAGCAAACTGATTTTGGCATATCTTTCCTGTCCACATGAATCTCTTTTCCTCAAATGCTCTTTGAACCAGTGTTACTATCCTGCTGGTTTCCTCATTAGTGAGTTAAATAAATCCTTGGCATATGTTCATTCTGTATTTATAGGGGGGTCATATTTTTAACCCTTAGAAATTACACCTTGAGGGCTTCCCTGATGGTGCAGTGGTTGAGAATCTGCCTGCCAATGCAGGGGACACGGGTTCGAGCCCTGGTCTGGGAAGATCCCACGTGCCGCGGAGCAGCTGGGCCTGTGAGCCACAATTACTGAGCCTGCGCATCTGGAGCCTGTGCTCCGCAAGAGAGGCTGTGACAGTGAGAGGCCTGCACACTGTGATGAAGAGTGGCCCCCGCTTGCCACAACTAGAGAAAGCCCTCTCACAGAAACAAAGACCCAACACAGCCATAAATAAATAAATAAATACTTAAAAAAAAAAGAACTATAAAAAAAAAAGAAGTAACACCTTGAGAAATATCATGTCATTATATGTGTAGGTTACAATCACTATTCTCATTTTTTTTTCAAAGGCAGATGATGTAGTGGAAAGAACATTGGATTAACTGTCCAGAAGACCTCGATCTAAACTCCAGCTCTATCACTTTTTAGTTTCCCTGGTCGAGTTGTTGAACCTCAGCTCTTGGATCTGTAAAATGGGTAAAAACCATACCCAGGTTACTTGGCAGTTGTGTAATCTTCCAAGGTAGCCTGCTAGGGGCTGTCCCCTAGACTGCTTTTTAGCAAAGAGATGTATCAGTTGTCACACAGACAATTCATTCTTCACATCTGGGGCTGATTACAGCCCCTCAAAGCTGGGCTGCCTCCAGGTTACCTTTCCTACAACTTGTAGTTCTCAGCAAAATGCATCTCATCATTCTCCATGCTGCCTCTCTCTACTTCCAAGGGAAATAGTACTAACAACATGAGCTGTGTTTAGGCCTCAAAGCTCCAGTGTACAAAGGATTTTCCGTTTTATTATTAGTGATAACAAATGCTACAAGTTAGTGACACTTTGTTTGTGTGAGGGTGTGTGTACTTTATTTATTTATTGGCCGCACCGCACGGCATGTGGGATCTTAGTTCCCCAACCAGGGATCGAACCCGCACCCCCTACATTGGAAACATGGAGTCTTAACCAATGGACCACCAAGGAAGTCCAGGGTGTGTGTACTTTAAATGTGTCATCTCACTTAATCTTTACCTCAACTCCATGAGATAAATATTAACATACCCATTCTACAGATAAGAAACTGAGAATTGGAGGTGAGGTAACTTGCCCAGGAACACTCAGTTAAACAGTCCAGCCTGCTTGAATTCCAACCCATGTCTGATAGTATTCAAACTCTACATTTGCTCTCATTTCTTGAACATTCAGTAAGTACAAGATACCACGGTGAGGTGAGCATGTTGAAGGATGCAAGGTAAGAAAATACCTGCGCTAGAGGGGCTCACCTTTTAGATGTGGAGGATAAAGGAAAAAATAGTAACAGTCACCACTTATTTAGCATGCAAGGCATGCTGTGTAACATAATCTCATTTACTCACCTCAATCTCGCAAGATAGGTGACAGCATCTCTGTTTCATGGGTAACAAAACAGGTTCCAGAAGATGAAGTAACTTGCTTCAGGTCCCACAGCTATTATGATTCAGACTTCTGCCTGTGCATTCTATCATTCATAGCCCCCTGTATCAGACACGGAATGATATATAACAGTAAAAGGTAGCAATGTTCAATATTGCACAAGAGTTATAAGCACCCAGAGTGAGCTTGATGAGCACTGCATGTGTTGCTGGGAACCTGCTGCAGTCAATTTAGTAAATGTTTATTAAGCATCTTTTGTTTGCTGCATACCGAGTACGTGGCTGGGAAAGTAATGACATGGTGCCTGAACTTGAGCAGCTCATGGTCTAGGGTGAGGGACAGATGTGTAAACAGGCAGCTCTAACACAGCATGGTAAGTGGTGTGCTGGAGGGTACTATGGGAGCACAGAAGTGGAGCCTTAATCAGGTGGGCTAGGGGTTCTAGGGAAGGGTTCCTACCCAAAGCTGCATCCCAAACGACATACAAGTCTCATTGACCCGTCAACTACAAAGTGTGTTCTCAGTTTGCCTTCTCTCTGATTTTCAAAGTACACCATCAGCTTCAATAAACCACTTGTATTTGACTTGAACATGTTGTCTCTTGGTGAGTTGGTCTACCTTTCTGAATCATAGTTTCTTAGGCTAATTTGAAAATTAGTTTCTACTGCAAACCAATGGTATGCTGAAGTGGCTCAAAGGGTATTGGAGTGTCAGGGTTAATATGCCTTAGAATGGAAAAAATTATAGTGTATATTGTGCAAAATTGTATCCTATGTACATAGATGATTACAATTTAATAAAATTTATTTGCAGGGTTTTTCCTTGAGCCCTGTTATACCCTCCAGCTTGGTTGGAGCTTGTTTGCATGCTTATGTAGATTTGAAGGGTCTCTACAGGCTACCATGCTTATGAAACCTACAAAATAACCTACATTAAAAATTCGTGCTCTCATCTATCATAATATCTGCAAAGAGTAAAATATTCAGGGAATTCCCTGGCAGTCCAGTGGTTAGGACTCTGTACTTTCACTGCTGAGGGTGTGGGTTCGATCCCTGGTCGGGGACCTAAGATCCTGCAAGCCACGCAGCACGGCCAAAAAAAAAAAAAAAGTAAAATATTCAAACAATGTAAAAGAAATTCTCCTTCTATTCTTGGAAGGCAGCTGTTGTTACCCTGTTTATCCTTGTATACCTCTATGTACCCTCCTATAGATATTGTATGCTTGTACACAGATATGAGAGTTTGTGTGTGTGTTATATGTGTGTATATGTATGTATGAACACATGTAGCCCATTTTTGGTTGTTTTACACAAATAATAGCATGCTTTAATACTGTCTTGGGTCTTATTCTTTTTTTTCTTTTTTTTTTTCATTTAACAATACATTTTGGAGATCATCTCTTCCATCATACTACCTGTAGACTTGTCTACTACTTGTGGTAGTAATTTATTCTCCTATCAACAATGTGGGAAGATGTTGTTACCTCATATATTCTCTGCATGGTTTTGGTCAGCTTCCAGGACATGTTGCAATGATGAAAACATGGGTGTTTTGTCTGATAAGTTGGGTGCATGTTAGATTCAGGAGGCTGTGCGCTGACTTGTAAAAATCACCTGATCAGGTCTGAGCAGTTGAAGTTCCACATTTTAAGGCAGCCTATTTGGGGGTTCCAGATATAAGAATGCCCCTTTTTATATCCCTGTGATACCAGGATGCATTTCGACCTGTTTTTAACTTTTTTGCATTTCTTAATGACAGCTGGACACCTCAAGCCTGTGTTTCCTAGAAAACTCTGACTTGATTCTCCCCAATCATTCTTTGTTTCTGCAAAGATTATCTCCACTCTCTGTCCCAGGCCTGGCCATCTCACATCGTGTCTCTCTGTGCTTCCACTCACCCTTCCTAGTGGGTCTTGAATAGGTGACCTTATCACTCCAGGAGGCAAACGCACACTGTCCTGATCTGCCAAGCTCAATATCCTTTTGCTTAAATGTTAGATGGATTTATATTATTGCTCTGGGAAGCAGTGATCCAGGGAGGAATTTGTGTTCAGAGAAGACTCTAGTCTTGTTAAAATGGCAACGGGAGGACGCGTGTACTTGCCCAAAGCCATTGGCCAAGGTCTAATCCAGTCTTTCTCCTTTCTTCCCCTCCTCATCCCTTTTGGTTATTTGACTCCTGTTTGCAACTGAGCTTCTGAGATTCTAGGGTTTGAAAAGGGAAGCTTGGATATGTAGTGTGCCGCCAGTTCTGTCTTAGTGACTTTCAGTGGGACAAAGAGGCTACACCCAAGATGCTCTTTGAACTGGGCTCCCATGCTGTTAGCAGCGCTGGAGGTGGTCAGGCTGGGGCCCCTTGGGAGCTTTTCCTCCTGGATGTTCCTGGGGGAGGCACAGCAAAGTATAGCAATCATTGTCAAGTGTGAGTTCAGTCCATTTCCAGGAACTGCTGTGTAGCCCAGGTGCTTTCCTTTACTAGTATGCTTTGTGCTGTGCACAGCAGGCATGCTCTTAAATGGTTGCAAGCAAGTTAAAATTAGGGAGGTGGTACAGTCAGTGAGAAGGCATATAGAATTGGGACTTGGAGGATTCAGGCTTGGTTTGTCTTAACTCTGCCACTTACTAAATTGTATGATTTGTGGATGCACTGCTTAATCTCTTAGGGTCTAGGTATATCCTTTTATAAAATAGACCAGTAATGCCTGCTTATCATCATTAGAATATTACCAGGTAAAAAAAGTGAGCTACTAGTTGATAATTTTGAGCTGAAAAGGCTTATTCTTCACTGGCAATGTGTACTAGGTGATAAAACTCTATCATGTTGTTTAATTCTTACAACCAATCTTTGAGAGAAGCACTGTTACCCCTATTTTACAGGTAGAGAAAGAAATGTTCAGAGAGGTTAAGGAACTGGACTAATGGTGCGTAGCTGGTAAATGGTAAAACCAGGTTACAAACCTTAGTGAGTCAGGGAATGGATGTCAGGGTCTGCACTTATCTTTGAATCTGTGCTTCAAGACTAGACCCCTTGCATGTCTCTAACCTAGGGATTTCCAGCTGGAGGTGATTGTGCCCTCCAGGGGACATTAGGCAGTGTCTGGAGAGCATCTTTGGTTGTCACAACTGGGAGAATGGGTGTGTTAACGGCCTCCAGTGGGTAGAGGTCAGATACGCTGCCGAACATCCTACAATGCAAGGCCAGCCCCCCACAATGAAGACTCATCCATTCCCCAAATGACAGTAGTGCCCAGATTAAGAAACCCTGAGCTAACACATGTACTCCTAGCATTTTCCTACAGAGGAGATAGAAGGATAGCCTTTCCCTGACCTATTCGTTTTCTCTGTAGCACTTGTCATCCTCTAATATTCCATACAACTGATTTACTATGTTTCTTTTTTATTATGTCTTCATTCACCAGAATATAACGTTTCAAGGGCAGAGATCTTTGTGTTTTCACTCATGTTTTCCAAATGCTTAGAATAGAACCTATGCATGGTAGGTGCACGAAAAATATTTGTTGAATAAATGAATGAATACAACATGAAGAGCATGGGAACAACTTGGAGATCTCCCAATATAGGGAAAAGTGGCCATAGACTTGGATTATAGGATGAGATGGTGGTCAGGCTAGATTTCTGCGAGGGCTTCTGCCTGGTGGGCTGGACCAGAGACCTGGTCGTGCTGCTCAGTGTCTCTCTGTGGCTTCTGAAGCTAGAGGTGCTGAGTCTCAGTCCAGCCTGTCATCATCGTGCCATGAATGGCCGAGGCACCCCTGTATCTCATTTCTTGCACTTTCAAGGCATGAGGTGATGATGCAGTGATGCTGGCTTTCCTGTGGAGGTATCAGAAGAAAAACTTACGTGACTCCAAAGCAACAAGGTTAGAGAATCTCAGATTGGTTCAGAGTTATGATTTACCCTTAGAAAAAGAGGGAAATGTCTTCTTCAAGACAAATTAAAGAAAAAAGCTCTTATGGAACTCCCCAGTGTGTGTGTGTGTCTGCAAGAGTGGTTCCCTACTTTCCTGCTATTGTGCTCACGAGAAAAATGAACCCCTCCCACCACCCCGTCTCTGATGTTGCACAGGCTCATGACTGACCAGGATGGGGCTGGGGGATGTGGTTAATATCAAGAAAATAAATTCTACCCTATAACATTAATTTCAAGTTCTCACTTATAAAATCAGAATGATAATCTACCGCCAAATGTTATTGTAAGTATAATGGAGTGAGGATTTTTATTTTAACAACTGGTCTTAGAATTCCTCTTGGGGTTGGAACTTTGTTTAGAAAAAGATCAGATGGCGACTACGGGAGTGTGGCTTCTGATTTCTTAGTTTGCTACTTGTCTGTCAATGGTTGGCATCAGGTTTTTCTATGTCATTTTATTTGAAGACAGAAGCCGATAGAGCAACTCCTGAATGAAATAGCAACACAAATGGATAGTTAAACCATTCTGTGTAAGAAACGCATAGATTTAGGGGTGGTGGAAAAAGGAGAGGAGTGGGAGATGGGGGAAATGGGACTGGGCAGCGTGGTTGGGGGCTGGAGGTTGGAGATCTGTGAATGTGTAGTCAGATGGCATTTAGGGAGGAGAGAGTCTGATGTCTGTTGGCTGTGATAAAATCCTCCTCTTCCATCACTCTTTAACTTCTGTCAAATGTAACGTGAGCAGTTGGGGAAAGTCAAGGGAAGGGGGCTGAATTTCATGTCTGTGACATCCTGGTCAGAGAGACGGACCCCTGGAAATGAGATGCTAATGAGATTGAGAGTTCAGTACAAACAACTCAAGAGACAGAAGTGAGAATGAGAACATAAACTGTAAGGGTTCACAGAAGTCTTAAGGAGATCGTTGGCTTTCTTAGAGGTTATGGAATAGAGGTCTTGCATCAGTTTTGCTCACATGTCAAAGGGCGGGCAACCACATTATATGGAGGTTCGAGTTACTTCTTGTGAAGCGGTTAGCCTAGTGTCTAAAATATAACACATGTGACAAATTATTTTTCATCAAATTACGTGTATTTTTATCTGACATCCAATTACATATACTCTTCCCTCAGAATCAGATTGGATTTAAATCAGGAGTCATAAACTTCTCTGCAGTATTGTTTGTTGGGCTATTTAATACATGTGTTTGAATGCTCGTAGGTCGGGGAATGCTCTTGTTTGCCTCAGGCCTCTCTATTCCCTGTTGTCACTCCCACTTCATATTTATGTGCCCTGCCTCCTACAGGCATTTAAGTTTGTGGCTACTGACTTAAATGGATACACTTAAACTATGCAGAGATAAGAGTGTGATACTTGGCCTTGCAGGTAGATTTTATTATTGATCATAATATTTACTGTCCCTCCTATGGAAGGATTATAGATCCCTCTCACATTGATATGTGATCTGCTTTTGGTTAGTGAACAGAAGTGAACTGTGTCATCTGTTACCACAAGTGACATGTGTTACTTCTGCATAGAAGTTTTAAGGACCCTTGCATAGTTCACACTTTCCCTCCTGTGTCAAGAAACCAGCAATGTCTCAGATAGGGGTTTCTTTGAGTGTCCAAATAAAATATGAAACAAAGCTGATGCCAGTCATTGATAGACATGTAACATGAGTGAGAAATAGTTGCTGTGAGTCACTGAGATTTTGGGAGTAATCTGTCACTTCAGCATAATCTTGCCTATTACAATTGATGTTACCCCTTTATGTGTTTTACAGCTGAAACACTTAAGGGACCTTTCCTAGCTTGGATAAGTGTTCATGAAAGACATCTAGCTCTTTGCTTATTTCCATTGAAAGGATAGCAATTTGAGGAGGAAGAAAAGTTCAGAGTTGAGTACTACTTTACAATGTTGGTATGATTCTTTGCAGGGAGGATGCAATGAGGGAGAAGGTTGTGTGTATTGTGGGGAACAGCCATAAAGCAAAATGCAGCTTACTGCTGCAAGTGTGGCCCTGTATGATGCTGTAATGAGTGCCCCCAAAGGAGGAGTCCACCTTGGAATATAAATGTTGGCATAATTCATGAAATGTTTCATCACTATGCCTGCTCCTCTCACTCTTTCTTCAATACTTGATAAATTACTCAGGTTCTTTGAGGTCCAAATGATCCTAATGAAACTCAGAAGAAAAACCTGAGAAGCAAGAGCTTTACTTACAAAAAAAATTCTCAGAGTTGGGAGAGGTGAACCGTCTCAAAAGCACGTATTCTCTTAGTGAACGTAATAAAATAATTTATGGTTTAACTATTGAATGTCTTCTAGACAATGAGTCTTAAGTCTTTACCACTGGCTTTGATTCTCCTTCTTGGATCTGTTAAATATTTCCCCAGTCTTCTGAGCTTTTTTTTTTGGAAGTCCCAATACCACCTTTAAACTTGACCGTTTGTGATTCTGAACTTGTTACCCTCCTTTCCACATGTCCTATTTATGTCATGATGCCATTGTTCTTTCGGTCTTCTAGAGCTTGAAATTTAGAGTCCTCTAGGCAGGAAAAGGCCCTCCTGGGAAAATAAACATCAAGAACAAGGGCAGAGAGGACGGTTCCCAAGGAGGACCTAGGGAATCATGAGCTTTTGAGCATAGATGGATGGTGTGGAAGATGGGATGATGGATCGGTGGCTTGAAGTCAGATGGTGGTGAGCAGGTGAGAGGTTAGGACTTCATTCTATGGCCAAAAGGAAGCATGAAGTTATTGGACGTTGGCCAGATAGGATCAGTTTCATTTTAGATGTTTCTGGCACCAGTGTGGAGGATGTAGGAAGAGGGAGAAACTGGAGGCCCAGAGACCAGCTAGGTGGCCACCAGCTAGGTGCTCAGAACCTGAACTAGGGCAGAGGGAGTGGACAGAAAGGGAATGCCAGCTCTTGACCTCCCCAGAGAGAGGAGGGGCTGGATATATATTTTCCTTGCCCTCTGCACTCAATAAAAAAGAATGCCTTTGCCATACCAGCCATAGGGGATCGAGGCTGAGAGGGCACCCTGAAATCCCTCAAGACTCTGAATTGAGGGTACCCAAGTGGGAATTGTGGCCTGAGCCAGCAATTCCCTCCAGAGCTACAGAACAGGGATCAACTCAGCAGAGCTCTCTGTCCAAAGTTAGCTACAGATACCTGTGTGCTCGCCCAGCCTCTTGCTTATCTTTTAATTCTCTCCAGTTCTCTTCCACAGTGCGAGCCTACAGAAACATAGCTGGCCCCTTCCACCCCGCTCTTTTGTTAAAGGCAAGAAAATTGTTTTAATACTGTTTGCAACCCAGGTAGAAAAAATATTTCCCAGCAGGTGTTTCTGAGCATTAAGCAGGTTTTGCTGCTGCCCCTTCCACACATCACTTTAACAGTCACTCCAGCAAATTGCTTAGTCCACGAATTCTCATCTCCCTTGCTGCCTGCATTAAACTAAGAGGAGAAAATAAAGATCATTAAAGTCCCCTTCTCCTGATTATTTTTTTTAAAGGGCATGATGCATTCTGGAGAAAAGGGAATAAGTTTAAACTCTGGCAGAACTACTATGCAAATTTGTACCTTCCCTCTTGGAAGTGTTCATGTCCAACCTCCTCAGGCAAGTCCACCATGCAGGCTGGAGGAAGTTGAAGTGTACAGAAAGCTAATGCTTCCTCTTGCTCGAAGTTGTGAGGATTCCTAGCAAAATGGCTAGGATTTGAAGGGGTCCCTGCAGTTATTACTGGGGACAGACCCCTCTTAATACCTGGCACATTGATATCTGAGCAGAATCTCACATAATCAGATGTTTAATGTTATATGAGTTAAATTGTCCTGGCTGCAAGAGGCAGAGACCTAGAGAATCCTGGCCCAGGAAAGGAGACAACAAAGGAATTGTGGCAATAAAGGAAAAAGGGATTTCACAGGAACGCAAGGAAAGAACCATGGGATAATCGGGCTCCTTGGAGGCAGGAACCAGAGTAAGGAGATTTGTCAAGATGTCAGCAGTAGGTATTGTTGGATCTACACTCTTATGGTTCATTATTAACCCAAATTACATTGTCTCTCCACCTCTGCTTCCTTGATAGTATCTCCTGCCATTACTATTTGTGTTCCAAACCTGACACTTTTTTTTCTCTACCTCAGTTATTCTGTTCAGTTTCTGCTTCTTTATACATTTTTTTCCTAATGGCTTGATCATCCTCTCTGGCCAGAAGGTTTTATTCTTGTGAGAATTCAAGGCCATCAACTAGCTCATGAGTTGGCTGCCTTGGGACATATGTGTCACCCTGGTCCAGCTAGAGTCATTGGAAGAAAGCAATGTGGGTAGTAGATAGGGAATGTGACTACCCCATCATGAAAGGCTATGGGTAGGGATGTTTTCTTTTTCTTTCTTTTTTTAAAAAATTTTTATTGGAGTATGGTTGATGTACAGTGTTCTGTTGGTTTCTGCTGTACAGCAAAGTGAATTAGTTACATATATCCACTGTTTTTTAGATTCTTTTCCCATATAGGTCATGTAGTCAGCCATAAAAAAGAATGAAATAATGCCATTTGCAGCAACAGGGACGTTTTCTTTAGATGGGGTTGTAGGCATAAATAATACCATGACCAATAAGGAAAGTCTCCTGTGATGGTGAATTTAAGTGTCAAATTGCATGAGCACAGATAGCTCAGGGATGCCCCGATAGCTGGCAAACATTATTTCTGTGTGTGTCTGTAAGGGCGTTCTGGACGAGATTAGCATTTGAATCAGTAGACTGAGTAAAGCACATTGCCCTCATCCCTGTAGCTGGGCATCATCCAGTCCATCGAGGGCCTGAACAGAGCAAAAAGGAGGAGGAAGGCCAAATTAGCTCGCTCTCTGCTTGAACTGAGACATCCAGCTCTGGACGTTGACGCTCCTGGTTCTTTGGCTTTCAGACTCACACTGGGACTTAACACCGTCGGCCTATGATTCTCAGGCCTTCGGACTCAGACTGAATTACACCACCTGCTTTCCTGGTTCTCCAGCTTGCAGGTGGCAGACTGTGGGACTTCTCAGCCTCCATAACTACATAAACCAATTCCTATAATAAATCTCCTCTCTTATATATCTATATATATTCTGTTGGTTCTGTTTCTCTGGAGAACTTGACTACACCCCATTATGGGTTAATTAAGACATACGTATTGTCAAAATCTAAGTGGCATTCACTGTTTATACTTAGATGGTTTACATTTTCCCATGGTTGTAAGAAGCTTTGAGGTTTATGGGATGGGGTTATCATCCCTTCTGTAGAAACCTGAAAACATGGATTAGGGAAATTAATGAGTTGCCCCAGTATATAGGTAGGTCTTGAGTATGAAGTCATCCTTGCAGTACGCTAACACTGTTTCTTCACCGTGATCGGGAAGTACTACCCTTAGCTAAGCTGAGACTCTATAAAGTAACTTTCCAGATTAAAGTCTTAAAATACCCATGACTTCACCCTGTTCCTAGCTATGCTGCTCTGTAGCTATTGGAAGTATGCTTTGAGTTCACAGAGAAATTTTTGCATTTAGTGGACATTTTCCCTCCCATATGAAAAAGTAACATTTGTTCCTTGGAAGAAAAAATTATGTGCTTTCACACATTCTGAATGCTTTCTGTATAACATGTCTCTGGTCCATAGCTCCTAGGGCTTCTCAGAAAAAAGGAATTCTTGGAAGGTCTGAGAGCTCCACTTGTAGCCAAGAAGACTTTAACTCCTCCAGGCGCAGTGATTGCTAGAATTGTAGCTAAATGCATCTGAACCTGGCCTCTAACCACACTGAGAAAGCTGGATGAGTCGTTAACCACGAATCCATGCTTAAAAGCTGTAGATGAAAGCCGAGGGATGCTCTGC
The DNA here is from genome assembly GCF_949987535.1 of Balaenoptera acutorostrata. Taxonomy (NCBI): domain Eukaryota; kingdom Metazoa; phylum Chordata; class Mammalia; order Artiodactyla; family Balaenopteridae; genus Balaenoptera; species Balaenoptera acutorostrata. The sequence continues at coordinate 139,826,681 of NC_080065.1, forward strand.
TCAGCATGGCCTTGGCTTCTTGGCACAGAAGCCGATGGAAGGCTCTTTGGCCGAATGTCTCTGTACCCACCCCTCAAATGGGCCAGGTGAGCTGTCTGGGAGGATTTAGCCTCTGAACTCCCTCTCTGCCCTCTCTGGTGCCAAATGAGTGTACCACCTGCAGATGGGCCCCTGCTGGAAGGCCAAGGATTCTGCAGGTTTGCAAGCAGGAAACAGGCTTCTGGGCCAGGCTGCGAGGGATGGGACTGGGATTTCGGAAGGGTGAGAGTGTCAGACAAGATCCAGTCAAAGCCTCAAGACCTCCGACTATTGGCGTTTCACTTGTCTCTGATTTGGGGGCCCAAATGTCCCAAGGACACAGACCCCCGCCTTGGTCCATGACATAGGCACTCACATACAACCTGGGGCAGGGTGTACCCTCTGTGTCTCATGCATGCGAGTTTGAAATACTCTAAGTCTAAGCTCTGGGCTCTTGCTGTCAGAATTCATAGCCGTGAATTCCATTCCAAGACTGGGGGAGAGGGGCTGGAGACAGCAAAACAAAGTGATGCAAAAAAGAGGACAGAGGAGGGCTTGAAAGGAAAGAAGAGGAGAGGGAACAAAAGCATAAGCTATGGGGTCAGGAGCTTTAGGGTCGAGGTGAGTGCTGCCAGTCAGTAGCCGTGCGACCTTGTGCAGGTTGACATTTCCCCTTCTGTGTAAAATAAGGCTGAACCCCCAGGTGACTGTGGAGACTAAATGCAGTGGAGTCTGTAACATTCTTTAGCATGGTACCAGCTATGGAAATAGAGGCTCCGAAACCAGTAGCTATTGTTGTTATGAGAGGACAAAAAGCAGAGGGATAGGAACTGAGGAGGAGAGAAAAGGGTGGAAACATTAGGAAAAAGGTGAGGGAAAATGAATATGATTTACATCCGTCAGCAAGGCCAGTGGTTCTGCTGGCTCTTAGCCAGCAGTGCAGCAGGAGGGGGCTCGACCTTCCCTGGTTGTGGGAGACCTTCTGTGTGTATAAACCTCAGCGGTCATCCTGATTGCAGCAGGGACCCTTGCTGGCACAATAGTGATTTTAGCAGAATATTCGGTGTTCAGGCAGGAAGGTCTTGGGATGCTGCAATCTTGGTGTAAAAAAAATTATTCTGAAAATGCTTCACTGGATACTGAACTTGAGAGTAAGATCCTAGGGTTGTAGGTCTCAGTATGTGGCCTAAAGCATCAGAAGCACTCTTGGTATTTATGAAATATCATACCATACCAAGCTACAATGAGAAGCTCTGGGCGGCGGTGGGGGGGGGGGCAAGTGTCTGCATTTCTTAGCAGGTTCCCATGTACATTGAAGTTTGAGCACCACAGTCCTAATGGGTCTAAGCTATTAAGAAACTGACAAAATACTCCAATAACATCATTTTACTGGGAAAACTTAACTGCAGCTTGGTAACAGTTATGGTTTAATCCCTTCAGTGGGGAGAAAAATGAAGTTGGAAAAAGGTAAAGCCCTTAATAAAGATGAATAACTGGAAGGTTATGGAGGGCTAGATTTTGGCTCGTGATGTCAGAAATTCTTAATACTTAGTTTTGTCCCGAAATAGGATATGTTGGAGTGTAGTGATTTCCTCAACATTAGAGGGTTTGAAGATACCTGTAGATTCTGCCTAATTTCCTAGGTGTGCTATCTTCTCCCCCCAGTTAGAACTACATGGCTCCCAATGGCAGGCTTTGTGCCTCCTCAGACCCTTTACCAAAGAGTAAAGAGTTCCCAGAGACACAGAGGGTACACCCTGGGTTCTCAAAGAGTGGTTCCCAGACCACCCAGAAGCTTGTTGGAAATGCAGATTCTTAGGCCACACTCAGACCTACTGAGTCGAAGATTGATTTAATTGTTCTCTCAGTGGGGCCTAAGCATCAGAATTTTTTACATTTCCCAGATGATTCTAAAATTCAGCCAAGGGACTTCCCTGGTGGTCCAGTGGCTAAGACTCTGTGCTCCCAGTGCAGGGGGCCCGGTCCGATCCCTGGTCAGGGAACTAAATCTCGCATGCCGCAACTAAAGATCCCACATGCTGCAATGAAGACCCAGTGCAACCAAATAAAAAAATAAAATAAAATAAAATAAAATAAAATTCAGCCAAGGTTGAGTATCACAGTCTTAGGACAGTGGTTCTCAAAATTGAGTATGCATCAGAATATCTCCTGGAGAGCTGGTTAAAGCACAGACCTGTGGCCTCTACCCCTGGAGTTTCACATTTTGTATGCCTGGTGTGAGTGTGAGTCCCCAGGTGATGATCACAGGGAACTGTGGTCTCATCCTCTGGGATGGATTCCCCCTCCACCACAACCTCGGCCATGGGAAGCTTTCTCCTGAGTGGTCACTGCTGAGTACCCTGCTGAGAGCTCAGAGCAGATCTTGGGCATCAGCCCAGGCTTTCCGTCTGTGCAGCTCTCGCCTCTGTCCTCTAGCTGCTCAGTCTCCCCAGACTCTCAGTTCTATCTCAACTCAGGGAGTCCACTGGGTTCTGCCTATGTCCCCCTCCTTGAGCTGCTGCCTGGAAACCGTCTCCAGACAGTTGGCTGAGGAAATCCCAGGCCTGCCTTCATCTGTCTTCCCATCTCGCAGGGATCACTCTTTCATCACCTGATGCTCAATATCTTCAAAACCATTGTTTCGTATATTTTATCTTTTATTTGTTTCAAGTAGGAGGGTAAATCCATTCTGTTTCTCCATCTTGGGCAGAAGCAGAATTCTAATTTACGTTTAAAAAAAAAGGGAATTCCCTGGCAGTCCAGTGGTTAGGACTCTGCACTTCCACTGCAGGGGGCCCGGGTTGGATCCCTGGTTGGGGAACTACGATCCCGCATGCTGTGGCGCAGCTAATAAATAAATAAATAAAATTGAAAAAAAAAAAGACTGCTCTTGGCTTTTGAGGGAAAGTGAACCGGAAGCAGGGCAGAAAGGAAGCTTGGAGACCAGTTAGGGAGTTGTCTGTGGTCGTCCCGGTGAAGGCATTGATAGTGACGTGACACGAGTGGCAATAAGGGCAGAGGAGGTGGAAGGGAGCAGAGGCGTTTGAGTTTGGCTTTGCAGGCTTTGCCGAGGGAACTTGGTGATATGGGCGTTCTAATGGAGTGCTCGAGCTGCTGTCATGGTAAACCTGCCTCTCTCACTCTTGTCTACGAGTGGATTGCAGTTATAGTCTGGTATTGGACTACCAACTTCATGGGGCAGAAGCCGTTCTGTCTTGTTCATTGCTTTGTTCAGAGAACACCGCTTACAGCATCTATGCCTCCCACAAGGTAAGAATCTTCAAGTGTCTGTTACATGCATGAGGAGATGCTTCCTCATGGTTGTTTTTCAGCCTGATTCGAGGAAGACTGTCAGCTGCGTCTCATGTGGCTTGTTCACAGCTTATCAATTTTATTAGCCACTTGTGTCTATAGCTTGCTCAAAACTGGCAGCACCAGCACATCTCAGGTGTCTGTTTAAAAATTAAGAATCCTAGACCTGTTGAATTAGACTTTGCATCTTACAGAGACACTGGTCTAGTTATTGTTCCTTTATAGATCATAATACACTTGTCCTCTCTTCTATGCAACAAGGAGTAAAGGGCATAAGGAGAAAGATTACCCAGGCCATTTTTATACATATACAAGTTTGACCTAGACCACTTCTAATGTCTCCTGATACAAATTCTACCTGTAGGATAGAACTGGATTCTAATAACTACCTCTGCTGCTTGTCTGAATATTCTCTGCGCCCTACCTGCCCAGAGAGTGTTTACAATTTTAGGTCAATATCTTTGCAGATGAATCCATCCGTCTGTCTGTGTGTCTCTTTCTCTCTTACCAGCTGACATTTTAAGATCTCTCTTAGTGTCTGAAGTCCACAAGGATTCTCCAAACCCCAGAATTAATTTTTTAAAGAAGTATGCAAATCCAGGAAGAAAAGAGCAAGGGAGAATATTCCGTGGCATACAGAGAAGGTGGACGTCACAACCAATTAGAAGCAACACGGTTCAAAAAACAAGAGGGCATCAACCTGAAAGGGCTCTGTGCACAGGGATTTGAGGATAAATGGCTTTTTCACAATGGGTAGTTAACCCACAGAGTAGGTTCCCAGAGGCAGCTGGGAGAGCTGATCGACAGTGACACAGCCTGGGAATTGCTTTCACAGCTCTTTCCCTGTTTGGCTCAGGAATATAGAGAGAAGGTGCAGAAGAAGTCATCCAGAAGAATACTGTGTGGCAAGTAGCTGAAGGAAGTTGAGAATGGGTGACCCTGGACCAGAGAGGGTGTGGATGCCCTATGAGCTATCTGAAGTGCTCACGAGGGGGATCCTCCTTGACCAGCTACATTTGTATTCGTGTTCTGCGGCTAATAACAAATGCTTTCACAGACATGGTTTTATTTGATGCAATGAATATGACGTATACAGCCAAGGTAATATTCTTTATGGAAGCTTTATCCCTTTGTTTTACATCCTTAGTTTGAAAGATGAGGAAATTTTGGCTCAAGCAGTTAAAGGAATTGCCCCAGGGGTCTCTGTAGTAAGTCAGATCTAGAACCTAGGAATTCTTGCCTTTAGTTTAGCCATCATTTCTCTATACCTCATTGTCTATTTGTTCTATGCAGCAAGGAGTAAAAGTCATTAGGAGAAAGAATTCATTTGGAGCTGGGTGTGATATTGTTACCTCTGAGTTTCTTTCTAACTTTCTACTATATTGAGAAGAGGAATATCAAGGACCCAAATCAGAAGATTGAGTAACAGTTCCCTATTATTGATCATATGCCACATTTCATGTCAAACGTTTCAGACACTTTCTCATGTCATCCTCACAATGACCCAATAAAGTGGGTGGTATTATACTCATTTTACAAATGAGTAGACTGAGGCAGGGAGAATTACTTGCCCAGAGTCACATATTCAGAAGTAATGATGTGATTGAAGTCCGTGTTCTCCGGACTCCAGAGTCTGAACTCTTACTTTTTAAAATAGCACTACTCAAAGTGTGGTGTTAGGACAGGCTGAGGTCTCTAAACTGTTACCCATCCTTGATGACATAAGGAGCTGTGCTAGCATGCAAGTCAACTATATTATTAGGTCAGACAACAATTTCTTTGAGGTCGGGGCAAAACTCTCTCGATGAAGGAAGCAGTGCATTGCTGTACGTCCTGACCTAAACACATCTCCTTGCAGATGGGTAACTGACATCTTGGAGACTGGCACTTTGCATAGCCTTTCCCTAAATTTTACTGCCCATTGCGTGCCAGAAGCAATTAACATTGTAGATTCCACCATAATTCACTCTGTTTTGTACTGGCTATTTTCCACTTTGATCTGGAAAGAGAATGCTAAGCTATGGGGCTAGAGATAAATGACTTGATTGGACTGATTCATGTTTTTCATTCAATAAGCTTTTTTGAGTGCCTTTTGGTGCCATGTGTACAATCCCACCTGAATCTATTCAACTCATTTGCAGTGTTTTTGCTTCTACATATTAAGGACCTTTGAATTGTATCTGAGGATCTAGAGACCATGAATGAATGAAGGAACCACATTCTCTATTCGTTTTGAACATTTTCACAGTGAGTTTGGTGGGTACCCAATAAATTTCATGGACTCAATGACTGACTGGAGGATATAGGAATAAAGGTGGGCTATACCGGGTTAAATACCTTGTGGGCAGGAATTAGCACCTCTGGTGGATTGGCTATTTTGTAGGTGTTTTTGTGAATGATGGTGACTAGTACATGTCCATGGTCCTGTCTGCAAAGTGACTTTAAATATTGCACAGGAGTTAGATGGGATCTCTAAGGTAAAAAGAGACATTTCTACAAAAGATTGTTTTTATTGTAGAGTCAATTTCACCCCAGATATGAATGACATTAATAAACCAAAGTTACTGCTTGGAAAACCAAGGCAAAGTGAAAACTGTATCACATGGTGACATTATAATCTATATTAAATCTAAGGCTTATTCTTCCAATTTTTTGAACTGAACAATGTTTTCCTTCAGATTAAGTACGTTATAGTTGAAACTAGGACTCCATCTATTTCTTGCAGTCTTCTCCCTTTCTGGTTTTGTTTCTAAGTTCCATGCTTTAGACATTTCCTAAAACAATATCTAAGTCCTGAAGAAACCCCCAGGCTCTGTTGAAAGGACAGGCTAGTCTCCTTACCTTGCAAGCGGTGGACGATCCTAACGGTCTGTAAAGTTGCCCAACTGGAAAACAAAGGAAGTGAACCAGTGGAAATCACCAGTTAATTAAATTCATGGATTCATGGATCCATGTCGATACACGGTATATATCAGCAGTTGACTCGGGTCTTGGGGAGAGATTTCAGCAGTTTTCTCTCTGGCTAAGAAGAGTCAGGCTGTGTCACACATACCTTGGCATTCTTCTTCCTGTCCTCCTTGGTGTGTAATCAAGGTCATTAATTAGTTTAAAATTTTGTTCATCTTATCAACCCACCATCCTGAAAGCAGGGGCCACGTATGTCCTATCCCTGCTAAGTGTCCAGCAGTTGTCTCTGTGGCTGCTGGTACAGAATGGGAGCTCACTCACTGTCTGCTGTTCTATTTAGTGAGCATGGAGGAAGGAACAAGATAATTGGGTTAGGATGATTCAGGAGAGGCACTAGGACACATACTGAAGTTTGTGAAAACATGATTTCCCTTCTTATTGCTGGGTTTAAAGGAAAAGCTGAACAAAGCAGACCCCTGGTCTCATCTCCTTTACACCTGCTGTGGAATTCTCTGTGCCTTTTGGAATAGTGGTCCCTTGGTGTGTGTAGGGGAATTGGTTCCAGGAGAGATAACATAGATAACAAAATCTGAGGATGCTCAAGATAGCCGTGGTACAGTTGGCCCTCCGTATCTGTAGGTTCTGTGTTTGAGAATTCTGCACCCATGAATACAGGGTGTCCACTGTATCATCTTCCTAGTTCAAGGGCAGCAGTTGGCTCTGGAACTGAATGTGCGGTTCGGTTCGGAGAATCACCCATATCCTCATTTTGTGCTACATGTTGCCTTTGAGATTTGTCAGTACTTGCTTTTTTCATTATCTACCTCCACTGCAATGCCAGTGTGACACAGTACCTTGCAACATGAATCTTGCACCTGATGAAAAAGCAACAGAAAGGTCTCTATTTCTCTGAGCTACTTCCCAGCCAGTAGATCATTGTCTTTGAGGATAGGGGAAGAATACGATGCAGTTGTATGGTTGAGAACGACTTTCCTACTCATTGACATTGGAAGCTTGGACATTTGGTGACTATGAGGTGAGCTTTGCTATACTCAGATGTCATGGTTATGGGTAGGGACCTTCTCCCTTTCTAGTCTTATTCTCCTTTTGCCCTTTGTTTCTTCTTTCTGCCAGCATACTCTTTGTTCATGGTGGGCTCTGGGACCCTGTCGCTGGTCTCTTTTGGACTCTGTGTCTTATTTCTTTTCCAGTTGGACTGAGACCCTGAACATTGGCCTCTTCATAACAAGTCTTAGAGAAGGTAGTTGGCCAGATGGGATGAACTAGGGCAAGACTGGGACTTGGGAACCACGGAGGTCACGGAATTGGGAGAGGTCTGTGCTGTAGTTGGCATCAGGGAAGTTTCTGATCACTAGGAGGCAGAGATTTGGGTGAATTGGACATTTAGTTTCTGGGAGGTAATGATGACTCAGCTCCAGGGAATGGGACAAAATAGTGGGAATGTAGACCTGGAAAGAACTGGAATTGGGGGGAAGACACCAAAGCAGAGACTCAGATAAAGCAAGGGAAGGGAGAATAATCAGGAGCAGAGATTCTGAAACTGGGATATAAAGAAAGGTTTTGTCATGAAGAAACTGGCAAAGAGCTGGATAACAGGACCGAAGAAGAACATGTGACCAACAGCTGACTTGATGCTTAACTGGGGAGAATGTCTGAGAATTCCCACCATCCACCTATATACCAGTGGACTTTCCTTCTTGCGGCTGGCATTGCTGTCAACTCAGGGGGCTAAGGAATAGCCAGCCAAGCAATTTAATTATTTGAATTCTCTTTCCTGTCTCTGGCTTGGTCAGTGACTCTGATGTTCACTCAAACCCTGCTTCACTTTAAGACTCACCTGGGTAGGAACCTTAATGGTACTTTTCACCTCTGCCTTGCCCAAATTTAGCACATTGCCTGGCACATTTCTGTTGAACTGCAATGCTGTTTGTGCCACCCATCTCTTGGTGACCTCTAAACTTTGTGCTATATGTTCTGTTCTTGATTTTTAAGATTACCTTCCACCCATTAATCAAAGTAGCTGACCTCTTGGGAAGAGAAGTTCACCATTTGCTGTCTCGGTATCGAGCATATTCTGACTTAACCGTATTTTTCTCAAACTCAGAGTCCTTCTTAACATTATAAGGTATAATGAGTATACTATAGCTGTACACCACCTTCTCGAAGCAACAGTGCCTTGCCATTCCAGAGTCAGAGTGGAGGTGTGCAGGTAACATAACCCATGAGTAGCAATCCCTCTGGCTATATCATGTGTACAAAGTCCATAACCTCTTTGTTTAGGCATCTGACAAGTTCCAGGTTTCAGCTTTGGCATATCTGTTGTTTCAGATGATTCTGTCTAGATGGAGGCAACTTTAGAATGTCTAAAACTCTAGACCTAGAGAACGGACTTGAGGACACCGGTGGGTGGAGGCGGAAGCTGGGGCAATGTGAGAGTAGTATCGACATATATATACTACCAAATGTAAAATAGATAGCTAGTGGGAAGCAGCCGCATAGCACAGGGAGATCAGCTCAGTGCTTTTGAGACGACCTTGAGGGGTAGGATAGGGAGGGTGGGAGGGAGATGCAAGAGGGAGGAGATATGGGGATATGTATGCATATGGGTGATTCACTTTGTTGTACAACAGAAACTAACACAGTATTGTGAAGCAATTATACTCCAATAAAGATCTATTAAAAAAAACAATAGTACTTAACCTCTATTGCACACATTCTAGAAGCCAGGCAATATCATAGGCATTTGACATGAGTTATCTATTCATTCTTCGTAAGAATTCCTTTTAAATATCACTAACCCCATTTTACAAAGAGGAAATGAGATTTAAAAGCATGAGTTGTGCTTTCAACTATTGTGCTTGAATTATTCAGTTTAGCACTATGCCAGCCAGCGTTATAGCCTGTGGATAAACAAAAGTCGGTTAAAGCATGGATTTTGTGGCACTCACGGGATCACTGGGAGGGCAGACCTTGTATTTATGAACTGATTATGAACATGATGTAAGATACGATGCAATGAAGTTCTAAACTGAATGAAATTAAGTGCTAAAATGCCTGGTATAGACCCAGTGGTTCTCAGTGTGGTCCCCAGACCAACAACCTGGGAACTTGTTAGATGTGCAAAGTCTCAGACCTCACTTCAGACCTACTAAGTCATAATCTCAGGCTAGGGCCCGCTACTGTTTTAAGAAGCTTTCCAGGTGATTCTAATACACTCATATGTGGGAACTACTGGTAGACCATAGGTGTTAAGGGCAGTATATTAGTTTCCTAGGGCTGCCATAAAAATTGCCACAAACTGGTGGCTTAAAACAACAAACTGATTCTCTCACAGTTCTGGAGGCCAGAAGTCTGAAATCAAGGTGTCGGTGCAGTTGGTTCCCTCTGGAGTTTCTGAGGGAGAAACTGCTCTGATGCCTCTTTCTTAGCTTCTGGTGGCTCCCAGCAATCCTTGGCATTCCTTGACTTGTAGCTGCATCACTCCAGTCTCTGCCTCTTTCATCATGTGGCTGTTTTTGTGTCTCTTTGTATGCCCTTTCCTTTTCTTATAAGGACACCAGTTACTAGATATAGGGCCCACTCTACTCCAGTGTGACCTTATCTTAACTAATTACATCACGCAGATGCTATTTACAAATAAGATCCCATTCTGAGGTTCCAGGTTGACATGAATTTGAGGGAACACTGTTCAAGCTACTACAGGCAGTTAAGATGAAGAGAGTCAGTTTAAGTAGAACTTGAGGGAAAAGCTTTAGGAATGATCTGAGTGGTTGAAATGAGTGAGAAAATGGGATGGTGCGGTCACTGTAGGAGTGAAGGCTAGTGAACAAGCATAGGCGAGTTTGACGGGAGGGGATCATGATGTCGGGGCATGGACTTGGTTGAAATGAAAACATGGATATTGACCAATATATATAAACAGCTCATACAACACAACAACAAAAAGGCCAAACAACCTGATTAAAAAATGGGCAGAAGAACTGAATAGAACTGAACAGACATTTTTCCAAAGAGGAAATGCAGATGGCCAACAGGCACATGAAAAGATGCTTAACATCACTAGTCATCAGGGAAATGCAAATCAAAACCACAGTGAGATATCACCTCACATCAGTCAGAATGGTCATCATTAAAAAGTCTACAAATAATAACTGCTGGAGAGGATATAGAGAAAAGGGAACCCTCGTACACTGTTTGGTGGGAATGTAAGTTGGTGCAGCCACTGTGGAAAATGGTATGGAAGTTTCTCAAAAAATGAAAAATAGAAATACCACATGACCCAGCAATTCCACTCCTGGGTATATATTTGAAAAAAACAAAAGCACTAATTCAAAAAGATACATGCACCCCAGTGTTCATAGCAGCATTATTTACAGTTGCCAAGATATGGAAGCAACCTCAATGATCATTAACAGATGGATGGATAAAGAAGATGTGGCACATATATATATATATATATACATACACACACACACACACACACACATACATACACACACACACACACAATGGGATACTACTCAGCCATAAAAAGAACAAACTTTTGCTTTTTGCAGCTACATGGATGGACTTGGAGGGCATTAACCTAAGTGAAAAAAGACAAATACTGTATGATATCACTTATATGTCGGATCTAAAAACTGCAACAAACTAGTGAATAAGACAGAAAAGAAGCAGACTCAACAGACACAGAGAACAGACTAGTGGTTACCTGCAGGGAGAGGGAAGTGGGGAGGGGCATTCTAAGGGTGGGGGAAAAGAAAAAGGTTATTATGGGATTATATGAAATCATGTGGTGAAACTTTTGAGAATTATAAAGGACTACAGAATTTAAAGAATCTTTCATTCAATAAAAAATGTAAAAATATGGGTCTTGATGTAATACAGTAACATAAATAAAATTAGTAATCTCTATCCCCTTTATTCTGTAATAAAACTAAACTATTTGTTTAAAACTGCTTGCCAGCTGATAGTTTATAGTAAAAATCACTCATGATATTCGGATAATTTACATACCACCTTTTAATAATAGAAATTGTTGGGATCTTTCATTTGATCTAGCACTAGCGAAACAATGGCCCCGTCTGAGTCATGATTTGACATAGGAAACTGCATCAAATCCTTCCAATGGCTTTCCCATTAGTGCTCATGATATTAAATCATTTTGGCTTCTGCTGCACTTAACACCAGTTACATTCAAGGGTTCTCAGCTCTTACAATACCGTCTGAAGTTTGAAGATATGCAATATCTCTATCAAACATGTCACAAAAAGTTTATTGTAATGCCACATTTGTTTAGGTGAAACTTAATCCTTCAGGCCAGAAGAGGGGAAACACAGCTCTGTTGATGGAATGCCTGGTTTAAATCTTAAGTTTAAATACCCTTTCTGTGCCTGAGTTTATTTCTCTGAAAAATGGGGATATGATCGTGATGTTTACAGCATTCAAGTAAGTTAATAGGCAGTTAGCATGGTTCATGCTCTGTATGTGATGGTTCTCACTTTTATAGATAAAATGTTAATGTTCACAATGGGTGAGGATTCAGAAGGTTTTAACAAGTCTCCCATTAAATGGAGGTGACATTCAATGGGGACAGTGTAAAGGGGGCCTACATCTAGCATGCTACCTGACCTAAACCTCCTCCATTGGGTTGTGTCTGTCATCTGTGGCCTCCCTCCTGTTGCTGGAGTGCTGAATAGAACCCACTCTACTGATAGAACCCACAGTGCTTGGCTAGTTTATATACAGTGGACCCTATTGCTGCCAGCTTCCCTGATCCCTGTTGAACCTAGAATCTCTTATAGCTGAAGTCCCCCAGAGGCCACAGTTAACCACCAGTAGCTACATACTATCAACCCCTAGGGAGAATAGGCTAGTGGTGGATGGTCATAACTATTGATCTACCAGGATGTCAGTAACAGGTACCACTGTCACAGATACCCTTTCTTGTGTCGATGTTCTGAACTGCCCTGACAAAGTCCACACAAAATCCATGAGTTTTGTGGGGATGATTGGCAGGAACACTGATAAATGAGAATTTATGCAGGGGGAGGTCTGAAATAGGTCCTGGAGGTCTCCCGGTTGTGCCAGGCATTTAACTTCTTGGTTGGTAGATTGTGGGAGGGTAGGGGATGAGATTTTGGGAAAAGGGGCTGTTTACCTAGCACAGAAGTGTTGCAGTGTTTTAACAGCTGAAGGAGCTATTTGAGTCCTGGCTGAACCTTAGCCCTGGGCATGGAGGAGATGCTGCTATGCCAGTAAGGCAAGGCCATTCTCTAAAGGCCTTGAGTTCGAGCCGGTGAGGCTGGACTCCGTCCAGTGGGCACCAGGGAGTCTTTGTTGGCAGCCCACCTCGGTCTTGGATTCAAGCAAAACAGAGTTCTAAGCCAGGACTTAACTGAAATACAAAAAAATGTAGCTATTCTTCCAAGGAAGCATTTTGCTTCAAAATGTTCTTTTTTGTTTGGTGTTTCCTCATTTATCTGTTGGCATGACTCTGTGGGAGGTTAATGTGATTTCTAGAGAGAGGAGAATGGGAAGAATGGATCACCATTTTTAAGCCTTTGCAGATGCAAGTCTTTTCTTGATGATGACTTGGGATTGAACAAGTTATTAAAAATTCCCCAACAAATGCTTTGCAGGTGTCATTTTGTTTGTTTGTTTGTTTTTTTGAAAGATGAGGCTAGGAACAAAAAGAATGATCCTTAATCTTAGGTAAATATCTTCCCAGTTTTGGAGAGATGCGGTTATTCTTGAGGCTACTAATTGTCCCCTGTTTTAAAAATGCTGGCTTCTCATTGGGACATTGGGTGTTAACCTAAACACAGAAGTTGCTTGACTGGCATCAGTTCTCCTTCAGTTACCAGTCTCTGGCTGTGTCCCCTTCACTGCAGCACTCTGGAAATGCAAGTGCAAGGAAGACTTTTATGAAGCGCTTATTTCCCAGAAGTCCAAGACAAGCCTGAAGTCTCTGTTGGAAGTTATTTTTACCCCCACGCACTCCACCAAATAGCGGAGAAAATGTTGGGGCTTGGAAGTTGTGTGTATAGTACAGCAATTAAATGCAGAGGTTTCTGAATTAATTAGCCTGGGTTTGAATCCTGCCTTTTATGAGAGAATCTAAGAGAAAAAGAAGTCAGACCAATCCTTAATCTTAGGCAAATAAGCAAATAACTTATCCAGTTTTGTCATAGCTGTCATTCTTGATGCTACTACCTATAGCATCCTGTATGGCTTTGGGACCTTGGGTAAATAATTTTACCATTTTACTGGTCAGTTTCTCATATGTAAAATGAGGATAAAATACTTGTCCTACAGGACTATTATGAGGATAAAAATGTAATCATCCCTAGCCTAGCAAAAGTCTTTTGTTGTTGATAATGGGTTTTTTTTTTTTTTTTTTCCCCCCTGGAGAGCCTTAAAACCCATTTTTATAACTTAGGAACCGTTGTGTGCATGGGCATGGTTATGCAATGCTGTATCAGTCAGATACTGATCAGGAGACAGCATTCCCACAGTAATTTGAACAAAGTAAGTTTAACAGAAGGAATTATTAACTAGTACAAGAGGTTAGGGCAAGGAGAGATTGCCTAGTAGGAGTAAAGAGAGCTCTGAAGAAGACAGGACTATTAGAAGGAACAGCCACTATCCCAAGGGCTGAGCTGGTGGCTGAGGAAGAGCCCCCCGGAACCTCCCGGCTGAGACCCAGACCTTGCTGGTGAGGACATGGCTGTGACTCAGTGAAGGACAGAGACACTGCTGTGGTGCTGTGCTGGCAACAGTTGCTGGAAATCCACCCTCTGGGACGGGTAGGTAGTGTCCCCTTTCTGGTGCTGGAGAAAGCTGTCACAGAGAGGTGTCTCCCTGGAGACAAAACCCCCCAAGTGCTACTGACCGCTGTGGACTACAGAAGGCTAGTGTTCAGGAAGCTGCCTGCACGGCAGGAGCTGGACCTGGGAGAATCTGTGTATGCCGTGGAAGTCAGAGGCTGGAGCAGGAGCTCCACGTGGGGGAGCCGCCTGAGCTGCAGAAACCTGCCCAGTGAGCACGCTGGCCCCAAGAAGAAAACCCCCTTCCCGCTCAAGTGCCTGTTTAGCGCCCTCTACTGACAAAGTGTAACAACATGCTAGCTGGGAAATGAAAATAACTGAAAGGATCCAACTTAATTTTCACAGGAGGGGTAATGAAGAGTGATTTTTGGAGCTGATATGCAATAAAAAGACCCTGGCATGAGGTCTCTTTGAGTAATCCACAATAGTAACTAATGCTCAGCATTCCCTACTAAATACTTGCTCTTCCCTTTTGTGTTTAAGCTTATAATTATTCTTTGTGAGGTAATAGGTATTGAGGACTGTGTAATCCCTCACTAGAATGAGCCCCAATAGTCACAAAATATGGGTAGTGCTGCAATAATAAATGTATTAAGCCAGAAAAGGAGAATTTTTTAGTTGTCTTATGTAATTAGAGAGAACATTCTTTTAGGATGGTCTTTGTTAGAGGTACAAACAATAGGATACTTGAGCTCACAAGTATTTTTGTAATCTGATAATGGCCTTTTAACCTAATGCATCCTTTTGGGTTTATTTCTGTTTTTTATTGTTTTGAATAAATTAAAGGCATTAAATAAGAAGTGGAAGCAAATTAAGTTTACTCTTTGGACAACGTGGAGCCGGTGAGGATTTTGAGTGAAACTGTGACGTGGTTGGAGAACTTCTGTCGGGAGATCAGCCCCATACCTGGCTCATAGAAAGTGCTTAATCAATGGGGGCTACTTGGCCTGCTCCTGATGTGACTCTCCTCTGTGTCCTCTGAGTGATGAGTGGTCACCCTCTGACAGAGGTCACAAAAGAGCCCAGGTCAAAATAATTGGAAGCAAAAATCAACTAAATACAACTAGATGAAAGAGGGGAGGGCACAGTGAATTCCTAGGTCCAGGCACTGCCTTAAGCCTCTAGAGCTCATTTAGGAGTCTAATTAGACCAGAAATACCTTGCTCACTGACCCAGGAGTAGAAGTGGAAGAAAAGGGCATGATTAATTTAACGCTTGGAGATGAGGGGGAGATAGACCAAAGCCACCCAAGGTCAGTGAGCAGCTGTGAGCAGCTCTTCCTCTCTTCTTTCTCAAGTCACTTTTACTATGCTTCCAAATGAAGTTTTTAAAAGTGGGAATACCAATATGCATTTATCATTTACAAGTATTTATTGAATGCCTCATTGTATATGAGGTGCTGCTGGGTAAGGCGCACAGGTGGCGATCCTATAGCTTCTAGGTCAGAGTTGAGGGTCTTGAAGAAATGCTAGGAGGCACACAGACTGACTTATGTCAAGATGTATATGATAGGCATCATTATATCCAACCTGTGGAAAACACCTTCTCCATGGCCATCTGTGACCTCTTTGTGCTTAAATCCAAAGGATGATTGCCTGCCCTTGTTTGACTTGACGTCTTATCAGCCTCTCCTGGAAATTCTGAGTGTTCCTTCTATATCTTAGGCTTTCTCTTTCCTGTCTTCTTTCTGAAACTTTCCCCCTGTGTATTCTTTAAGTATTTGTATTCATCATGGGCCTCCTCTACCTCATGCTATACACTTTTTTCTGGGTTGATTTAATCTCTTTACAGTGCCTCGATTACCATTTACCTATGGATGATGATACCCAAATTGAAAACTTAGGCTCAGTTCATTTTCTTCAACTCCAGGCCTGTTTACCTAACTTGGCAATTGGATATCATGCCTTGAAAACCTCACAGGCACTTTATATTCAACTCATTCCAAACTGCCTCTACCTCTGTTTCCCCCATTTCAGTAAGTGGTACTCCCATCCAAATAGTTGTCCGAGCCAGAAGCCTGACTGTCATCCTGGAGTCTCATTCCCCACCTTCACCTAATCAGTGGCTAATCATGTTGATTCTGTCTCGTTTGATAGCTCTTGAATGAGTCTACTCTTGGTATCACCATGGAACTGTGTCAGTGGGGACCACCTTTATTTTTCATCTACCTTATTACAACAGCTTGACTTATTAATTAATTCACACCCTTTGCAGAAAGGTTTTGCCATTTGCAAATAGCATCATGTATAGCTGTACAGTTCTTCAGTGGCTCCCCAGTGTCCTAGAACCAAGTCCTGGTGTTTGCATATGGTCCACAAGCCTCGTTATGAGCTGATCTGTTTCGCTTTCTAGCCTTTTCTCTCATTGCTCCAGCACCTCTTTGAGTCCTCTGCTCCAGCTATATTGAACCACATGCAGTTCCTTGAGCACACCATTCTCTGTGCTAAAATCTGTTCCTCTATTTCTTTCCTTCATTTGGATAACTCTCACTTCTCCTAAAGGACTCAACTTAGATGTATGTATGTCATTTCCTCCAGGAAATCTTGACCCCCACCAAGGCTTAATGTGATCACATATGTGGATCCCATAACACCCTGTGCTTACCCTTGTCATGTTGATCATGGGCTCTCTTAATAACTGTGACCTCCCTCAGGACCATATGGTTTGCAGGATCTTTAAGAAACTTTATTGTTTTTGTTATTTCCCCTTGGTCCCAGGGACTGGGTGATGTTCCATCTCCTAGTTCATCTCAAAGGAGTAAGTATTGACTGAATTTTAGATAGTTTGTCATCCTCCAGAGGGCTGTGTCTTTCACAGTCGGGAAGTGCCTCAGTCCCCTTTACTATATCAACACAAATGTTATTGTAACTAGAGGAGCAATTATTAGGAGAGATTAAAAAACGTGTTCTGTTAACGTAACTCTTTTACCTAATTCAGGGGCATTTGTCTTCAGGGCTCTTACCTGGTAGCTGCCCTTTCTCTTGTGGGTTCTTGACATCTTATGTGGTACAGACCATCTACTAGTGTTAGAAAAGGGGAGGGCAGTAGAGGTGGCTTCAGAATGAACTGGACCAAGAGTTTGAAGTATCATCAGGACTGATCTCTCTTTTTTATTTTATTTTCTTTTTGCTTCTCTTTGTTCATTTGAGTCTCTCCTCCTATGGTTTTTCTTCATGTGATAAACGAAAGTTCAGACTTAAATTATCCAAGGTTATTTATCATAGAGGAAGGAAAGAAGCCCCTGGGTCCACATATCAGGGAAGACTTCTCACTGGCTAGCTTGAGTCACATGACTCTGGCCTGGGCCAATCAAGGATCATGTGCCTAATCTCTTTGGTCAGAGAGAGAGGTGTTTCACAAAGGAAAGGAGTCAGAGGACTCATAACGGGAAGACAAGCAGAAGCCTTTACTTGGTGGAAAACATGACAATAGAAGGGAAATTTTGGGCTTCCCTGGTGGCGCAGTGGTTGAGAATCTGCCTGCCAATGCAGGGGACACGGGTTCGAGCCCTGGTCTGGGAAGATCCCACATGCCGCAGAGCAACTGGGCCCGTGAGCCACAATTACTGAGCCTGCGTGTCTGGAGCCAGTGCTCCGCAACAAGAGAGGTCGTGATAGTGAGAGGCCTGCGCACCGCGATGAAGAGTGGCCCCTGCTTGCCACAACTAGAGAAAGCCCTCGCACAGAAACGAAGACCCAACACAGCCATAAAAATAAATAAATTAATTAATTTAAAAAAAAAAAGTGCTCCACTATCAAATCCAGGATTTAAAAAAAAAAAAAAAGAAAGGAAATTTTACAGTTCCCTTAGAGATTCATTTCTCTGCTAAAGGAATAGGTAAAAGATACAGGAGTCTGCCTGATTAAATGACTGGGGAAAGATAATAGTTGCAAAAGTGGAATTGCTGTCTAAACCTATGTTTATCTGAACACTTTTCAGTCATCCACTCTAACTTTTCAACAAAATTGACTAACTTATCCTTATGGGAAGACAGAGAAGTGATTTTTTTCCCATTAAATTTCATTGAGTGTAATATTCTTCTTTCTTAAGGGAATACTGTAATGAAACATGCATTGTTTTCAGAGCAAAGGAATCACCCCAGATGTCTAAATGGGAAGTTGTGGGGTTAAATCTTGCTGCCATGAATAACGGGATGGGATTACTTACTTTGAAACTGCTTCCTGGTTCACTTTATTTATTAACATCTTTATTGGAGTATAATTGCTTTACAATGGTGTGTTAGTTTCTGCTGGTTAAAAAAGTGAATCAGCTATACATATATACATATATCCCCATATCCTCTCCCTCTTGTGTCTCCCTCACAACCTCCCTATCCCACCCCTCTAGGTGGTCACAAAGCACCGAGCTGATCTCCCTGTGCTATGCGGCTGCTTCCCACTAGCTATTTGTTTTACATTTGGTAGTGTATATACGTCCATGCCACCCTCTCACTTTGTCCCAGCTTACACTTCCGCCTCCCCATGTCCTCAAGTCCATTTCCTGGTTCATTTTTGATGTGGGAAAGTTCGCAATGACCTCTCTCTTGGCTGATTACTTGGCTTGTAGGTGATGAAGTGGTTTGGACAGATAATAAATGAGTAATGTGACAGTCGCCAAGCAAGTGGAGGCCAATACTACTATTCTTATAAAGTGATTGAAAACTGCAGGATTTGAAGGCTCTGCCTAAATTTCATTCACAATTTTTGACTTGTGTTATTTTTGAGTCACACCTTATTTTCCTCCTGCACCTATAAGAAATAAATTTAGCAATTCTAATGTTTACAGTGCAATTTAAGATGCCCACATGAGTATCACAATCAATAAGAATTATTACAACTAGCACAAAGTATTGGAAATGGTTTAATTTGAATTGATTGTATGTTACTTTGAACACACTTTTACTGAGATAAAGATCATGGTGATGACAATTGATAATGATATTGATATTCCGTATAGAAATTACAACTACTTTTACCCTCTACTATCTTTGCATGATAAGTGCCTTAACCTGTAGGATCCCTGTGGGAACCCAGTCATGCGAATGTGCCTCTCAGATGTCTAGCTACCGAGGACATAATTGACTAACGGTCCCAGCTGCCATGCTCTGAAATCCATCAATGACTTCCTGCTAACTACATGCTTCCCATGGGCTGTTCCCAACCAGCTTAGGAGTTGCAGGGTTACTTAGGAGGGCCATAACTGGGAGACAGTGGACCCCAGATAGCTTTGCTGAACTTTTCTTCGAAGTACACTGTGGTCTACAACCCTTCCACCCAACCTTCCTTCCTTCCTTTTCTTCACTTGGGGGTCATACCTACATCCCAGTCTGATGGTTCTCCCAGCCTCTCCTAAATCCCTCTCTATTTTGTCTCACAGGTGTTTACTCTAATAAGCTCATTTCTTACAAATTGTGATAAAATACGTAGTATAACATAAATTTTGCCATTTAAATGTTTTAAAAGTGCACAATTCAGTGGCATTAGTTATATTCACAGTGTTGTACAACCACCACCACTGGCTATTTCCAAGTTTTTCTATCACCCAAAACAGAAACTCTTTGCCCATTGAGCAATATTCTCCATCTGAATAAATTCCTTACTCATTTAATTATGAGTTGTCATCTGATTCTCAGAGGACCTTGACTAATAAACTCCTTTGAAGAGTAAATGGGATTTTCAAGGCAGATACTATCTTTATATTCCAGGTGAGGACACTGAGGCTCAGAGAGGTTGACTAACTTGCAGCAGATCACACAGCTAGTAAATGTTTGAGTTAGAACACAAACCAAAATCTGTGTGACTCCAAATCTCATGCTCTTAAACGTTGCCTTCTGATAACAATTTGTTGATCCCAGTATAAGCCTCAGAAAACCAAAGGGCTGCAACGGGGAGGAGGCAGATGGGGTCAGCTGGAAATATACTTCCATGACCTGAGAGGTTCTGCCCAGGATTAAACCTCCAGAGACAATGGTTCTCCTACCCCATCCTGTTCCAGCTTACATTGTGCCTTCATAGCTATGGCTTACATTCTAGTAGCATGGTGCTAAGTCCTTCATATACATTACTTCATTGAGTCCATCTAAGAACCATAAGAGAAGTACTATTATCTTTCCCATTTTAGAGATCAAGAAACTGAGGGGAAGTGAACAGTGTCTGTTTATCAGGAAGAAAATACTTTGTGTTTCTTGGAATTGGAAGAGCAAGGGTGAATAGAGATTTAATTAATGAATTAATTTCCCCCTATTTTTAGCACTATAAATTAATAATGATGGCTTAACCAAACTATGGTTTAAAAAAATCCAATACTGCATAATGGTTTATATTGAAACGCAATAATCTTCCATTCCATCCTTAGCCTCAGTCTTTAGAAATGACTTTGTCCCACTGTCATAGTTCAAAGACATTCAGTGCATTATCAGTACTATCTCTCTCTCCATTATCTCAGATTATTTTCATGATTACACCTATAATACCACAGCTAACTTCTTGCGAACTGGTTTGGAGACATCTATGAAGACTTTTTTTATTGCATGGTCACAGGAAATACTGTTCATTCTCATTACTGGAATAGTTATGTTCTGTGAAGTTGCTGTGGACACCAAATTGGTGAATACTGAGCCATTGCTCCTAGGGGAAATAAGGGGCTTAGGTTCCTGTGAGCTTCGAGTCACAACATTTTTGTCAACTCATCAACATTAACCTTGTTTTGTATGTGTCCTTGTTTCAAGATGCCTTTTTTCATGTTGATTCATTAGCATTGAACTCATGGCCAACAGCACTGCAATTCATACGTTAATGAAACTTATCTAACACACA
This sequence comes from Balaenoptera acutorostrata, assembly GCF_949987535.1. Lineage (NCBI taxonomy): Eukaryota > Metazoa > Chordata > Mammalia > Artiodactyla > Balaenopteridae > Balaenoptera > Balaenoptera acutorostrata. The sequence continues at coordinate 139,847,583 of NC_080065.1, forward strand.
TTTTCTCTGTAGGGAACATCAGCCTTGTGCTTAGGAACACTAAACAGCACTTCAGCACTAGACCTGGGGGCTATTTTAAACAGTGAAATCACCAACAAAAAGCACAAAAATGCAAACAATGTGGCACTAAGTAGACTGCAAAAAGGACACTTACCTGCAGTATGAGAGCTGAACCAAGAAAGTGGAGTGTCTCCTTGTTTAACCTCATGTTGGACATGTATCTTGGGCAACTAAATTTTTCTGGCCACTCTGAGCATGTCTGTGAATGACTGCAAAAGCACCATGAATATTGATTTTGGGGGTTACAAGATTTTAGTGAGTAGGCAAATTCACAAGTACAGAATTCACAAATAATGAGGATCAACTGTACATCTTTAATGGTAGTAGTTGAGGAGAGCCCTCTTCGGTCTTGATTGTTCCAAATCTCATAACAGATCAGCCAAGTCAATCATTCATGCCCTAATGCATTTGTTACCAAACTCAGATTAGGCTGCTCACTGCTTGAAAGCCAATACTTGAGATACAAGTGCTGGTAGGAAGGGAAAGCTTGCTTTATTCAGGAGGCCAGCACCTGGGTAGATGGTGGACTCGTGTCCAAAAACCAACTCCAAAATTCTGCTTGACCGGGCCTTCCCTGGTGGTGCAGTGGTTAAGAATCCACCTGACAATGCAGGGTACACGGGTTCAAGCTCTAGTCCAGGAAGATCCCACATGCTGTGGAGCAACTAAGCCCATGCACCACAACTACTGAGCCCGCGTGCTGCAACTACCGAAGCCCATGTGCCTAGAGCCTGTGCTCTGCAACAAGAGAAGCCACCACAATGAGGAGCCCGCGTACTGCAATGAAAAGTAGCCCTGCTCGCGCAATTAGAGAAAGCCCGTGTGCAGCAACGAGGACTCAACACAGCCAAAATTAAATAAATAAAATAAATTTAAATTTAAAAAACAAAATCTGTTAAAAAAAAAATTCTGCTTGACCATGGAAGTTTTTAAAGGGAGAATCATTTGGGTAGCGGGTCAGAGTCTTCCATATCTTCCACTGTGTGCAGACTTGTTCCGATTGGTTGGTGGTGAGATCACAGGGCAGTGCTCCAGGAATCTTGTGCTCAGCCTGAAGTTGCCATCTTCCACCTGGGTAGGGGCCTTAGTTCCTACAGAAAACTCAAAGGTATTGTTATGCATATTCCTGAGGAGGAACCAGGACCCTGCCCCACAGCTGCACTATTTGTTCCTTGACTGTTCCTCCTTTGTTTCTGCATTCCCTTCCTTCCCTGATAAGCAACTGTTTGAATCTGTACTTTGGAACTCGTGGAAGGTCAAGGAGGCTGAATGAATCCTATTTCCTACAAACAAGAAATGGGGGACACAGAAAGGATTTGTACCCGGGAGAGCCCCGCAGGGTCCTGCTCCATTTCACATTCACCCAGGTACTTGTTTGGCAGTAGAATAAAAATCACTGAACAGGCAATTCTGATGATGGGCCAAGTTGTGAATTCCCAGATGTGGCCCGGGTTCTCAATTTTATATATGAGCAGATAGATGAAATATTGCTTGATAGATGGCACATAGCAAATGATTGGCAGTCTGGGGAAACCCCAGGCCTCTTATATATCAGTCCAGTGTTCTTGCCACAACTTAATGTGTCTTTGAGCTCAGTGACCACTGCATACGTACTTGGTTGAGGCTACCAGTCATTGGCTTGTGTTTGTGGTAATTCAATTCCAATAGTTACAGAGCCCCTGCTCTGTGACTCTGAGCTCCTTAAGGACAGGGGCTGTGTCTGCTCATAATCTAACCCATAGCCCCTAGCACAGTGCTTGGCACATGAAAAATGTTCAAAATGTTCAGTAAGTGAATAACATTGAGAAGTTGTGAGTCAAATTTTGGTCATACTACAATTTCTCTCAATAAAAATGAATACAATGCACATCAGCAAAGGTTCTGTGAGATCTGGGAGATTCTTAGGCTCTGGTTCCTTTGAGGGTTAAGGTTGCAGGATCTAGAGTCGGATAGACCTGGACTCATGCCTGGTGGTGTGATACTGAGCAAGACATTGAACTTTAATGTGCCTCAGTTTCCCTCATCTGTAACATGGGGATAATAGTAGGTGCTACCACAGGGCTCGGTTTCAAGGATTAAATATGACAAGTGGGGACTTCCCTGGTGGCGTAGTGGTTAAGAATCCGCCTTCCAATGCAGAGGACTTGGGTTTGGAGCCCTGGTCTGGGAAGATCCCACATGCCATGGAGCAACTAAGCCTGTGCGCCACAACTACTGAGCCTACACTCTAGAGCCCGTGAGCCACAACTACTGAGCCAGCATACCACAACTACTGAAGCCCACCTGCCTAGAGCCTGTGCCCCACAACAAAGAGAAGCCACCGCAGTGAGAAGCCCGAGCACTGCGACAAAGAGTAGCCCCCACTTGCTGCAACTAGGGAAAGCCTGCACGCAGCAACGAAGACCCAACGCAGCCAAAAATAAGTAAATAAATTTATAAAAAAAAAAAAAAAAAGAGACGTGTTTATAAAGGGTTTAGCTTAATGCCTCAAATGTATTGTGTTCAGTAATTACTGATTTTCTTATTTTTTTGGATTGATGAAATACATGGACATAGGGAACCATTATCAGAGGGGAGCCCACCATTAGATTCAGGGCCTAAAGAATAACTTAAGAGCAAAGAGAGTGTGTAGATTGAGATATTTGGGAAAGGCTTCTTGGGGGAGGAAGCACTTGATACAGTTTTGAGGGAGACCTGAGATTTGCCTGGATTGGAGAGAGGAGTCCAGGGGATGCTAATGGCCTGAATAGAGGCCTGATGGCCCGGCTGAACCTGGCATGCTCAGGCGAGGAGGAAGGGGATGGCTTGCCCATTGTGAGAACAATAAGGGGAACATCCTAGGCTAGTGGGTGGGGACGCTGTTAAGCAGAGCCTTAAAGGCATTGTGTGGAGGGAGGCATGAGACCTGGAGGGAACTATCAAGTACTGGAAGTGTACCAGGGAAGAGCCAAATCGGACTCCATGTTGCGTCTGTTTTCTTACTTTAACCTTTGCTTCCCATTGCTTTTGTTCACTAAAAGGAACACAATGTGTCTATACACAATGGCCTGCCTCAGGGAACCCTGCCCCTCTGCCTGAATGTTAAACCAAAGTGCCTTTGTTCAGGGAAACATCTTGACCCTGTCCACCTGTGGATGGCTGCAAGAAAGAAGAAATGAACACATCCCCTCCCTGAGGCTGGCCATTCCAGGGGACATTTGCAAATTGTATGGCCTTTTTACTTTACTGCGTCATCTCCTCCCTCTCTCTGTTCTATAAAAGAAACTGGCATCCAAACCCCATAAGATGGGTTTTCAGAGACATTAGTCTGCCACTTCTCGGTCTGCCGGCTTTCCGAATAGAGTCGTATTCCTTTGCCTCAACACCTCGTCTCCTGATTCATTGGCCTGTCATGCAGCAAGCAGAGCGAACTTGGGCTTGATAACATAAGCACCACTGGGAAAACTCAGAAGTAGTTTCCTTTGACCTAAAAGTACAATGTGGTTTTCATCTCCTCAAACCTGGAAGAAGGTTTTCTCTTAAAATGCCCTCATTTTTTAATGTACTGTCTGAATAAGGAGTGACCAGCATGTTTCAAAAGGATGATTGAGCTCTCTTAAGGATTTTCTTTTTCCCCTTCCCACCCCTGAAACACTGTGGTTTTACTCTGCAGGCTTAGGAGGAGGTACAGAAATAGTGAGGCTTATAATGTGAATCATATATTCAAGGCCAACCAGCCGCTATTCACTGTGAAGACACTGATGCTCAAGGCTGTTTTTGAGAGATGGACGCATTCCTGCTTCTCCAGAGTTTGTCAAGAGACTCCACCTCTAGTTCCCGGGATTCACATGCTTATCACTCACAGCACTGGTTATGCATTCCTCAGCCCCCTTTATAGGAATTTTCCTTCAGTCTTGGCTGTTTGCAGTGCCCTGGGAGGTGGTATCATTGAAATGGGGGAATCTGTCAATGTTGCAGGAATGTGCTTCTATTCTTTTGTGTACTTTATGTATGGATCCTTTCTTACGGTGGCTTATGCTACTCATCGGGTCTCTGACATTGTCATCCATCCCCGTGAAAGGCTGGTGTGCACACAGCATTTTGTTTTAATTTAAAAAAAATTTTTAGAGGTTTGCTTCTTTCAGGTCAGTGAGAGGAAATACAAGTCGGAGGAGTAAATGCCTCCTATCCATCACTTATATCCATTTCTCCCAGGACTGTGGAATGGTAAGCCTTAAAAGGAAGTGAAGCGATCCTTCAGTTTATCTCTGACACCACTAGGATTAGCTAGAGGGAACCCATAAAACAGTGCTGGGCTGAGTATCTGCTCGAAGCTGGGGATGTGGAAGAGCACAAGATGTGAGGTAGAAATAGAGCCCTCACTCACAGATAAGGGGTGGAAAACTGTAAACTATCTAAATAAAAACAGTAGTGGAGAGCAAGTGCTTCACTACAGTGGAGTATAGTGGAGGTGGCAGCCTAATCCCCATGGCATTGATGTGTTCATTTTTTTTTCTTTTTTTTGCCATCACAGTGTTACAAAAACATCTTTCATTTTTTCTTTTTTATTCATAATGATGACAGCATACAGTATACATTGTAAAACATTCTTTTTTTTTTTTTTTTTTGGTAAATTTAGCTGAGCATGCCTTCATTTCTTCATTTCCTAAGCTGGAAAACAGATCTGTTTTCTTTACTCTGTTCTTTGAGCATTGAGCAATATGAATGAAATTTAGGTCACTCTAGAATTTTCCTTGCTAATAATAATTCTGCAAATCTGGACAGAATTTTATCTCCTGCCACCCCAGGTCACTTTTGCTGGTGATGACTCAGTACAGTGACTTGACAAATGCTGTCCTTGTTTCCGGAGGGGGAAAGCAAAGTACAGATTGATCAGTCTCTAGCCCAGTGCTCTGCATACAGGGTCATGGCGAAGGCTGATGAGGATTTAAAATACACACATGCCTCTCACACAGAGAGTGGTCATAAGAAGCCAAGCCTGGGGATCAGAACAACCTGCTTTCGAATTTCTTTCTCACTCTTACCACCTCTATAGCATATGTGCAGTTGCTCAGCTTTTCTAAGATTCCATTTTCTCATCTATAAAATAGAATGATACTTCCTTTGTATCTTTACTTTGAAGATTAAATACCAAAAGTAACCAAAACATTGAATACACTGATAGGCATGGCAAATACTCCATTAAAGGTAGCTTGTAGTTGTGTTGAGAAACATAGGTCTCCTGATGCCCAGTTCAGTACCTTGGCGTCTAGACTCTGCTGCCTCCCTTTTTTCTTGGTTGTCATTGTGACGTGGAGGATACTTCTATAATTGCAGGAAAGGGAGACTGAGGAGCTTTGGTTTCGGGTTCCCTTTTACAACAGGCAGTAGAAGCTGGCGATTATGAGAATGAGCCCTGGAGTTCAGATGCTCTATTTTTCTTGCGATATGACACGGGCCAAGTCACAACATCTATGAGCTTCTGGTTATTTCATAGAGAAATAGTACTTACCTCACAGGGTTTTGTAAGTATTAAATGAGATGAAGAAGAAACTGTTGGGCACCTGGCAAGACACATTTCTATGTGTTCAGGGAAAGGTAGCAGTGGTTAGTATTTCTACCCATATCATTTCTTAACCTCTGTTTACCTTTCCTTGACTGCTGCAGGAAGACAGTACTACTTGCCTTTCAGGCTTATGCAAAACAGGGAGCAAGCTTTGGGCCAGTTCTCGTGGGTGGCAGTAAGAGGACGCCATCCAGAATTTCCAGTTCAGACACACTGGGGCTGTCTGGTCGTGTATCCTGCCTGCTCCTCGCGGAGGCCTCCTCTGCCCTTTCTCATCCCCTGGACCCTAAGGCCCTCCCTCCTGGGGAGCAACGTTTTGTACCCCTGCACCCCCCAAAAAATACCCACAACATGAAATTCTCTGTCCTGTGGCATTTTCATCCACTGCCGGGTGCTCCCTGGCATGTGGCTCTGATTGACAAGATTACTAATCCATTGTAATCATATTTTCATAATTAGTCCATGGGCTGGCTGACTTGTCCAGGTAAACTCCTGTCTGCTGCTGAAAGTCTTCACCGACTGTCACCTCCCCAGAAGGGAGCCTGTTGATCTAGTACCCACAGCTGTTACTAAGAATTGCTTTTGTATTTTTCCCCATCTTCCCTTTTTGGTGCTTGGCTGCTAGGAATCCTTGCTTGATTAAAAGTTATAATTAATGATTCCAAACCTGAACAAATACCAAAAATGGCTTCAGTTTTTCCATCTTCTGGATCACACACTGCCCGTTCCTCTTCTGTGGCTCCTTCCTCACGTCCTCCTGGCCAGCCTCCCCCAGAATCCCTGCGGCAAGGGCAAGGGCACACTTCAAAGGCATTTCTTTATACAAGAACACACAGCGGGACATCAATTATTTACCAGGCAAAATTTTGGCAGGCACAGGGGCCTTTCCCTGTTTGTCTTGCTGAAGCCTGCCAGAAGAGCGCTTTTGAAGGTTGGGCTTTGTCTGTTTGTTCATACTGACCACTTTGGCTCCGAAGGGTGGGTGAACCCTGGCCCCTTCCCCTGCACTCTGGCCCTGGCCAGATTCAACAGGCGGTAACCAGGGTGATTGTTGCTCATTTCAGTAGAAAGTTAAGGGCTTTCGATTCTTGATCTTGTTTAATCCTTACAGCACCGTAGGAAGTAAATACTAGGCATTCTCTCTTTGTTGCAGATAGATGAGGAGTCAAGGTACAGGAAAGTCAGGTCCCTCAGCTAGAAGGCAGCACATCTGGGACTGGAGCTGGGTGTGCCGTCTCCAGAGTTGGTGCCTGTAACCACGACCCTCCACTCTGTGTTGACTGTGAGCTAGAGATTCCAGGAACGGGGATGACCAGGGGGCAGGTGGCTATGTCTTTGAGGAGAGGGGAATCAGAAATCTTCCTGGAGGAGGTCTTGAGGACAGGGCAGGTTCTTAGTCCTTTGTTCGTAACTGGGCAGGGTCACAGGAGAAAACTGCTGTAGGACTAGCATGAGTATTTGTGGGTGCTATCACTGGGCTCAGATTAACTGGTACCTGCTGGGTGGGCTTATATCCTCAGACTCCTCAGCCTATGGCTCTTGTGAGGTCATTTCCGTAGTGAAAACCAGTGCATCACTGTCTCCGACTCTCATCCACAAACCCCATTTAACTATTTCTTGGAATTACCAGATGTTTATACTTGGCATATCACCAGCTGCCCAATTCATCTTTACTCAGGTTATGGGAAGGAATTTTATGGGGTTCTGTTAGGTCCCTCTTAATTTGCTGACATTTCTGGAGTCCTTACTGAATGCCAGACACTGCTAAGGGTTTTACATTGTCTCATTTAATGATCCATTCACCCACTCTGGTAGGCAGGCATCGTTATGCTCTTTTTCTGGTGAAGAAACTGAGGCTGAGCGAAGTCAAGAAACTTGGCCAAATAGACAACCAGTGGTGGAGCCAGAATTTGAACATGGAGAGAAGATCATACTGTTAGCACCATTTTATTAAAATGAATTGTGTAAGTGTACATGAGATGGAAAGACAGCACAAGTGGGCACTGTCTTCATTGGTTGATCAAGGGGATCTCATCATCAACGGAAGTACTGAATGTTTGCGTCTTCCTTTCTCAGTGAGGGCCTGTATGCCCTGCTCTATGCATAAAGCTTATATTATTAATATAACAATGTCTTCTAAAAGTTAATGACTTTGAAGTCCTGGGTGAGCACTCCCAGTTGAAGTTGCCATACATTTGGTCTTCCAGCAAATGTGTTTGTACATGGACCTCAGGAGGGCTCATCTTTGTCCGGTTATGCACTTAGAGGGTTGACAGTAAATTAAGAAGAAAATCATGCTCTAGATGGAAGGAAAATTGTTGGTTCCTCACAGTGACCAAGGTCAAAATTCCCCCAGAAGATCACCTAAGTACATCCTACCAGACTGCCTATGCAAAGCCATAAGCAGTAGTGAATTTGCTTTGTCCAAAAGAAGAAAAAAGCTTTGTCTTCTCAGCAGGGACCACAGAGCTACAGCTCAAGGCGTCAGAATTGTTGAGTAAAACATGAATGTTAACATGAATGTTAATATCACCTGAATTTCCTAGTAGGGTGGTGAGCCTAGCAGCTACTATTGAGGAAATTAAGGTAGACAGAGCCAGGTTCTTAGCCTGGTTTTGGTTTTGAATACAGTGTCTAGTTGGTGGCAATGTAAGTATACACTCAAGCAGAATGATTTCCTTACAATTTCAAATGATCTAATAATTTGACCGTAGAGATCGAGATGGCCTTCCCAAGCACTAAAAATGCCACCTTAACTTGGACTGTTTGCATCTATAGGCTGCTTCAGCTGTGGTTCAAGGGGAGCCAGTTAATGGTAACTGCCTACCTTGCGTTGCCTCTTGTCACCCTCCTAACTTGCATCATTTGCCCCTGTGTATTTCTGGGTGTACAAAGAAGTACCTGATGTGCTTGTAAATAATCCCCTCATGTGTGCTCTTGTCTTCATACTCCTCACTGATGTCCATCTTGGAGCAAATTCAACAGAAGTGAATCTATTATATTCCAGGCAATATGCTAACATCCAGAGGCCCTAGCCTTAGGGACATTCCAGCAGGGGGTTGGGGGGGGGCTCATATGAAACAGACACCCCTGAAGAACAGCTTTCTACTGAGCTCCTGAAAGGTGCAAATCCTCACTGTACATAAGCAGGATCGTGTTCTCTGCCAATGATGTCCTGTTCCCTTGCTAAGCTGCGTATTGCCTGATCCCTAAATCAGCTCCATGTACTTCTTAAAACCCCTCCTCCAGCTTCTGCCTGCTCCAGGCTGCTCAGACACAAGTCTTTGTCCAAGCCTGGGATGGGTATGAGGTAGTGGATGGGGTCAAGGGTATCAAGATCATCAACAGACACCCATACTCCCATTTGCCCAAGTTTTTTCCTCTGGGTTCCCTCACATACAATTTCTATGGGCCATCCCAAACTCTTTTACAGACATGCCTAGAAGCTGGGTCTAAATGTTTGGGTATTTGTATATATACATATACACATGTATGTATAAAACACATACATATATACACACATACCATATTTTCTCTCTCTAAGATGCTTTTTCTGTGAAAAGAGAATGAAAGATAAAGGTACACCCCATGTTGAAGAGGAAAATGAAGCTCCAGACCAGTTGATCTATCGCAGAAGTGCTTCTGGGCTCCAGAGGCTTAGAGGAGTACCCCCCTTTGGCACGATGATTCCTCATGTATTGATGGGCTGCGTATGGAAACTCCATCATGGAAGCACTCTGAGTGAAACATGCCCTTCAAATGGAAGGAGTGGGGTTTCCCACAGGGGCATGTCCCCCATTCTGTCCAGAATGCTCTTCCCCTCGAAATTAGCACAGTTGAGGGAATCCCCTGGTGGTCCAGTCGTTAGGGCTTGGTGCTTTCACTGCTGGAGCCCAGGTTTGATCCCTGGTTGGGGAACTAAGATCCCACAAGCTATGTGCATGGTGTGGCTGAAAAAGAAAGAAAGAAAGAAATTAGAACAGTTGAATCCTGATGCTGCTTAGCTCAGGTGTCCCCTCTTCAGAGAGGCTTTGCTTTACCCTCAAACTAAAACCGTTCCCCCATCCACTCTGCAGTCTATATTCCTATTACTCTGTCATTTTTTTTAAAAATAATTAATTAATTAATTAATTTTTTTGGCTGTGTTGGGTCTTCGTTTCTGTGCGAGGGCTTTCTCTAATTGCGGCAAGCGGGGGCCACTCTTCATCGCGGTGCGCGGGCCTCTCACTATCGCGGCCTCTCTTGTTGCGGAGCACAGGCTCCAGACGCGCAGGCTCAGTAGTTGTGGCTCACGGGCCTAGTTGCTCCGCGGCATGTGGTATCTTCCCAGACCAGGGCTCGAACCCGTGTCCCCTGCATTGGCAGGAAGACTCTCAACCACTGCGCCACCAGGGAAGCCCCCTACTCTGTCATTTTTAATGACCCTTCTCATTGTCTGGAATTACCTCATTGTATTCCTTCATTGATTCGTCTCCCTTCTCTCTCCCAGCACACTCCCGTCTCACACCACACGCTAGAAAGAGAACACTGCAGAGTATTTGTCCATTTTGTTTCCACTACCTGAAATATTACACAGCACAGAGTCAGGGCTTCATAAATACTTGTTGAATGAATGAGTGAATGAACAAATGAATAAATGAATGAATGGCTCCTACCTCCCCACTCACATTTTGTTTGCTAGATGACTGGAGGATATTAGGCATGCAGCATCTGTCCCCTTAGACCAATCTCTTCCTCTTTGGCAGAAAATAATCGGCTCATTCAGGATTTCATCTACATTGGCATCACATTCTGCAGCACAGAGCCAGGCCACCAAGCCTGAAGTACTTACAGCCTGGGGAACTGGCCAGGCCTGTTTGGTAGTTGCTATAGCTGCAGTGACGCTTGAGGTGGGAAATGCTGGCCATTTCACCCCTCATCTGCTCCTTGGTAGGGAAGAGCAGTGATGCTGGCAGAAATGCCTTGGGAGTTCTTTGACTGCTTTCCAGCAGACGGGGGCTGAATTCCCTGAGAGCAGAAGCTTATGTCAGGTGGCCGTGAATGCAGGGGGGACTCTGCTGTCAGCTGGAACCTCGTCACCCCCGTGCCTGTGACAGACGAACGAGTAACTGGGGCAGCTATGCCTGGACTCTCAGGACTGGAAATGTGTCCTCGTACACTTGAAGGTGTTTGAAAAACATCGAGAAATGGTGTGGTTTTTTTCTTTTTTCCGCTTCCCTGCCTGTTTTTCTTCTGCTCACTGACCAAGTTTGTAGCCCAGGCTCTCAGCCATGCTGCCTTGCAGAAGGTCTGAAGTCACATTACAAACTAAAACTAGACATATTTTGCACTTGTATGAAAATCACATGAAATGGTTAACTTCTCTTAAGTAATAGAGGAGAGATAATTCCTGCACACCTGATCACTGAGATAGATATCCCATATCCATTATTGCGTTGAATTCTTAGAAAAACCCTCTGAAGCATATAGTGATTTGTTTTTATCCCCCATTTCAAGGATGAGGACACTGAGATTCAGAGAGGATGACCTTTCCAAGGTAGGCAGCTAGAAAGGGGCAGGGCTGGAACTTGAAACCCTGGTAATGAGATTCCATGGCCAGTTATCTTTTTATGATGCCCCAGCTGCCTTCTAGAACTTGGAATACAGTTTTAGGTGGTGGCCCATTAGGAAAGTGTAATTTTTGTGGTTTAATTCTGTAAGACATTTTAAAGGCACAGGCAAATAAAGAGAAAAACATTTAGGGAACTCCCTAAACTGGCCATGCAGCAACTTGTGTGTGTGTGTGAGGGAGAGAGAGAGAGAGAGAGGGAAAAGGATGGCAGAGGGATTGCTTCTGGGTAGGTACAGAGGGATTGCTTCTGGGTAGGTGCATGGGGTCAACTGTGGAGAGAAGTTTTCAGATTCAGGAAAATGAAGTAAAAGTTTTTTGGTACTATAATTCTCAGTAGGCCCCAGGCTTGGTCATCTTTGCCATTTCCTTCCTGAAATGTTTCATCCTGTCCACTGCTAATTTTATAATGGAGTTAATCATATATGTGATAACTACCTTTGGGGGTTGAACAGTTCCACAGTTCCATTTATATTGCAAAATTCTTCAACTGTATAAAACTATTACCCGGAGGAAAACTCATTGTAGATTTTATCTTTGTGACTAATGCTGTGTGTGTGTGTATGTGTGTGTGTGAGAGAGAAAACATGGAGTGGTCAGTGTGTGTGTGAGGCATTGTGCTAGATGCTTGTTGATGCAAATATATTACGCACAGGAGACTGCATTCTAGTAGAAGAGTTATTATAAAGAGATGCCTAATGGTAATGCATGATAGGGTGAGTTGTTTAATAGGATCTTTGCAAGGACCACCTGGGGTTTAAGAGCGACATTAGCTTCAATCTGATGGGGTTGGGAGTTTGTGAAATAGGAGTTCTGAAATGAAATATACGGAAGGAGGTATATTTACACAGTCAGATATAGGAAGGGTATCCTAAGCAGAGAGAAGTGAGTTAGCAAAGGCGGAGAGTCAGGAAAGCAAACAGACTTGTTTAGAGAATAGTATATTAGTGTGATTAGAATTTAGACTATTCCTAGAACAGTGTTTCTTACACTTTAAAAAAAAAATTGGGAACCATTTAACAACTTACCTCATCGTCCACTCATCCCACCCAGACGTATTTGTGGGGATTCCATTTATCCACATGTATGCACATGTAGTTGCTTTTCAGTGTTGTATGGCTGCCAAGGAGTTTATGGAATACTGAATTAGAGTCCTTGAGAAACTCTCCAGTGGTGTTAATTATAGCTTATTTTGGTCCTCTTACCTACTTAGTGGATTCCTGTAAAAATGTTAAGTCATAGGTAAAACAGTCATCTATGGAATTAATCAAAATGAGCTCTTGAGATTTTTGGATCAGTTCATAGTCCACTGGGAGATCTTTGGGACTCATCAATAGGCCATGGACCATATTTTGAAAAACAGTGGCTGAAAGGGATGATGAATGATAAAACAACTGATGCCATGTTGTAGAGATTCTTTGTGCCAGAACGAGGAGTTGTACTTAATTGTCATTGAGGGTATTTGAACAGAGCAGAGTTGAGGTTTCCCTATAAGAAAGAAACTGTTTTGAAAGGATTGGAGAAGGGAGAGTTTGCAGTCTAGGTAAGAGAGAGGTGATGCCTAGAGGTGTGGAAGTGGAGACAGGTGATAGTGAACTTGCAGAGATAGAATCGACAGACTTGGCAAGTTGATGGGGGAAAGGTGGAGCAGACTCTTGGTTTCCTGGCTAGTGTGGCTGGATACATTATGGAAATGGCGCCATGAACACAAACTGGAAAGTCGGGTGGTAGAACTCTTCTGCTAGGGAAAACAATGAATTTAAAACGATTGCTGAGAAATTGGGACTGTAAAAAAGAATTGTAGAAACTTCTAGGAAATAGGTGGTGAATCACATGGAAATAGTTTTAAGTTTTCCAACCAAAACCTTTGTCCCAGGATATTGGTTAACCTTAAGGGACAGATGACATAGAGCGAAACAGTTCCTTTACTGAGCTGGATATGATTCATAGTAGGTACCAAGGGTATCCAAAGTTGAGACATGTCAGGGAGTCCTTCCCTCCTCCTTGACTAGGGCCTGTATGGAAGCTTCATGTCCACTCTTGGTTAGTCTTTCACTCATAGAAATCTATCAAAGCTTTTGAAGTCCAAAATGATCTCCATTAACTTCCCAGGACAGGTTTACTTGTCCAGTAGGATGGGTAGAACTGGTTGCGAGGTTATGAAAGAGCCTACTGTTAACTGTGCTGTATCCTCCTGACAGCATTGCTCTTTTGCACAACTCCAGAGGGTACCATTCACTTGGATAATGGTGGATGATGTCCCTTGGATTTGTGCAATATGGCAGCCGGGATTCTTGTTGAACTACTTCTTTTTTGAACGGTAATGATTTGCTTTGGACATTTTGCATTTAAAGTAAATGCAAGGGATTTCCCTGGTGGTCCAGTGGTTAGGACCCTGTGCTTTCACTGAGGAGGAAGTATGGGTTCAATCCCTGGTTGGGGAACTAAGATCCCGCAAGCCGCGCGGCACAGCTAACTATAATCATCATCATAATAATAGTAATAATAATAATAATAATGTAAATGTAAGAGTTTTGAGGGGACAGTGCCATTTGGGCCAAGTTAGTGATCGTGTCTCTGTTACCAGTGCTTCATTCCCATCACTTTTATTGTCTTCACCATAAGGTATTGCAATTTCTCTGTTTCCAGGCCCACTCCACCCCTCAAGGGTAGGGAGGAGAAGATGATGGTGTAGGAGGACGTCCCATTGTTTGTTAGCATGAAGACACAGGCTGTGTGGAAGAGTGGGGGGAAAGGTCAGGTTCTCTCAAGTGGTAGTTGTCTAAGAGCACAAAGCTGTATTCATGCATCTGTGTTGGATGGTTAAGTTTTGGCCTAGAAAATCATGGAGTATCCAGGGCTTTGTTAATAGTGACAGGGGAACTACTCAGAGGGGAATGAAAAGTGCATCACAATTTTGAGCTTAGTTTAATAGGGATTGATACCTGAAAGAACCCTCTTTTAACTTTCAAATGCCTTTGAGAAAGTTTATAGTCAAGCTCTTTAAATTTTTCTTGAGCAGTATTCTTATTTTTATTTTTCAATTGAAGTATAGTTGCTGTACAATATTATATGTTATAGGTGTACAATATAGTGATTCATTATTTTTATTTTTATTTATTTATTAAATATTTATTTATTTATTTTGACTGCACTGGGTCTTAGTTGTGGCACTCGGATCTTTGTTGCGGCATGCAGGATCTTTTATTTGTGGCATGTGGGCTTCTTAGTTGCGGCATGCGGACTCTTAGTTGCAGCATGCACGCGGGATCTAGTTCCCCGACCAGGGATTGAACCCAGGCCCTCTGCATTGGGAGCATGGAGTCTTACCCACTGGACCACCAGGGAAGTCCCGATTCATAATTTTTAAAGGTTATACTCCATTCATAGTTAAAAAATATTGGCTGTATTCCAGTGTTGTACTATATATGCCTGTAGCTTATTTTACACCTGTAAATTTTGTACCTCCTAACCCCCTACCCCTATATTGCCCCTCCCTCCTTCCCTCTCCCAACTGGTGACCACTAGTTTGTTCTCTATCTCTGTGAGTCTGCTTCTTTTTTTGTTATATTCACTAGTTTGTTGTATTATTTAGATTCCACATATAAGGGATATCATACAGTGTTTGTCTTTCTGTGCAGTCAAGTTCTTATCAGTAATTAATACTGTGGTGTGAATGAATTGATCAAACCACACTCTTCTTTGCTAGCCCTGTGGAAAAAGGGCACTGAGATGATGAGTGGGTGCATTGAAAGACAGCAAGAGAGTTTCCTAGGTGGGGTTTTTGACTTGTCAAAACAGAGGGCAGCAGAGGTGAGGGAGACAGTGCCTGCAGAGAAGGGAGATGCTGAGGAAGCTGAACTTTGGGCGAGCAAAGGCAATGTTGCCTTACCTTATAATTTCAGTTAGGGTTTTCCCTGCTGGGCAGGAAGTACTGACAACTCTCTTGCTACCAGCCTATCTGTATCTTATGCACCTGACCCACGCCTAATACCAGTTCATTTTTACAAACAGCCTGAGGCTATTTCCTGGGTAAAGCCACAGAGGTGCTGATGTTAGATAATTTGCCTCTGTTAGATAATGAAAAGGGATAAAAAAGGTGATTCATGGGCTCAGGAGGAGCTCTGAAGAACCAAACCTGCCAGTGACTCATAGTTTAAAGGAAACTTTGTCACATAGGATCAGGGTCACCAGATCCTGGGGATTTACGCAAACCTCTCTGGCCCCAGGGTTCAAGTCACTCTTTCTTGCCCTGCATTTTGTGGTAGGCCATGTGGTACTGATACCTGGATCTGTGGAAGAAAAGAGAGTATTGAAGGAGACCAGGGATTTTTTAGGAGACATGGCTTGAGGGAGGCACAGAGACTTGAACCAGGATGGGACAAACAGAATCTGACGCCTCAGTTGCGAAGTGAACCAACGCTGAAAGTGGGATTAACAAGCTTTTTCTCTAACCTAGAGAGAATCATGGGGATGCTCTGAGAGAGGAGAGATGAAGCTTTTATTTAAGGTTCATATCATGAGTTCAGTTAGAATTTTCCTCAGAAGGGAGATTCTGACCAGCTACCTGCAAAGGCCTCAACAGCGCTTACTCACTCCAACTTGGTGGATGGGATCCTGTGATGGTTAATTTACGTGTTAACTTGGCTGGGCCTTGGTACCCAGATATTTGGTCAAACGTTATTTTGGATATTTCTGTGAGGGTGTTTTTTGGACATGGTTGACACTGAAATCAGTGGACTCTGAGTAAAGTCCTCCATAATGTGGGTGGACTTCATCCAGTCAGTTGAAGGCCTTAGTGACGCAAAATTGATCTCCGTTCAGCAAGAAGGAGTTCTGCGGGCAGACGGCCTTTGCACTTTACACCATTGCTTTCCTGGGTCTCCAGGCTCTGGCTCACCCTGAAGATTTTGGACTCGCCAGTCTCCTTAATCGTGTGAACCAGTTCCTTAAAATCTCTCTCACTGGGGCTTCCCTGCTGGCGCAGTGGTTGAGAATCTGCCTGCCAATGCAGGGGACACGGGTTCGAGCCCTGGTCTGGGAAGATCCCACATGCCGTGGAGTGACTAGGCCCGTGAGCCACAATTGCTGAGCCTGCGCGTCTGGAGCCTGTGCTCCGCAACAAGAGAGGCCGCGATAGTGAGAGGCCCACGCACCGCGATGAAGAGTGGCCCCCGCTTGCCACAACTGGAGAAAGCCCTCGCATAGAAACGAAGACCCAACACAGCCATAAATAAATAAATAAATAAATAAATATTTTTAAAAAAAATCTCACTGTCTCTCTCTCCACACACACACACACACACACACACACACACACACAGTATTGGTTCTGTTTCTCTGGAGAACCCCCAGCACAGATCCCACTAGAGCTTCTTTCTGTATCAGGATAGGCTACGTTATTCTGCGGTAACCAGCAAGTTCCCAAACTCAGTGACTTAATACAGCAAAAATATGTTTCTCACTTGGGCTGCATGTTCACAGAAGGTCAGCTCAGGAGTTCTGCTCCTTGGTGACCCACAGTGAGAGGGTCATCTTTTGACTGAGAGGACCATCAGGGTGAGGGGAGGGGTTCTGGCTGCCTCTTAAAGCTCCCACCCGAATGTGGAAAAGGCCACATCCACTCCTATTTCTTTGGCTATTGCCAGTCTCATGGCCGCCTTTCACTTTAAAGTGGGCTGGGGAAGTAGAATCCTACCTGGTGCCCAGAAGGAGAACAGAAGCATTCTCTAAAATACTCCCTAACCCCTCACTGACCTCTTAAGAGATGCTTCTATGGGTATTTCCACTGGCCTGAGATTGGGTAGATGAAAACCTGGGACTTCTGGGTCGTTTTTCTTCCTGAGAAGGAATTCAACATGGAGGAGAGTAAAGCTGAGAGGAGAGAAACTGAATGCTGATAATATATTACTAGAGGTGCAGTTGTTTCTGAAGCTGCCCCTGAGCTTCCAAGTGTTAGGACATAATACAGCCCACCTTTTGGTTTTCTTGAGCTGGTTTGCACTGGGTTTCCATCACTTGCTATCACAAATCTCCTGATTAATACAGTGTTGATAGAAAACTACTTGATTTCTGGATTCTCTAATACTTATGAACACCTGCTGTCCTTTTCTGTTTTAACACTTGTACTTGTCCTTGTGCTTAAATTCTTCCCATTTCCGTCCATCAACTAGCCAAAACCTTTCTTCCACTTCATTTGGTTACTGCCACCACGACAAAGTGATCCCCAATCCATGTCTCTCTCCTATCCTCAGCCCAAATCAATCTTTTCCTTCTATGTTATTATAGTAATGAACTTGAACTTCTGTCAGAACATTTGTCATATTCTGTCTTGGACTAGCCGATGCTTGTGGGCCACTTACTGTGCTTTACATTCCTACAGAGGTAAGTTCTTTGATTCCTCACATAACCCTGAGGGGTAGATACTATTATTGCCAGTTTATACATAAACTGCAACTTAGAAAAATTGAGTGATTTCCCTTAGATCATGTACCTGGGAGCTGGGATTTAGAATCCAGGTGGTCTGGCCCCAGAGCTCACACCTTTTATCTTCATAGTTACTTGGAGACCTGGCTTGTCTCTTTGGCTAGACTAAGTATCCTGTCTGCTAGAAATCTTAGTCAAATTGGGGATCACACCTAGCAAGTGTGTAGGATCTTACAGCCTGCTATGTGGGTGCTAACTTCATTTCTAGCTTCACCTTATGCTTCTTGTCTTCATTTCTTTCCTGATTGCTTCACCAACTTATTCTAAATTTTATTTTCCCTCATTGTAGCATTTACATTATTGTAAACCACCTCAATCCTTTTTAGGTGGGAAAATAAACAAATAAATGAAGGTCAAACGCTAGATGGTCTGTTCCTTAAGGGTAAGGACCATCAGGAAGGGAAAATTTGTCCCCCTACCCCTCTTGAATTCTTGTTGTTGGACTAATAAGAAAATTGACACAAGACAGATTGACCGGAGAAAAAGAAGCACATTTTAATGCGTGTACAGGTAGGTCTCATAGAAGTGGGACCTAAGAAGTGGCCAAAGCAGGCAGGCTTCATGCTTTTTAGACAAAAAAACCCTACAAATTTTGTGAGGGATTGACAGGACAAAGAGATTTAGGTTTTGAGTGCTCAGTTAGTGAAGAATTCAAGCAGAATATGGGCTTGGGGTAGCGAATTAAAGAAGTAACAAGGTTTGCTTATACAGGCTGGTAGGCCAGAATTCCCTGTCTCTGGTGATAAGGGTTTCCTTTCACCTCCAGATGCAGGGAGGGCACCTTTCACAGGAGAGATTCGTTTGCCGCTTTCAGGGAGACAAAAAGGAGGGTCAGCGTGTCCTCTTGCATTGGCTCTTCTTAAGTGACTTTAATTCCAAATAACCAATATGCCATTGAGGCATATTTGCGGGCAGCCCCCTCTGAGCCCCAATGCGACCAACTTTATCTTAACATTTTCTGTAAGTCTTAGCTCTTGAACTCAGAAAATGTATTTTAAATTCACCTGAGGTAAAATCTCTAGATGTGGAGAATTAAGAAGTGTCAGGCATAATGGAAGATTCTGTGGCGTGACTATGCCTAAAATTTCTAGCGAGGGCGGGCATGGTCGGAGTGCTGGCAGGGTGTGACAGGGCTGGCACTTTCCCTTGGCTGTACAAGAGAGAATAAAATAAGACACGGCGCTGCAGCAGAAAAAGAATTCACTTTGCCGTCCTGCTTTCTGGAGAACTGAATATTTTACCTTCAGCGACATTCTCATTTCCTTGTGGAGACTCGAAACAGCGACTGGAAACTATTTTTGAGTCTCTCAGTCACCCAGGAAGACGTAAGGTGCTGACTGGCGAGAAGGGGCGGAGGTGTCTTTTATTACAGCCCTTCAGGTGTGTGACGTGTCGGTGTGAAGGGATGGATTCCAGCGGGAGCCACTGTCTCGGCCTGTTCCATGCTGTGCCTTCCTCTGAGGAACATTCGAAACCTATTTTCTTTCGTCGTGAAGCATTTCTTGGTAGGAGCAGACAAAACTTGAGTTGAACTGCCTGTGCTAATGCTCATTTACAGCTGCATTTAGGAAAGCAGCCATGTTTGGCCTGTTCTGGGAGAACGTAGCAGCTTCTGAGAAAGCAGCTCTTCCCAGAGTGTGTGAAGAGCCGGAAAGGAAGACAAGGTAGAAGAAACAATCTGATGGCAGGAGCCTGCGTTGTCGTTCTCTCAGAACTGCCTCTATCTTTTTCCTCTTCTCTCTCTGACACAGTTCTCCTGTTCTAGCACTTTCCAAAATCCTGCAGTCCTTCAATTTTATCTCAAAACCTTTCCCTGAATGCCTGCTGTGTGCTGGGCCCTGTGCTAGATCCTGGGGCAGTCAGGAGACATAGAAAACCTGCTCTGATGGAGTAAATTTGTCATTTGGGGAATGATTGTTGCTAGTGTTTTGAGCACAGTTGGCTGACAGGGATAAGTAAACACCAAAATAGCAATATAGAATCGTTTGCATGGGGAATGTTGACTTATTACGTATGTATATCTGGGTGAAGAGAGGGGAATATGGTGACCCATTTAAAAGTTCTTTACATTGGTGTGTTAAAATACTCAACTTTTCAATAAACCACTCTCTGTATTTAGCCTTCTGCAGAGTAAAATAGATCGGGAAATAAACAGCTGGCTGAAGTTCAGGTACAATTCCTGCCTATCCATGGGCAGTATGAACAGGCCGTCTTGTGATTGAGCAATTTTGTAGTTCTATCTACAGTTTATTAAGGTCTCTTCCTTTCTGTTTCTTCATTCTGTTTCTCTCATTCCCAGTCTTTTTCCCCATATGTCCCCTAAGATAGGCAAGTCCTTTCAATATTGACTCTTCTTTTGAGCTGCCTGTGTGAAGGAATAGGGATGATCTCACATGGAAGAGATGGGAACCACCAGTGGATTCCAGCCCCCCAGACTGCCTACTTGGGACTCAGACCAGCAAAGGACGTTGCCTTTGGTAGGGTGGAGAGAAGCCAGAACACAGTATGGGAAGACACTTGTTTTCTTTGACTAAGATCCAAAGAGTATTTGTGGGTGGTGAGTTACAAGTAGAAGACAGTAAAGTCTATCCCCCTCAAAGGCTATTATTTAGACAATGAAACAATATCTACATAAGCCTCAATGACACAGTAATCGGGGGACTAAGGCACACTATTAATATGCTGATCAATCATAGTTCTGGCAGGAAAAGGATGGGATGGGACAAATGGATGGGGTAATTCAGGGGAGTCCAATAGAGGGAAGAGCTAAGGGAAACCAACAAGGATGGTGCAGTGCTTCATGTTCAGGAGATGGTACCACCCTTAGTCAAGGGGTGGAAGGAGCTACTGGGACTTGGAGGAAGTAGGGGTTGTTCAGAAGGTTCTGTGGCCTTTGACAGGGAGATTCTGCAGTAAGGAATCCAGAAAATACACTCTGACCTCACGCTTTGCTTTCTTGCTGGCATCTCTCATTGACTTAACTCACTAGAAGCTAGAGGCCAAGGTATTCTGTTAACTCAATCAATAATGCCATCCTCCCAGCATACAAAGCAGGATGGAGAAGGGTGGAGGGTATCTCTGGAGGGGCAAAGGGAAAAATAACAAATTGCTCACCTATAGGGAAGCAAAGGAATATAGCAAAAAGGCAGTGGAATTATAAATGAGAAAATGCGAATTTTGTTATCAGCTCTGCCATTTACTAGTCACTTGACTTTGGGAAACCACACCATCCTTCTGAGCTGTAGTTTTGCCAGCTGTAGCATGGGAAGAAATCAACTTTGGCTTGAGAGGCGAAATGAGTTATGAGATGATACTTTAAAAACAATGCTCTTTGAAGGGAGAGGTTTTATAAAAATCCACCAGTAACACAGTTGGCATTTAATTCAATTTATTTTGTATTGTGTGGCTATAACTAAGTCATGGTAAGATCCTCAGATTCTGTCTCCGTTTTGGAACAAAGCAGAAATAACCAGCCCACATTGACATCAAATTAGTATTTCCACCTCCACGCTAATATGCGCTCTGCAAGGTACTCTTCTTTCTCAACATGAAAAGGAGGGATGTCATGCTGAGCTATTAGTAGAGGCACATTTAAGGGTCACTTCCACCTGTGCCACCTTGTCTGCTCTGACACACATGGAAATGGTCTTTGGATTGGAAGCAACATATGTCTCTTAGCACCATTAAGGCTGAGAAGGGAGGAAGCCATGGGTAAGTGTTCTCTACATTTGTTAACATATTTAGCCAATAGTTGGTTCTCATCTCTAGAAATCAAAAATGTCATGTCTTCCATATCTCAGTGCAGTAGATACCTACTAGGATATGTGCTCAGACTATGACCCTTCTCTGAAAACTGCCTTAGAAGGCTCTGGCCGCCTTGTTGTTACTGTGGATTCTTTGAAGTTAAGCTTCAGAGCTGGGTGCAGTTATCCCCTGCTACCTTTGTGAAGGAGCAGGGGAGTCAGTCTCCTAAGAGAACCAGTCTCCTTAGCAGCTGTACAAGGAGATGAATGGAGGAGAGGCTGGAAAACGAACGGGAGAAGGTGAAGGAGCACAAGGGTGAATCAAGCCTACGTGTGAGACGAAGGAGGCCAACACCTTGGGTCTTGAAGGTGCTTTGTTTCGGGTCCTGTCAGTTCATGAGGACTCAGCACAGTAAGATCACCTTTTCCCCCCAGCATGGCTGCCCAGGGGATGTCTGATGCCGGTAGCTGAAAGAACCCTGAGAAACATAGGCTTATGGTAACGGCAACCCTGGGAATATGGGAACAAGCTTGGGAAAACAATCCACGGTCCCTGTTTTCCTCTGAAGAACTTTGTTTGTTTGGCCCCTTTAGAGAAAACTCTTCACCCAGAAAATGGAAGGTCATGGCCTGTGGCTCCCAGGGGACCTCCTCAAGGTTGGGCACTGGGCAACCCTCCCAGCTGAATACATAGAAAACTTCTGGCCCAGTGATCCTTCTAATTTCACAATTACATTAAATTACCAATAAAAAAACCTTCCTGCCGTAAAACAGTGTGAATTTATCAACCTCCTGAGCGTATTTACAATCATCGGTTTTAGAGTATCAATTAAGTTCTCTACACATTACTTCAGCTCTTCTTAAACATCTGCCCTTTATGACTTTGTACACTCAGAGCAACAACAGAAATTATCCTTTAATTAAACCAACCCTATACCCTTCTTGAACATTTGTGCACATATACACCTGCCCATCGTAGAAAGGCCTCATGAAGTTTGTGCTTGTTCCAATAACAGTCATCTATTCAGTTCATCATTCCTCCTAATAATAATGGTAATAAAAAATCCCTTATGTGTTTCCATACTTCTAGTTGCAAAGCATTTTCTCCCTTTACAATTGTGCCATGAGGTAGATGCAACTGAGACCTTTCATTTTGTTTTACTTTTATTCGTCTCAGCAGTGATGCCTTCTATGTCGGCTATGCCAAGTCTTTCCCAGGCATTTTGCCATCTAAGCCTCCATAAGCCCAAGGAGGTGAGTATTTGTCACGTTTACAGATTAGAAAACTGGGGATTAAGCAACTTGTCAGAGGTAGTGTAGTTGGTAAGTGGTGGGGTCAGGGTTTGAAGCCAGATCTGAAGGAACCGTGCTCTTAACCACTGTTCAACACAAGCAACTTACCTTTCTTCAACCTGCCATTTCCAGTCATCTTGACTAAACAAATTTTTCATTAAAAGTGATATGTCTGATAATAGTCATTTACTGATCATCCACTCACCCATGATTCTTTTAACAAACATTTATTTACTGCCTCCCACTGTGTTTGCATTATATGGAATATTTTTCCTGTTTTAACTTGTCAACTCTTAAAATAATCCTCAGTAAGGTATGACCATCCTCATTTCATAAAAGAAGAAACTGACTCTCAGATTTTACTGCCCCAAATTGCTAAGTAATAGGAAATGTTGGATTCGAACCCGGGCTTATCGGACTTCAAAGCTGTGTTCTTTCCATCACTGAGAAAACGGGGACGGGAAGCAGTTCACCAACTGGACTGGATCTTACTGGACTCAAATCAGCTTTTCTCTAGTCCTCTTTCCACTGACTACAGTCTCTCCATCCTTATTTGCTAAATGGGTGATGCGTGAGAGCCTGGGAAAAGCTACGTGGACCATCTTTATAGGTATTACCTCTTTGGAATGGAACGGACTAGTGATGGGACAACATAGGGCTGTGTGTCCAGTGAGAGGACCCGAGAATGGGTTGTTCTTTGGTTGGAAAGGTGGGGTGATAGGGTTAGAAGGGGAAGTGGGGAGAGGTGCCAGATAAAGAGAGGAGAGAAATGTAGAAAAATAACAAGAGGCCAAGAATGGGAACCTAGTGTCTTAAAACATGCAGGCTGGTTGCTGACAGTGAGTCAGCATGAATCAAGGAATAAGATTCAGGGTGAGAGAGGCTTGGTCAAACAAGCAATTTCTTTCATGGTTTATTGGGGGCTAGAAGTAAAAACCTTATCATTAACTAAACACAACACTAACATGAAGGGGCGAAATAATTTATCCTTAAATAATAGGCTGACCTATTCAGAATTGTAATTTTAATGTAAGACTAACCTTTGAAAATAGATCAAGTGATATAAATTATTCAGGAGAAGACATTCGTCAGATAGATTGTGTCTGGTAGTAATTTTATGCATGAAGAGTTGTCTCCTGGAGTACAGGTGGGGCTGCTTCTGTGGAGAAGAAAGCGAAGAACCCCGTTACCCTTTCGTGACGTGTGTGGCTGATTTTAATCAGTATTTCTCCTGTCAAGTGAAATGAAAAGACTGAAATATGATCTCTTCCGTGGATGCACATTCACTGCTTCACACCTCCTTCCTGGCAAGTGCCCAGGAGTTCTACTGGTGTGGAGAAGATGGACATACACATTTCAAGCAGATTTTTTTTTTTTCCTACTCTGAAGGGAAAATATCTAAATCAGTTGGTCAAGGAACAAAATATTGGAGAATCTTCTAGCTGCCTACCAGTAGGCTAAGTGTTATGTAAAAGAGGGAGGAGACAGTAGAGTCTAAGACACATCTTGTCCTCAAGGAGTATAATGCAGATTCGAAGGGAACTACATTACGTGCAACCCTGCTAGTTCACTTTATCGCTAAGAGAGTTTGGGCAAGTTGCTGAGCCTCAAGTGTCCTTGTCTGTAAAATAGGCATAGCATTGTTACCTGCCTCATGGAGTTGTTGTGGGGGCTCATGGGGTTATGTCTGGAAAGAATAGCTCACAGAGCCAGGTATCTATTCACTATATTCAGGTTAGTAAATATTGAGCTATATAAAATCATTATTACTATTTCCGTTTAACCACTGTCTTAAGTTGGGATAGGGGTTGCTTTTCTTCCCAACAACTGTGTGGCATTCCTCGAGGTATTTGGGGTTTGTCCTTTCTCTCAGCCATAGGCTGATGATGAGCACCCCAGGCTGATGAGAGGAAGGTTGACCGTGTGGGAGAAGTTGGGTGGAGATGGAGTAAAGTCTCAGGGCCCAAAGAGGTGACACTCCTAGTGGCTGGGATCAGTGGGAGGTCCCCCAGAGCAAAGACAACTTATGGAATTCCCGTGGCATTGGCCATGTAGGGGCTCACCCACAGGAAAACTGGGCAGTCAGTGGGTTAGGGCCCCAAGGGATGGGAAGAGGTGGACGCCTTCTTGAAGGGAAGCTCCAGGTCCATCTCAATGCCTGTGATGACTGATCGCTGTCACGTGGCCCTTCCAGCTTCACTTCCTTCAATGCCAAACTCCACTGACCTCCCTGCCCCCCATACCCTCCTCCCCTTTCTTCTTTCCTCATCTACTCAGTCCTTATTTAGAGGATCAATGGGTATATTGGTATAGTAATTTCTCTTTCAGATCTTTTTTTTTTTTTTTTTAGGACACAAGGTTTGTCCCTAGTGCTTCAGGGCTTAGATGTGTTAACATCCAAAATCATGGCTCTTATGACTTAAAGGTGTGCCTTAGAAACTCCAACAGTTTCTGTTTTTCTGCCCTATCAGCCATCCCCTGATGCAAAGAATTTCTTGGAGTAAATGGTGGTGGTGGTGGGATGCTCAGAGGGGGTGGAGATAGTGGGGGGAAAGGACTCTCTGTTTGTACCTTGGGACACTATCCTGAAAAACTGTCTTCTCCTCCATTGTTATGATTATACCTGTTTTAAAAGAAAAGTCAGCACAGGTTTAGAGAAGTTAATCCTGCATCAGTTGGGTGTCCCAGGACAGAGTTTTTGAGACAGAGTTCAGAGCACAAGCATTTGGTAACACTCATAGAAGATACAGGGGAGAAAGCAGGTGGATCAGGGAAAGCTTCAGATGGTGGTGGCCATCTGACACCTATTTAAAAAAAAATTTTTTTTTATTAAAAATTTTTTTTGTATGTCTTTATTGGAGTATAATTACTTTATATTGTTGTGTTAGTTTCTGCTATATAACAAAGTGAATCAGTTATATGTATACATATATCCCCATATCCCCTCCCTCTTGCGTCTCCCTGCCACCCTCCCTGTCCCACCCCTCTAGGTGGTCACAAAGCACTGAGCTGATCTCCCTGTGCTATGCGGCTGCTTCCCACTAGCTAGCTATTTTACATTTGGTAGTGTATATATGCATCTGACACCTATGAAAGGAAGAGGGGAGGAAGGGGGACTTGGGGGAGTGAAAGCCTCAGACCACAGTGCATATCTGATAGAGGTGGGGAGCCCCAGGGCACAGATTGCCCATTAGAGGAGTTCCATGTTGAGTAGAAATGGCTGGGCCCTCATACCCTCGCCATGCTTAGTCTTTGGTCAGGGACTGCCCAGGAAAAGCATCACAAGTTTGAGGCAGATCCTGAGGGCGCTACAGCTCCAGACTGTCAGACAGCTCCTTGCAGCTGAGTGGCAAGTCCTTTCTTGAAGAGGGATCCATGTGTCACCTCCATGGCTGCTGTACGTGCCCATGGCCACATGAGCATCAGCGACAGAACTGGGGCTGGAACCTGGTGTCCTGATTCCTGGTCTTGTGTTCTTTCCTCTCTACCTGGAAACTCACAATTCTGACTACCACGAGATGGGGTATACTTATGCATTTAATTGCATGGTGTAGACACTGAGAGCTGCTGAGATTCAGAGATTTGAGTGATCTATGTGGATTATTTGCAACCAAGTACAGACTACTTTTGAGGATACTGCCTTGCAGCAGACAAACCAAGTGAAAAAAGAGCCACAGCACCTACAGCTACAATTATTGAATTTGCCTGACTTCTCTGATAGTGTTACATCCCATGCCAGGCTCCCTACCTTGGGAGTTTCATGCCGTCTGGTCCAAAACAAAGATTTCTGGCCAAGCAGATGCTCTTAAATCCTGAGGTTTGCTGGAATTACTCTTAAGTTGCAGACCTATGGATGATAAAACATGTTTTCTCCTAATCATTTGGACAGAATCCAAATGACAGTAGATGATCCTTGAGAGAGAACAGCCATGACTTAATGTGTGTGACTAAAATGTAAGTTTCTCAAAAGATCACCTTAAAGGCAGTGATGCAGGGTTATGCTGGAGAGTGGCCAGGCTTGGATGCCATGTGGGAGTTTCAGTCTAACCTGCCCTGCTACTTGCGCTCAGAGTTTCACATTAGTCAGATCGAGGCCAAGTCTTTGTACTGTTGACATCTGCTTGGAACTATTCAGATATATTCTCATCTCTGCATTTTGGTAAGAATAGTGATAATATAAAATAAGCCAAAACCAAAAACCTACTGCTGTTCAAGACCAAACCTTTATATTGCCAACATTTGTGCAGAAGCATTCAGGTATGGTTTTTGGTAGAAAGGGCATCGTTACTCTTGCAGTTCTATAGAATCATAAACTTTACTAACAGCGGTAATGAGAGAGTGATGGTTAATATTTTTGTTTGTTTGTTTGTTTCTTCTTCATGCTGAGTGAGGAACTGTGCTAAGAGCATTTGACCATTTAACCCTTGCAATAGCCCCAAGAAGTAGGCTAGTATTTCCTTCATTTTACAGATCAAGAACTGAGGCTTGTGAGAGTTGAGGTGGGGATCCAACTCATTCCAAAGCCTAGGCATTCATTCCCTAGGCTATACAGCCACTTTAATGGAATCCAACAACAACAAAAATGCAGTCTTAATGTGTCATTTTATAATTAATTACATGAGGCTCAAGGTTATTGGGAGTCTGAGCTAGACTCCACTCTCCTGCTCCCGGCTCCCAGCCCTTTGCCTCCATATTATACTGATTACGTCCAGCAGTACTCATGGCTGGAGTTGCCTTGGATGCGCCCTGGGAATACCAGTAGGTCTTTTAGTTTTTTGAGACCATGGTTACAGCGTGCTGCAGCCTCCTGGCTTTCACTTCAAGATCGCTACTTCTTCCTTTATCAAGGAGTTCCCAAGCCTCTGGCACATTGCTAGGAAACTGAACAACGAGAGAATATTGTCCAGATGAGGTATGTACATCAGAACTGTCCTCTTAGCTGGTATGTATTTAATTTCATTCTTAAATTTCCGAAGCATGTAGGAAGCAGCGGCTGTAGTGCCCTATGCCACCAGTCCAAGACTTTGTGTGGTGGACAGAAGCACCTTTAATTAAGAAATAAACTTCTAAAATTACCAAGTGAAGGTCAAAACTCCTTGCATGCCAACACGCAAAATATTTGGTGTTTCCTTCCCTCCTCTCCATTTTAGCAGCCATGTAGTCTTCGCTTCTGTGCATTGTTATTTTTATCTGTAATTTTTGGGAAAGTGAAGTATCAGCAGTTGAAGGCTGACTTGGGGAGTGACATTTTTATTGCTTAAATGATTCTTTTCAGGGAGACAACTGAAGCCAAAACGGGATCACTGCAAACCTAAAGGAGCCTGAGAAAATTTACACTGTCTAAGGTATTTTAAGACTTAGGAACTATTTTGAGTGAAAAGACTTATTTTCGGCTTGTGGAGAGTCCTGTTCCGTAAGAGCAGAGCTAGATGCCAGCCAGCTGGTACAGTGGTGGGGGGTGCCGACTCTCAAACCACACTGTCCGGGTTCAAATCCTGCCTCTACCACCTGCCAGGGGACTTGGCCTCTCAGTGCCTCCATTCCTTATCTCAAAAAGGGAGGAACAATCCCCATTAATAATGCTCACCTCGTGGTAGTGTTGTGAAGGTTCAATGAGTTGCATTTGTGTGCTTATGTTAATTAAGGCTTCTTCTGTTGAAAGTGACCAAAAACTTCACCCAAAGCCAAAGCCAAAAGGCAATTTACTGCTCACCAAAACGGAAGTCCAGGAGTAGGGCTAGATTCAGGACTCCAACAGTATTATCAGAAAGTTGCATCTCTTCAGCAAAATGGCAAGAGTAGCTCCAACCCTTATATCCTTTCAGGGAGAAAGTCGTATCACTGGTTCTACTGGTCATCATATTCATCTCTGAACCAGTACTGAGGCTAGTCTCGATTCACGTACTGTGCTCCAGTTGCTGTAGGCCTGGGTTGCATAGCTCACCTGCGAGCTAAAGTTGGTTTCAGCTTGGAGAGAACCATATGGCCTGAGAATGTGTGCGTGTAGTTACCCAGAGGGGGATTGTGGTTGGTTACCGAAGGCGGTAGTCACCGATAGTGCTTAGCATTGTGAGCGGCTGTTCTATAAACTGCCTAGCGGATGGAAGCTGGTGCCATTATTGTTGTTGGTGTTACCGGTTGTCCATCAGGAAGGGACCCCAAAGCAAGCATCTCTGTGATGCTTAGTCAGTGATCACATTCCATACTGGGAACTAAGAGATTCCCATCTCACCCCAGCCAGCTGTTTATCACCCTCCCATACTTTTTCCTTTGCTCTTCTCCTCATCTCATGTTGTCCTCCTCATTTTCTTGTTAATTATTAAAACACAACCTAACCTACCCCGTCTATGGAATCTCCACCCTTAACATCTCCCTGATCTCAGAAGTGCTGCAACTCTCACCCTCTGTCCTGTAAGGCATTCTAAGTGTGAAACATCTTTGAAAATTATAAAGTGCTGTAAAGCACTGTCTTGCACTCAATATGTGACTCTAAAATATTCAAGATTATGTAATCATTCTGTTAAAACATGGTGGTTTAGAATATGGGGATTGAGATCAAACCTCCCTTTTCCACTAACTTAATATTCACTTGTGGACCTGACGCAGATGATAGAACCTTCTGAGCCTCAGTTTCTTCATCTGTAAGGGAGGACGAGTGCCCACTACTCGAGGTCATGCATGTGAAATATGAACCTAGTACGTGTCACAGACTGGCACACGCACTTTTTCTCTTTTCAAGTAAGCAACTTGGAAGAAGGGAATGCGTACCCACTGCGCCATCTTTGCTTCCCTAAAGTTTATTTATATTATTATTTAAACTGTAACCACAACAATGACTGGCTTATAAAGAAATAGAATATTCCAACTTTATGGTGAAATCAAAGCTTTGTGTTTTCTTTTTAACATGAAAGTTCTGTGACTTTTTAGTATGTCAAGGTCTCTTCTAGATCCAAGATTCTAGGAGACACTGGGTCAGGAAGTTTCTGCCGCGTTGGCTCAGGTTTTTGTCCTGGCACCTCACTCCCTCTCCTGCCTCTGCTAATGGTGTACCTAACCCCGCACCTGGGATGTGGGTGACAGGGGATGCAGTGACAAATGGCTGAGTGATTTGTCCAGCCTGTGCCATGGAGCAAAACGAAGAGTGATATATTACGAGAGCCTCTAATGTTCTTTGCCTGGAAATGACATAAATATTAGATTTTGCTGAAAAATGACACCTGCGCATTGGAGCCATTAAGAATTCTCACAAAAGCAGGGAAGCAAAGAGACTCACTAACATCTTCTTAATAAAGTCTGGTTTCTGCTAACAGGACCCAAATAAACATACTTCGGTGGATGCTTACCACCTATTGGCAGGTTTTGGGAAGCGGCCAGCTGTCTGCTGAAGAGATGCAAAAGCCTTTCCTCCTCCATGTTAAGTGAGGGCATGGTGAGGAGGAGGAGGAGCTAATTTGGCAGTCGGACAGAACACAGGTTGAGCCCAGACCCTGACATCTAAGAGTTGTGTGCATTCAGCACGGTCACCTCAGTCTGAGTCAGTGATTTTTAGTTGTGAAGGATACAATCATACTGAAACAAGTTCCTTTCCAAAGGGTAACATAGACTATTACATTTCTTTTTCCTGAGGTAAAATTCTCAAAAACATAAAATTCAACATTTCAGTGATTTTAAAGCATATAATTCAGTGGCTTCCAGTACATTTGCAGAGTTGTGCAACCATCATCAATATCGATTTTTTTCATCATCCTCCAACCCCTCAAAAAAAATTCCATGCTCACTAAGCAGTCATTTCCTATTCCTCCCTCTCCCTAGCCCCAGGCAATCACTAATCTACTTTCTCTCTATTGGATTTACCTATGCTGGGCATTTCATATAAATGGACTCAGACAGTATATGGCTTTTGTGTCTGGCTTATTTCATGTGACATAATGTTTTCGAGGCTCATTCATGTTGTACCGGGTATCATACTTCATTCCTTTTTCACAGCTGACTGATATTCCATTAGATGAATATACCACATTTTGTTTACTCATCAGCTGATGGACACAGGTTGTTTCCACCCCATTTGGGTTGCTAGCTCTTATGAATAGACTCTTGAATTTTGCTTCTCCATGAATGTGAGGGAAAATAACTCTTTGGTGGCCCTGCATAGCCATTCTATCCAGGTAGCCCCCAGAGAGTTAAAAAAGCATCTGGTATTAGTTCCAAGTTCCGAGAGAAGGGACTTGGATAGGTTTGGTCATCGGGCAGCTGTCCTCCTGGGCTGAGGCTATGAGACAGACTCTGATGTGGGGGGCAGGACTGCTTCTCTAACAAGGAGCAGGAGGCCAGAGCAGGCACAGAAATGAGCCCTTTCTCCAGGTCCCCACCATACTTTGCTTATACCTCTGCTACAGCCCCTGCAGTGCTGTGCTCTCTGTACTCTCTTCTGTTGGCTGGCGTGCAAGCTCCCAGGTGTAAGGTGGGCAGGCAGTGCATTTCTCAGTACCCAGGACCCAGCTGGGGTGCCTGGCACATGGTAGTTCCTCAATTAATAAGAAGCCAGTAAATGATGGAAGGGCTCTTGGTCCCTTCCGCTGCCGTGAACAAACACCCCACGGACTTACGGTTTCATTCCCCAGGCTGAGGAGTGCTGCCACGTCATCCAGAGAAAAGTGCCTGATGGTTTTGTCTTTGTTTTCCTTTTCCCCCACAGCGAGTCTTCCCCCCCCATTCAGCACTCTCAGTGCTTTGGAAACCAAATCGATGGACTGAAAAGTACTCTTCCTCAGTGGCCGGGCAGGCGGGGTCCAGGAGATGATGCCAGGAGCCGGAAGCAGGAGACTGTCTGCTCTAGCTTCCCGGGCCTGGCTGCTGCCGGGCACTGAGCCTCACCTTCCCTTGTGTCTGTGTGGAGACCTCAGCTCACAGGAGCGCTGAGCACCCCTAGGTCACGGCTACTTGGGGCTCCCAGCCTAGCAGCCGTGGTTATAGCATATTTATGTGTGGTGTTTATCAGATTATTTAACGCGCGGCTCCGAAGTCACTGGATAGCTGTTGCCTCGCCTTTTAACGGCTCTCCAGACACCCGTCTTTCTGCAATTCCACAGTCTGCTTAGTTTGGCAAAGACAGGGAGATGGGGTCAGCTGACTTCTGTCAGGGCTGAGAGTGAACGATCCAGTGTGTCTCTGCAGAACTGAATGAACCTGCAGCTTTGCACACAGTCCGCGCGGGTCATTGCTCCGCACAAGTTCCTCTTGTTCAGGACCTTTGTCCTCACCCTGCTCCAGCTTGTCTTGGCTGCAGGGTCCCTTTCCCACCAGTTCTTCTCCCCTAAGACCTAGCAAGGATGTGAAATCTAAAAGGAGCCATGGTTGAGCAGACACAGATAGCCACAGGTGCGGGGTTTGGGTTTAGATGTTCTGGAAACTGCGTGAAGGAGGCCACGGGAAGGTGAAAGGGGTAAGAGAATATGACGGGAAATTCTCCTTTGCAGTGAAGTTTGAGAATGTAGGCCCAGTGTCCAAAGGGGTATTGGCGGTAGCGTAGTTTAGCGCTGCGCTGTCTCCTAGGGGTAGCCACTAGTCATGTGTGGTTACTGAGCTCTTGAAGTGAGGCTAGTCTGAACTGAGATGTGCTGGAAGTGTCAGACAGACGCCAGAGTTCCTGGAGTTAGTACCAAAAAAGTTAAAAAAACAAAAACAAAAACGAAACAAACCTCAATGATTGATCTAACTTTGAAACCAACTTCTTACATGTTGAAATGTTATTTTTTTGATATATTGGGGTACCTAAAATGTATTAATTTTAATTTTTCAATTTGGCTTTTTCACTTTTTAAATGTGGCTGTTAGAAAAATTTAAATTACATGTGTGGTTTACTTTATATTTCTATGGGACAGCACAGTTTAGAGGTCAAGAGTGTGGGCTCTGGTGACATATACTATGTGGAGTTGAACCCTGGCTCCACAAATCACTAGCTGTGCGACCTCAGGCAATTCGCTTAACCCAGTGGCTTTCAAACCTTCTGCACAGACCCATTTCAATCATCTCACTGTAAAATCCTCATGTAAAATCGTCTTTTACAATACTTCTCATTGTACACACACAAACACACATACTGAAAGAAAAATGATGAAATAATACCACATGGTTTGCATTCTGCTATCTTCTGTTCCATTTCTTTTCCTTCCCCCTCCCCTCCCCTTTCTGTTCATTTAAAACAATGCTTGTCATTACCTACTAAATTAATTTCACAA
This sequence comes from Balaenoptera acutorostrata, assembly GCF_949987535.1. Taxonomy (NCBI): domain Eukaryota; kingdom Metazoa; phylum Chordata; class Mammalia; order Artiodactyla; family Balaenopteridae; genus Balaenoptera; species Balaenoptera acutorostrata. The sequence goes on from NC_080065.1 coordinate 139,880,556, forward strand.
CACACTAGGGATCACAAAGCTCAGTTTGAAAATCCAGGCTTAACCTCTCTGCCTCAGCTCTCTCATCTGTAAAATGGAACAAATACTACCATAATCTCAAAGCCACTTTGACAACATACATAAAATCTTACAGGTGAAGCCTTTAGGACAATGCCTGGTATATAACAGAGTGGTTGATAAATGAAAGAAAATATTATTATTCCAAATGGATCTTGAATTTTCTGTGTAAACACTTAGCAGTGTTGGATATATAGGAAAAACTCGACTTATATGTTAGCTGCTCTTATTATTGATGCTATTTTAAATGAGCCTTTAAGTTTCATACTATTTTTTCCCCAAGAGAAGTCATCTGGCATAAGGCTATGTGGCATTTCCAGAGTGGGGAAGGGGACTTCCAGCCCACCTTTGATGCTATCAGGCCAGACCTCTTCGTATGTTGCTTTATAAGAGCTCTTAAGTACTTCTGCCCTGTGTGTATTCTCTTCCCCAAGTAGGCTGTAAATTCTCAGAGGACAGGTACTGTGCTATCTGTCATTTTTGTTCCTTCTCCATCACACCCAGGACGTGGAGGGGACATTAGTAGCAGAGACTTTGGAGCCACGAAATCTGGGGCTCAGACCTTGGCTCTGCCACCCACTGTGCACCATGGCCTCCTGGCCTTAGTGTCCTCATCTATGACATGGGAGTAAAAGTGCCCTGCTCTCAGCTCTCCCATGAGGATTAAATGGCAGGTATGGTACACGACGAGCCTGCTGCAGAGCTGGACACAGGACATGGAGGTCATGGTTGTGTTACTTTTATGACATGAGCTTTGTAGGAGCCAAGTGGACCCCTAATTCCCCCACATCACCCCTGGTACATAGTCAGGTGCCTCTGATTCAAAGCACTCCCATTCTGATGCTTTTGTATATCAGCTGGACCTCTTAGAACAAACTCTGTACTACTTCTGGTCAACTGGAATGCACACAATGTCTGTGTGCCCTGAACAGGGCTTCTAAGAGTGACTCTTCCTAGTGCATCAGGCCCAATTTCTCATATTTGCTCAGGCAGAATGGGGAAGAGACCTGAAATTGCCCAGGGCAGCTCCCTGCAGCCTCTGAGCCCCTGAGCTGAGGAATGTTTGGTCTGGCAGGTGACCCACAGAATGGATGAATCTGTCCCCATGGATCTGCTCAGCAGCAAGGGCAGATCCGTGTCCTCTGCTGGGGGCTGGCGGGAAGCAGGCCTGGCACGTCATGTTAATGCTCAAAACTTAGTTTCTCTATTTGTCAAAAAGTTAGGGGGCTTCAGAGGGTTAGGAGGTTTTGAAGCATTCAATCCCATGTGTCTTTCATTGCCTTGGACCCATGCCAGGCTGTGGAGGGGACAATGATAAGATGGAAAGAGTGTCTCCTCTCATGGAGCTCATCACCCAGTGTGTCTAAGTCCCCTCCTCTTCACTTTGTTGGTGAGGGAAAGATCCTCAACTGAGGGTCATGGGGACAGCTGAATACATGACACCTGACACTGGACAGATGAGACGGCCAGCGGTTCATTAGTCGTGTGTACTCACAGCAGACGGGAATAGGACACTGCACAAGGCCACATGGGGGGGGGGCGCAACTGGGAACAGAGTGAACAACCAGGAGATGTAGGAGGCAAGCTCTATAGTATCAAGGGGGTGGGGTGACCCCTGGTTCCTACGGAAGGATGTGATCAGCTTGTTAATTCCACGCACTGGCAAAGAACCAAAACCTGCTTCTCAGGGATAAGCAGGAACTGTATCTTATCAAGGGGAACATTATCTGTAGAAGCAGAATTGGGAGGGAGACTTGTGATTAAGCCGTCTGGAGCCCTCCCTATTTCAGGTTCAAGACAGCACATTATATTAGACTTTAATTTTAGGCCTTACATCTCATGGGGGAAGAGAGACACTTGAAATGTGCCTTTCCAGTGCAGAGTAATGCTGGTTCAGTAGGGGATGCATACCTTTCAGAGTACATCTAACTCAACGTTCAGGAGGAGTTGGGGAAGGAGTTCATCCTTCAGGCCACTCTCCCTGGGTCAATTGTTCTCAAAGGTCTGATCCCTGACCAGCAGCATCTGTATCTCCTGGGAACTTGTCAGAAATGCAAGTTCTAGGGCCCCATTCCAGAGCACATGATATCCCTGTATTCTCTTTATGTTCAGCAGTTCGGTCAGTGTGGTGTATAGAGCAGTCTTTGACAAGGTGGATTTGGATTTGGGGTTTGGATCCTATTGCCACTACTTACTAGCTGGATAACCTTGAGTGAGTCACCTAGCTTTTCTGAACCTCAGTTTATTCATCTGTGAGGTGGGCATCATGACAGTAGCCACCACCTAGGGTTGTCATAAGGAATAAAATAAAAGATGTGGTTAAGGATTTAGCACAGTGTCTGGCGTTTGGTAAGTGCCCAGTGAATATTCATGATGATTATTGAGCTTCTAGGATTTAAATCCCATCTTCACCATCTATTAGTTATGAAGCCTGGCAAAGTAACCTTCCTGGTGCCTCAGGTTCCTCATCCCTGAAACGGGGATAATAATAGTGTCAAATTGCAAGATTTTGTAAGAGATAAATGAGATGATGAATGCAAAGTGCTGGCACAAAGGAAGCACACAGTAAAGGTCAACTATCACTATTATGGTCCTTTCATGGACAGTTCTCCTTGGCTCCCTACCAGGCTCTCACTTGGAAAGTGCCAGCTGAGACAGGCAGAAATTGGGTACCACCAGCCCCAGACAGTGTACCGCGACCTCCCTGGGGAAAGACCTCTGGGACATCCATTCTTGTCTGTCCTCTTCCCTCCTAATTTGGTGTCTCTGTGTTTCCATAGAGATCTCCCCTGCTTGGTCATTCAGGATCTTTACTTATATTGTTAGGCAATAACCTTTTTTTGTTGTTGTTGTTGGATTTTAAACAAGAGAGAAGATTCTTTGTGGCGCACTGCTCACCTCCTCCCATCCCGCCCCCCTTCCTCTGGGCACCTGGAGCTTACAGGAGTTCATGCATTTTAATTAGAAAGAAATCCACTGATAAGGTGGGATCATTTGTCTACTTCAGGCCCACAGATACTTTGACTCAGTGTGGGGGAGGCCTCATCTACCAATCTTGAACCTGCCTCTCTTCTCCAGAGTAATGATTTTAGAGTAGTTGTCCTGCAACTCTTAGGCAGAATATACGAAGTTAGTCTTCATTATTCAGTATTCATGTTTCTTTCTGCACACATACTCTGTCACAGTCTTATTACAATTTTTTTTAATTTTATTTTTTAAATTGAAGAATAGCTGATTTGCAATGTTGTGTTAATTTCTGGTGTACAGCAAAGTGATTCAGTTTATATATATATATACACACACACACATATATATTCTTTTTCATATTCTTTTCCATAATGGTTTATTATAAGATATTTAATGTAGTTCCCTGTGCTATAGTAGGACCTCGTTGTTTATCTATTTTATATATAGTAGCTTGTATCGGCTGATCCCAAACTCCTGATTTATCCCTCCCCCATCCACTTTCCCCTTTGATAAGCACAAGTTTCTTTTCTATGTACCATTTAAAAAAAATCAGTCACTCCTTACTGAATGCCTACTATGTACCAAGCTCTCTGCTAGGTTCTTTTTTCTTTTTCTTTTTTTTAACATCTTTATTGGAGTATAATTGCTTTACAATGGTGTGTTAGTTTCTGCTGTATAACAAAGTGAATCAGCTATACGTATACATATATCCCCATATCTCCTCCCTCTTGCGTCTCCCTCCCACCCTTCTAGGTGGGCACAAAGCACCGAGCTAACCTCCCTGTGCTATGTGGCTGCTTCCCCCAGCTATCTGTTTTACATTTGGTTGTGTATATACGTCCCTGCCACTCTCTCACTTCGTCCCAGCTTACCCTTCCCCCTCCCCATGTCCTCCATTCTCTACGTCTGCGTCTTTATTCCTGTCCTGCCCCTAGGTTCTTCACAACCATTTTTCATTTATTTATTTATTTTTTAGATTCCATATATATGTGTTAGCATATGGTATTTGTTTTCCTCTTTCTGACTTCACTCTGTATGACAGTCTCTAGGTCCATCCACCTCACTACAAATAACTCAATTTCGTTTCTTTTTATGGCTGAGTAATATTCCATTGTATATATGTGCCACATCTTCTTTATCCATTCATCTGTCAGTGGACTCTTAGGTTGCTTCCATGTCCTGGCTATTGTAAATAGAGCTGCAATGAACATTGTGATACATGCCTCTTTTTGAATTATGGTTTTCTCTGGGTATATGCCCAGTAGTGGGATTGCTGGGTCGTATGGTAGTTTTAGTTTTTTAAGGAACCTCCATACTGTTCTCCATAGTGGCTGTATCAAGATACAGTCCCGGGGCTTCCCTGGTGGCACAGTGGTTGAGAATCTGCCTGCCAATGCAGGAGACACGGGTTCGAGCCCTGGTCTGGGAAGATCCCACATGCCGCGGAGCAACTAGGCCCGTGAGCCACAACTACTGAGCCTGCGCGTCTGGAGCCTGTGCTCCGCAACAAGAGAGGCCGCGATAGTGAGAGGCCCGCGCACCGCGATGAAGAGTGGCCCCCGCTTGCCACAACTGGAGAAAGCCCTCGCACAGAAACGAAGACCCAACACAGCCATAAATAAATCAATAAATCAATAAAAGACTTTCTATTTAAAAAAAAAAAAAAAAAAAAAAGATACAGTCCCACCAACATTGCAAGAGGGTTCCCTTTTCTCCACACCATCTCCACCATTTATTGTTTGTAGATTTTTTGATGATGGCCATTCTGACTGGGGTGAGGTGATACCTCATTATAGTTTTGATTTGTATTTCTCTAATGATTAGTGATGTTGAGCATCCTTTCATGTGTTTGTTGGCAATCTGATATCTTCTTTGAAGAAATGTCTATTTAGGTCTTCTGCCCATTTTTTGATTGGGTTGTTTATTTTTTTGATATTGAGCTGCATGAGCTGCTTGCATATTTTGGAGATTAATCCTTTGTCAGTTGCTTCGTTTGCAAATATTTCTTCCATTCTGAGGGTTGTCTTTTCGTCTTGTTTATGGTTTCCTTTGATGTGCAAAAGCTTTTAACTTTCATTAGGTCCCATTTGTTTATTTATATTTCCATTCCTCTAGGAGGTGGGTCAAAAAGAATCTCACTGTGATTTATGTCATAGAGGGTTCTGCCTATGTTTTCCTCTAAGAGTGTTATAGTGTCTGGCCTTACATTTAGGTCTTTAATCCTTTTTTGGGTTTATTTTTGTGTATGGTGTCAGGCAGTGTTCTAGTTTCATTGTTTTAGCTGTGCAGTTTTCCCAGCACCACTTATTGAAGAGGCTGTCTTTTCTCCATTGTATATTCTTGCCTCCTTTATCAAAAATAAGGTGACCATATGTGTGTGGGTTTATCTCTGGGCTTTCTATCCTCTTCCATTGATCTATATTTCTGTTTTTGTGCCAGTACCATACTGTCTTGATTACTGTAGTTTTGTAGTATAGTCTGAAGTCCAGGAGCTTGATTCCTCCAGCTGTGTTTTTCTTTCTCAACATTGCTTTTGCTATTTGGGGTCTTTTGTGTTTCCATACAAATTGTGAAATTTTTTGTTCTAGTTCTGTGAAAAATGCCATTGGTAGTTTAATAGGGATTGCATTGAATCTGTAGATTGCTTTGGGTAGTATAGTCATTTTCACAATGTTAATTCTTCCAATCCAAGAACATGGTATATCTCTCCATCTGTTTGTATCATCTTTAATTTCTTTCATCAGTGTCTTATAGTTTTCTGCATACAGGTCTTTTGTCTCCTTAGGTAGGTTTATTCCTAGTTATTTTCTTCCTTTTGTTGCAGTAGTAAATGGGAGTGTTTTCTTAATTTCACTTTCAGATTTTTCATCATTAGTGTATAGGAATGCAAGAGATTTCTGTGCATTAATTTTGTATCCTGCTACTTTACCAAATGCATTGATTAGCTCTAGTAGTTTTCTGGTAGCATCTTTAGGATTCTCTATGTATAGTATCACGTCATCTGCAAACAGTGACAGTTTTACTTCTTGTTTTCCAATTTGGATTCCTTTTATTTGTTTTTCTTCTCTGATTGCTGTGGCTAAAATTCCCAAAACTATGTTGAATAATAGTGGTGAGAGTGGGCAACCTTGTCTTGTTCCTGACCTTAGAGGAAATGGTTTCAGTTTTTCACCATTGAGGACGATGTTGGCTGTGGGTTTGTCATATATGGCCTTTATTATGTTGAGATAATGTCCCTCTATGCCTACTTTCTGGAGGGTTTTTATCATAAATTGGTGTTGAATATTGTTGAAAGATTTTTCTGCATCTATTGAGATGATCATACAGTTTTTCTCCTTCAATTTGTTAATATGGTGTATCACATTGATTGATTCTCATATATTGAAGAATCCTTGCATCTCTGGGATAAACCCCACTTGATCATGGTGTATGATCCTTTTAATGTGCTGCTGGATTTTGTTTGCTAGTATTTTGTTGAGGATTTTTGCATCTATGTTCATCAGTGATACTGGTCTGTAGTTTTCTTTTTTTGTGACATCTTTGTCTGGTTTTGCTATCAGGGTGATGGTGGCATCATGGAATGAGTTTGGGAGTGTTCTCCCTCTGCTATATTATGGAAGAGTTTGAGAAGGATAGGTATTAGCTTTTCTCTAAGTGTTTGATAGAATTCACCTATGAAGCCATCTGGTCCTGGGCTTTTGTTTGTTGGAAGATTTTTAATCACAGTTTCAATTTCAGGGCTTGTGATTGGTCTGTTCATATTTTCTATTTCTTCCTGGTTCAGTCTCAGAAGGTTGTGCTTTTCTAAGAATTTGTCCATTTCTTCCAGGTTGTCCATTTTATTGGTATATAGTTGCTTATAGTTATCTCTCATGATCCTTTGTATTTCTGCAGTGTCAGTTGTTACATCTCCTTTTTCATTTCTAATTCTATTGATTTGAGTCTTCTCCCTTTTTTCTTGATGAGTCTGGCTAATGGTTTATCAATTTTATTTATCTTCTCAGAGAACCAGCTTTTAGTTTTAGTGATCTTTTCTCTCATTTCCTTCATTTCTTTTTCATTTATTTGTGATCTGATCTTTATGATTTCTTTCCTTATGCTAACTTTGGGGTTTTTTTTGGTTCTTCTTTCTCTAATTGCTTTAGGTGTAAGATTAGGTTGTTTATTTGATATTTTTCTTGTTTCTTGAGGTAGGATTGTATTGCTATAAACGTCCCTCTTAGAACTGCTTTTGCTGCATGACAGGTTTTGGGTCATCGTGTTTTCATTGTCATTTGTTTCTATGTATCTTTGATTTCTTCAGTGATTTCTTGGGTATTTAGTAGTGTATTGTTTAGCCTCCTTATGTTTGTATTTTTTACAGTTTTTTTTCCTGTAATTGATGTCTAGTCTAATAGTGTTTTGGTCAGAAAAGATACTTGATACGATTTCAATTTTCTTAAATTTACCAAGGCTTGATTTGTGACCCAAGATATGATCTATCCTGGAGAATGTTCCATGAGCACTTGAGAAGAAAGTGTATTCTGTTGTTTTTGGATGGAATGTCCTTTAAATATCAATTAAATCCATCTTGTTTAATGTATCATTTAAAGCTTGTGTTTCCTTATTTATTTTCATTTTGGATGATCTGTCCATTGGTGAAAGTGAGGTGTTAAAGTCCCCTACTATGATTGTGTTGCTGTCGATTTCCTCTTTTATGGCTGTTAGTATTTGCCTTATGTATTGAGGTGCTCCTATGTTGGGTGCATAAATATTTACAATTGTTATATCTTCTTCTTGGATTGATCCCTTGATCATTATGTAGTGTCTTTCCTTGTCTCTTGTAACATTCTTTATTTTAAAGTCTATTTTATCTGATATGAGTATTGCTACTCCAGCTTTCTTTTGATTTCCATTTGCATGCAATATCTTTTTCCATCCCCTCACTTTCAGTCTGTATGTGTCCCTAGGTCTGAAGTGGGTCTCTTGTAGACAGCATATGTACTGGTCTTGTTTTTGTATCCATTCAGCCAGTCTATGTCTTTTGCTTGGAGCATTTAATCCATTTGTATTTAAGGTAATTATCGATATGTATGTTCCTATTACCATTTTGTTAATTGTTTTGGGTTTGTTTTTGTAGGTCTTTTCCTTCTCTTGTGTTTCCTGCCTAGAGAAGTTCCATTAGCATTTGTTGTAGAGTTGGTTTGGTGGTGCTGAGTTCTCTTAGCTTTTGCTTGTCTGTAAAGGTTTTAATTTCTCTGTCGAATCTGAATGAGATCCTTGCTGGGTAGAGTAATCTTGGTTGTACGTTTTTCCCTTTCATCACTTTAAATATGTCCTGCCACTCCCTTCTGGCTTGCAGAGTTTCTGCTGAAAGATCAGCTGTTAACCTTATGGGGATTCCCTTGTATGTTATTTGTTGCTTTTCCCTTGCTGCTTTTAATATTATTTTCTTTGTATTTAGTTTTTGATAGTTTGCTTAGTATGTGTCTTGGAGTGTTTCTTCTTGGATTCATCCTGTATGGGACTCTCTGTGCTTCTTGGACTTGATTGACTATTTCCTTTCCCATATTAGGGAAGTTTTCAACTATAATCTCTTCAAATATTTTCTCAGTCACTTTTTTTTTTTCTCTTCTTCTTCTGGGACCACTATAATTCGAATGTTGGTGCATTTAGAGGTGTCCCAGAATTCTCTGAGACTGTTCTCAATTCTTATCATTCTTTTTTCTTTATTCTGCTCTACAGTAGTTATTTCCACTATTTTATCTTATAGGTCACTTATCCATTCTTCTGCCTCAGTTTTTCTGCTGTTGATTCCTTCTAGAGAGTTTTTAATTTCATTTATTGTGTTGTTCATCATTGTTTGTTTGCTCTTTAGTTCCTCTAGGTCCTTGATAAACGTTTCTTGTATTTTCTCCATTCTATTTCCAAGATTTTGGATCATCTTTACTATCATTACACTGAATTATTTTTCATGTAGACTGCCCATTTCCTCTTCATTTGTTTGTTCTGGTGGGTTTTTACCTTGCTCCTTCAACTGCTGCATATTTCTCTTTCTTCTCATTTTGCTTAACTTACTGTGTTTGGGGTCTCCTTTTTGCAGGCTGCTGGTTTGTAGTTCCTGTTGTTTTTGTGTCTGCCCCCAGTGGCTAAGGTTAATTCAGTGGTTTGTGTAGGATTCCTGGTGGAGGGGACTGGTCCCTGTGTTCTGGTGGCTGAGGCTGGATCTTGTCTTTCTGGTGGGCAGTACCGCCTCCAGTGGTGTGTTTTGGGGTGTCTGTGAACTTATTATGATTTTAGGCAGCCTCTCTGCTAATGGGTGGGCTTGGTGTTCCTCTCTTGCTAGTTGTTTGGCATAGGGTGTCCAGGACTCTAGCTTGCTGGTCATTGAGAGGAGCTGGGTCTTAGTGTTGAGGTGGAGATCTCTGGGAGAGCTTTCGCCGTTTGATATTATGTGGGGCCGGGAGGTCTCTGGTGGACCAATGTCCTGAACTCGGCTCTCCCACCTCAGAGGCTCAGGCCTGACACCCGGCCGGAGCACCAAGACCCTGTTGGCCACATGGCTCAGAAGAAAAGGGAGAAAAAAATAAGAAAGGCAGAAAAATTAAAATAAAATAAATAAAGTTATTAAAATAAAATATAAAAAATTTATTAAAAACTAAAAAAATTAAAAAGTAATAAAAAAAAGAGAGCAACCAAACCAAAAAACAAATCCACCATTGATAACAAGTACTAAAAACTATACAAACAAACAAAACAAACCAACGGACAGACAGAACCCTAGGACAGGTGGTAAAAGCAAAGCCATACAGACAAAATCACACAAAGAAGAGTACACATACACACTCACAAAAAGAGAACAAGGAGAAAAAATATATATATATATAAAAGAAGTGAAGAGAGCAACCAAGTCAATAAACAAATCTACCAGTGATAATAAGCTCTAAATACTAAACTAAGATAAACATAAAACCAGAAACAAATTAGATGCAGAAAGCAAACCCCAAGGGTTCAGTTGCTCCCAAAGTCCACTGCCTCAATTTTGGGATGATTTGTTGTCTATTCAGGTATTCCAGAGATGCAGGGTACAGCAAGTTGATTGTGGAGATTTAATCCACTGCTCCTGAGGCTGCTGGGAGAAATTTCCCTTTCTTTTCTTTGTTTACACAGCTCCTGGGGTTCATCTTTGGATTTGGCCCTGCCTCTGCATGTAGGTTACCTAAGGGGGTCTGTTCCCCGCCCAGACAGGACGGGGTTAAAGTAGCAGCTGATTAGGTGGCTGTGGCTCACTCAGGCCATGGGGAGGGAGAGGTACGGAATGCGGGGCGAGCCTGTGGTGGCAGAGGCCAGCATGACGTTGCAACAGCCTGAGGCACGCCATTTGTTCTCCCGGGGAAGTTGTCCCTGGATCACAGGACCCTGGCAGTGGCGGGCTGCACAGGCTCCTGGGAGGGGAGGTGTGGATAGTGACCTGTGCTTGCACACAGGCTTCTTGGTGGCTGCAGCAGCAGCCTTAGCATTTCATGCCTGTCTCTGGTGTCTGTGCTGATAGCCATGGCTCATGCCAGTCTCTGGAGCTCATTTAGGCAGTGCTCTGAATCCCTTCTCCTCGCGCACCCCAAAACAATTGTCTCTGGCCTCTTAGGCAGTTTCAGAGCTTTTCCTGGACTCCCTCCTGGCTAGCTGTGGCTCACTAGCACCCTTCAGGCTGTGTTTACGCAGCCAACCCCAGTCCTCTCCCTGGGATCTGACCTCCGAAGCCCGAGCCTCAGCCCCCAGCCCAGACCTGCCCCAGCGCGTGAGCACACAAGCCTCTCCGGCTGGTGAGTGCTGGTCGGCACCAGTCCTCTGTGTGGGAATCTCTCTGCTTTGCCCTCTGCACCCCTGTTGCTGCGCTCTCCTCTGTGGCTCTGAAGCTTCCCCCCCATCACCCCCTGTCTCCGCTAGTGAAGGGGCTTCCTAGTGTGTGGAGACTTTTCCTCCTTCACAGCTCGCTCCCAGAGGTGCAGATCCCATCCCTATTCTTTTGTCTCTGTTTTTTCTTTTTTCTTTTGCCCTACCCAGGTAGGTGGGGAGTTTCTTGCCTTTTGGGAAGTCTGAGGTCTTTGGCCAGCATTCAGTAGGTGTTCTGTAGGAGTTGTTCCACAGGTAGATGTATTTTTGATGTATTTGTGGGGAGGAAGGTGATTTCCATGCCTTACTCCTCTGCCATCTTGAAGGTCCCCCTCTGCTAGGTTCTTGACAAGTGCTACTTCACTTAATCTTTATTCAGCTTCAAGAGGAAGATGGTATTATGCCCATTTTGCAGGTGGAAAGACTGAGACTCAAAGTGAACTTGGAGAGCAGGAAGTGCTCTTGGCAAAACTCTGAAGAAGGTTTATTTTTCTGATTTGTGCCTCCCTCTCTGAGACCATCATCTCTGGGTTTCCAGTATTGGAATGACATGACAGCTCAGGGCAGTCTCAGAAGAACCCCCATATCTTAGGCTAGCTCTCCCCAGCAGTAGGCGATATAGTAGTTCTTTTTCTAACTTTTATTTTCATTAAAACTTACCCACTCTTGGTTCCATTCATTCAGCATCCTGTCTCTTTGAAAGCTAATCTAATAAATGAATTCCAGGTAGAATGCTGATGGCTTAAGGTGGATTCTCTTGTGTAAAATTATTATCTCTCCAGAATGTTCTGTACTTTGGCTGTTAAAGTCCAGAGTTGAAATGACAGGCTTGAGCCACTTGGCCACCATGTACCAGAATGGGGACATAATCCTTGTTCTTCAACTTAGAGCACGGTGATTTTAATCTATGGGTGTGAGTACTGTCAGAACCTGGGCTGCTGTGGTTCAGACTGCAGGAATGGTATTTTCATTTCAGGTAAGGTGCAGAGGACGGGTGGTGGTAGAAGGTGTCAGACCATCTGTGTGGTTACCTCTGACCCATATGAGCTGCTTTTCCTCCTCTGCCTGCTTTCTTTTTCTATTATGAGGGTGAGGTGATGCCTTTATGCCACATTGTTTTTCTTTTTCTTTTTTTTCCTTTGAAATCCTTCTTAAAAAATGGAATATAGTTAATTTACAATGTTGTGTTTAGTTTCAGGTGTACAGCAAAGTGATTCAGTTATACATAGACGTATATTCAATGGGAGACATAGGAAGTATTTCCCCTCACAGTACACCCTATGGAGAGTGTAAATGCAGCCCTTCCCATAGATGCTCCACTGCCCCTACTGGTTTGGAAACTAATCTCGCTTGTGCAGCTGGTGGTCAAATCCGTATCTCCCACCTGAGTCCCGAACATGCCACAGTACTTTGAGTTCTACCTCCACGTCCCACCTGCATGTGGCACAGGGGATGCTGGATTTCTTCCAAGGGGAGGGGTGCCTGGGGCCTCCTCGTATCCCTTTATGCTGGTTGCTACTTGCAGATTTCTTTCTAATAAGCACAGATTACCTGACACCTGCACCGTATGCTAACAACTAATTAGAGCATAACCAAAATATTGCAGAACTGTGCAGCTCCCCAGGCGGAAAGCCCAGGCTTAAATTCTCTTTCTGTTATAATTTCAGTGGTGCGTGCAGTGGATTTTATGAAGGCATTTTGTTTAAGTATCACGTCCCAGCTAGGCCCCTAATGCTATTCCGGCCCTCAGCATCTTCAGCATGCTAAGTTCTGGGAGGGGTCTGACAGGGGAGAATTGCTTCTGATTGTTGAATACTGATTTGGCTGCTGCTTGGAAAGGGCAGTGGCAGGCCTAAGGTCACCTGAGGGCTAAGGGTAGAGTTCCCTCCTTGTCTGTACATGGGCTGCTCACCGACCCTTGGATTATCACCCACTCAGGGAGGATCTTCATCACCATCTGTCCAGCAACCAAGAGGCTCCCTGCCCATCACTCCCTAGTCAATCCCAGTGGATTTCCTTCCTAGCACTTCACAATTTACAACCATTTATTGGTTTACTTCCTCCCCCCACCTACCCCCACCAAGATTTCCCCCTCTGTCTATTTAGCCAGCAGATTCTTCACTGAGTATGTACTGTGGGCCAGGCACCTCTCTTGGGGCTGGGGATATAAAAGTGAACAAGCTAGAGAAAGTCCTACCTTCACTGAGCTTACATTATAGCAGGGGATGGGGAAGAAAATAAACGAAACATAGTATGTGAGGGAATGGAGGAAAATAGGTAAGGTTGAGGCTGTGACAGGGGTACAGGCTGCTCTGTTGGGTAGGGTGATAGGTCGGGGGGGCTTCTTGGATAGGGTGACATTTGAGCAGAGACCTAAATAAACTGAGAACAAAGGCCATCCAATGTGCTTTACTCTCCACTCTTCCCAGGTCCTGGCCCAGTGCCTGGCACAGAAAAGGGGCTCCTTAAATACTTGTGAAATGAACAAATGAAGGAATAACTGAGCACATGGGGAAGAATGGAATCTAGATCTGTAGCTTTTCTCCTTGTGTTGTATTAGCTTCCCCAGGGTGGGCATCAGGCCAGTTTGCTTTCAGAAGCCCCTCTGGCTCTCTTGATGCCAGGGCAACATTGTGAGAGGGAGCCTGATGGGAAACAGAGCTTTGGACTCATGGCTGAATGACCTAAATTTTGTTTCCACGGCAATTGACCAAACCTTTGCCTTAGTGTCTTCATCGGTGAAATGGAGGAGGTAGTTTGACTACGGATTTCGTGCAGTGTTTTATGAACATAGAAGAAATAAGAAGTGAAGAAATAAGCACATACAGGTACAAATATGGAATTAAATAATACCAGGGTCCCTAGTTGAGACCTTGCATTGTATTTTCATTTAATTGTTTTAACAACCCCATGATACTGGAACCATTAGAAGTTCCACCTTACAGAAGAGAAAATGTAGCTCTGAACGTTACTTAAGTAACTTGCTCAAGGTAATATATTAGTAATTGGAAGGGCTAAGGATTCAAACTCAGTACTGTCTGATTCTGGAGCCTGGGTTTTTAGCATCTTTTGAGACTCCTCTCCCTGGAAATTTCTCTATGAGGCCTTACTCTCTGTAGCTCATTCTCCATTGCTTTGATAGAAAGACTCTCTTTAAGTAAAATTCATCAATAGTGTCCATTAATGATTTACTAATAACATTAACGAAGTGAAGCAATGCCGGCATGAATTTTCTCCTGGCATCATGCCTAAGTGCTTCTCCAGCTTATTTGATTTACTAATACAAGTATTTATGGAATGGAAAAGGCTTCCCATGACACATTCATAAAATACAGAGAGCAGATCACTTATCATTATGCTGCTTGAAAGACTGCCATTGGGAAGGATGAAGAGCTTGAAATCTGCTCTCTCACCTCCCTTCCCCAACCTTTCTAACTCAGCCTCAGATGAAGGGACACCATCTGCTAGCTCTTTTGCTCAGATTGAAAGCTTAGTGAATGCTTGATTCCCTTTCCATCATTATTAATGTGCGTTCAATATTTAGACAGTATTTTGTCACTGGTTTAGGAGTTAGGTCTCAACCCACCATGTGATCTGAGAAGAAGACAGACTGAACCCCTGTTTGCAAGAGAGAAAACTGAGATTAGTGATGTCTTTGTTTCTTGAAGAGTGGTCTGTGGACCTCGCAAAGCTGAATGGAATGAACAGCTTGTGAAAATAAAGATTCCTGGGTCCCAGTGCATACCCGTGGAGAATCGGAATCTCTGTGGGTGGGGACCCCCCCCCCCCACAGAGCATTTTAAACAAACTCCCCTGGTGATTTTAATGTTCCATAAAGTTTAAGAATGTAATTTTACATTTCATACCAATAGGCATGTTCAAAGTTTTTAACAGAGGATCCCAAGGGTTGATTCTGAACCATGTCCAGAAAGAAGGACCAGGGCTGTGAGAGGGACTCAGGCCCCAAGTGTTTGGGCATCTGTTTAAGGAATGTATGGTGTGTACCCTGGAGAAGGGAAGCCTTTGCTTCTTTAAATATTTGAAGGGTTGCCACATGGAAAAGATTAGACTTACTCTCTGTAGCTCTAGGGATGAGAGCTAGGACCAGCAAGTTGGTGGAAGTTATAGTCAAGCAAGTTGCAGCTCATCATAAGCAGGAACTTGCCAACACTCAGAATAGCCCAAGAATAGAAAAGGTTGCTTCTGGGTGTGGCGTGTTCCCTGTCAGTCACTGGAGACGTGAAAGTTGAACACGACTGGGTTGATAAAGTATTCACGTACAGAAAAAGGTTAGACTTTAAGAAGGTACTTTTGAATGCTGACATTTTATTGTTTTATAATTCCTTTCCTCTCTTTTCAAAAGTTGTCATAATGGGTGTGTGTATGTGTGTGGCCGTATGTGTGTATATATGCATGTGCAAGGTTATGTGTGTGCTCGTGGGTGTGCTTTAAGAGAAATTATGATTTACTTTGGGAAAAAATAGAAGCTAATTTATTCATTATTCAAGAAATGTTTTTTGGGTGCCTCCTAGATGCCAATTTCTGTGCTAGGCATTGGTGATCCAGAATTGCCTGAGAACACAGTCTGGTCCAGAAGGAGGTCTTCGTCTAGTGGAGGAAGCTGACTAATAAACAGAAAATGATAATGACCTGTAGTGAATGCAATGAGGGCAGCAGGTACAGGGCGTTTGGAAACACCAGGAGGAGCCCTTACCTAGCCTGTGGACATGAGGGGTGGAAAAGAGGGGTTAGGGAAGGATTCCTGGTTGGAATGGGTATGATTCGGACTATTGAAGTGGTCTGTGGAGGCCAAACAGAGGGGAAGAGAATGAGCAAAGGCACTGGAGCAAGAATCATTGGGAAATGAGTGGAAATGCTGAGAAGTCTGTGCTTTTGGCGAGAAAAGCGTGAATCTCGATGGGTATGAGATGAGGCTGCGTGTAGAGGTCCCAGATCACCAACGGCCCTGTGTTCCATGTTGGGAAATGTGGCCTTTTTCTTGTAGGAGGTTGGGGTTCCTTGAAAATTTTAAAGCAATGGAGTGGTACAGACTAACCTTCTCATAAATAAGATCACTCTGGGATATTTTGGAGTTGTCTTATTAACGTGACCTGATGTTGAGCAGATGTTGGGATGGCATTGGCTGATAATCATGGTCACCATGGAACAAAATCAAAAAGGCCTGTGAGGAATTCCCTGATGGTCCAGTGGCTAGGACTCCGTGCTTCCATTGCAGGGGGCACAAGTTTGATCCCTGGTCTGGGAACTAGGATCCTGCATGACATGAGGTGGGCCCCCCCACTAAAAAAAAAAAAAAAAAGGCCTGTGAGGCATAGAAAACAAATTTATAGTTACCAAGGGGAAGAGGGATAGGGATAAATTGGGAATTTGGGGTTAACAGACACACACTAGATATATACAATAGATAAACAACAGGGACCTACTGTGTAGCACAGGGAACTCTATTCAGTATCTTGTAATAAACTATAATAGAAAATAATCTGAAAAAAAATATGTGTAACTGAATCACTTTGCTACACACCTGAAACTAATACAGCATTGTAAATCAACTATGCTTAAAAAAAAAGGGGGGGGGCCTGTGAAACTCAGAAGGCACAAATACTGTTGTTGCACAGACTCTCCTTATCATGGGGACCTCTTCACAATGTTAGCTCTGACTTTCTGCCATGCTTCCCCATGGTACCACTAATGACCCAGTGTCTCATTAAGGGAGGCCATTTACTAACCTTGGATGCAGACCTATAAAAACAGGGAACAGGGGTAATATCCTCAGCATGTTTGTTTTCCTAATTCCAAGCACTTGATTGGTATCTACAGATATACTGGTGCCCAGAATACACATGAACATTTTGCTTTAGTATTCCGTACCTCCCTGCCAATGCACAGGAAAAAGACCATACTTTAAAATTTATTCCAAATATTTTCTCTTTAAGTCTCCAGTATGTCATATGGACGTAGTGGGGTTGAACAATTAACTGAGGGGTTTAGAAATATTGCAGATTTGCTGTAGACTCCATTTGTGTTGGCTCCCTGTTTGCACACAAACATCTCTTTCAACGCCAACAGAGAAAACATACGTATGGTGGCAATTCTGTGTGTTTTGCTTATCAGTAAGTGACACGCTTGTTGCAAGAAAATAAGTATGACAAAAGACCATATTTTTCCTGCTTCTTTTTGCTTGTGGAGGTGTTTTGTCATGTTGCTAAGTTACCACTGCTGAAGGATTCTACTTTGGGGAATGGAAGTTATTTTAAAACATCTAACGAACATCCTACCAGCGACCTTCTTTGCAGTTTAGTGAGGGTCTGCAGTGGGCTGGAGAAGATGGATATATGAAGAAAGAACCCAAAATGTCTCGGAGACAAACTCCACTGAAACATAAAAAGCATTCTAATTACAATACATAGGTCAAAACTGGAGTATATCACCAAGGAGAAGAGTCAAGTGAGGAAGTATTTAACCAATAAATTGTCAGGTGTCCTCTTGAAAATCTCATACAGTAGACTAGAATAAAGACAAGGAATGGTACCCTTCTTCCAAGAGCAAATGGTGATTACTCAAATGCTTGCTGGGGCTCTTGCCTCTTGCCTCTTTGCTGCTGGACCATTTCCTTCTGAGGTGTTTATGTTTCCAGAGATGTATTCGTTCCTTTACCAAATAATTATCAAGCTGGACACTAGGGGTATGGCCATAACAAGACAGATGTGGCCCATTCCCTCATAGAGTACACTTTCTGTTCCCGCTAGGTCGCTCTTGTATTTATCAGGATTCTGTCTGTGCAAGTGATAGAAACCCACATTATACTGGCATAAGTGAAAAGAGAATGAATTTGCTCTAGAAACTGCGAAGGCCAGGGGTGGAAGGTGGATTCAGGCATGGCTGTGTTCTTTGGCTCAAATGGTGTTAGGGAAGCTGTCTTCTTCCTTTGTCCTCTTGTCTTTACTTCCCTATGTTTGTGAGTTCATTCTGTCATACCACAGACTGGATTCTTCCATATAGCCATGGAAGATGGTTGCTAACAGACCCAGGCAGGCATGGTCCCACACACAGGAACCCCACACAGAAAGAGAACTTACCTTTTTTAATGGCTATCTATTAACCTTAGAAAGGGACTCTGATTGGCTCTGCTCAGACCATGTGCTCATCCCTGAACCAATCAAAGCAAGCCATGATTGGCCAGGCCTATTGCTTGGGGTGGGAGATGATGGGTGGCAGGAGCAGCTGGGTCTGTGCAAGATACAGTAGCTGGAGAGAAAAATGTATTGAGTGACTAAAAGCAATAGAACTTTATGACCTAGCTGAACTAGTCAATGTAGAAAGCTCAAGAGCCCTTTAAACTCTATTCTGGTTGACCTAAAGCAGTGCCTGCCAGACACAGCCCTCCCTGTTTCCGCTTTCTTTGATCACACACAAATAAAAGTGACTTCCTAGGAAGAGGGGCCTCCTGGCTTATCAGGGGAAGAAGACAGGGACCTTTTCTTTCTTCCCCTCGGAAGTTCTGGCCTAGATGACAGTGGTTCCATTACTTTTTCTTGACTCCTAACAGGACAGATAAAAGCTAATGAAACTACCACAAGTTCGGCAAGACACAAACACAAAAGGTGTCACCTTCAAGTGACCCATACTCCCTAAACTGCAATTTTGTACCATGAGTCATAGTAGGTAATAGGGAGTACAAATAAGCAAGAAAATGGGTCCCTTTTCCTCAGTGAGCTTACAATCAATTTAAAGAGAAAAGATATACATAAAAGTCCAACAGTGAACTCAAGAACATGATAAATGTATTTGTGAGCATTCAGTGATGATAAAACAATGGACTGAATTATTATCATCATAGAATAGAACGATAAAGAATAAGGGGCCAACTGAAAATGTTTCTAAGAGTTTTTATGGCCTTCTTTGGCTGGAGTTATGCCTGTGGTCATTAGGAAGGCTTTCTGGAAAAGGTGGAACTTAAAGTGGGTCTTTTTTTTGTTGTTCTCTTTCTTTTTTTTGGCAGCCCGTGCAGCTTGTAGGGATCTTAGCAGCTTGTGGGATCTTAGTTCCCCGACCAGGGATTGAACCCAGGCCCTTGGCAGTGAAAGCACGGAGTCCTAACCACTGGACCGCCAAGGGAATTCCTTAAAGTGGGTCTTAAGAGATAAGCTGAAGAGGTTATGTGCAGAGGGTAGAATTCTTCCCTTGTACTGGTCGTGATTTGCTTAGCTTCCTCTTAGATAAGCTTTGTGTTAGGATGCTTCTGCCTCTTACTCTTGATAAAGGTCCCTGGGGAGATGTGAAAAAGCCTAGCCTGTTCTGCATGAGAAAGGAGCTTACCAACGTTGGAGACTAGAGGGGTATTTGGAACACTTACCATAAATGTATGCTTTCCAAACATAAAGGTTATTAAAGGAAACTGGTATCTTTTGGGGGCCATTTCTGGCCTTTGAAGTTGATATTAACAAGATAATGATTTCCTTCCAAACTTGTGGAATCAAGGATGCCAGAGCTACTTCCGACAAGAATGACAACTGATAGGTGAACTGACAGTTGACCATTTATGAAGTACCAGGTTGCCTCCCTATTAACCCAAACTGTCCTAAGGGTAAATATCCCAATGGAGAAACTGGGCTGATATGGAAATCATCTGAAGGATAACTTTTAATTTTTTCCTCAAAGTTTCTACGTCCTCCAAACTAGATTTTCACACTCTCTGGGTTTTACCACACCTCTCTGATATTGGGGTCCAAGCTGTGCTGAGGAAGTCTGCTTCCTCGCGCTGTTCCGGCGTGGTGCATGCGGTGGTCTGAGCCAGCGCTAGGGGTGGGTGGCAGTGGCTGGGGTGCAAGGAGAGCTGCCTATTGCCAGGCAGTGATCCAGCTCTTTGGTGACGTGCAGCCCCACGGCTTGCTCCTCCGGGCTTGCGGGAGAACTCCTACTCCGTTCTGATTCAGGGCTGAGCTTCTTGGAGAGAGGCTTCCTTCCTTGTGGGAGGTATCAGAACAGAGTCTTGAAATGAAGGCTCTTTCTTCTGAAAAGGCTCCTTCTTTAGAAAAATGACTGGCAAGTAAATCTGAGAGAAACACCAGAGACAAGTTCGGAGAAGAGACATCCTAGTCTTGACGCCATCTTGAAGTAGATGTGAATCCTGGCTCTTGCAATAACGAGCTATGTCCTTGGGTAAAATAAATGGCCTTCCCTCTGAGTCTTGGTTTCTTCAGGTGTAAATTGGGATTAATAATACCCACTTACCAGCTCAAATAAGGCAATTAGAATGATATAATCAAAACTGCTAATGTCCATTCTTTGTACCATATGTTGCTGTAGGGGCTTTAGTCCTGCAATCCTTCTGTGCACAGGGTTATTTTTATTGTAACTATTTTATAGATAAGGAAACTGAGAATCAAAGGAGTTAAACAACTTGTTCGAGACCACACAGGTGGTAAAAGGCAGAACCCACTTTCTAATCAGGGCAGTGTCACACCAAAAGGAGTACTCCTAACCACTACCCAATGCCCCACAGCATCTGGCCCAGAGTGCAAACTCCATGAATGATACAATGAGCAGCGTTTGGGTAAAGGCTGTGGAGAGGCTAGCTGGTCATGAAGACGAGTGAGATGTTGGGTGAGCTTTGGTACTGGGGCATGAGGTAGGCAGGGAGCACCCCCCCAACGCCCACTGCTTTCCTACTCCAGGCAGACCCCTCGTTGCTGTGACTGGTCATACCCACAGTGCCCAATACGAGGCAAAGACAGCCTTTTCTAAAGGCTTTGGATCCCATTACAGCTTTGTTTGGCTGAGATAGGCGCAGGGGCTTTCTACAGTGGAACCCATCAAAGGAGAGTTGGTTTCTGAGGAATTAATCGCAATTCCCTTAGCATTCCACTGGCATCAGCCTGAACATTGTTCATCCCCAGTAGATTATCATTAATTGGGTGAGCAGGGAGACAGAAACAGCCTCTGATCGCTAACTTATTAACTTCTCCAGGATGAAGGGATGGGAGTGAGCTGAGGAGCTTGAATTTACTTTGAGGGATTTGGGGCAGAAAGCCCAGTGCTGGTATCATGACCTTGATTTAAATAGAGAGATTAATGACTTCTGGTCTCAACAAGGTTTAGGATGAGAATTTTCTGAGACCCATAATTTTTATTGCATTTTTCTTCTTTTCTCAGTTCTGGGTTTTCCCTTGCCTCCTCTCAGGAATCTTTCCCATAATAAAAATCCCCTAAGTGTGTGTTTCTTCTCTTCCAACTGGGGTGTTTTGGGGATACTGGTTTTCCAGTAGCCAGGAGCCATTTTTTCCAATAGTAGATGTAACTTCTGACACTTTATACTTCTCTACATTGTCTTCATACCCACTCTACCATCCATCCTTGTTGTTTAACATGGCCTCCAGCTTTGGGCTGCCAGGAGGTAGTTTTGATACCTAAAATAATGATTATGGGGCTTTAACACTGGTAGACTTAGGTTTGAATGCCAGAGTAGGCACTTTCTTTCTTTTTTAAAAAATTAATTAATTAATTATTTATTTTGGCCGCATTGGGTCTTCGTTGCTGCACGTGGGCTTTCTCTAGTTGCAGTGAGCGGGGGCTACTCTTCGTTGCGGTGCGCAGGCTTCTCATTGCAGTGGCTTCCCTTGCTGTGGAGCATGGGCTCTAGGCGTGTGGGCTTCAGTAGTTGTGGCACATGGGCTCAGTAGTTGTGGCTCATGGGCTCTAGAATGCAGGTTCAGTAGTTGTGGCCCACGGGCTTAGTTGCTCCGCAGCATGTGGGATCTTCCCGGACGAGGGCTTGAACCCGTGTCCCCTGCATTGGCAGGCAGATTCTTAACCACTGCACCACCAGGGAAGTCCAGGCACTTTCTAGCTGGGTGGCCATAAGCAAGCTATTTAACTTCTCTGAGGATTGATGTCTTCATTGGTAAATGGGGATGATCTTAACTGCTGCACTGGGCTGCAGTGTGGATTAGGTGTGATCCTGTGTGAATTCCTGTCTACATCATTGCTGGTGCTGCATGTCTGCTTATTTCTTCTCCATTTTTCCTCCTTAGAAAAGAGAAAGAGGGACTCTCATGCCCAGATGCAAAGGGGAATCCTGACTGCAGCCCAGTGTTATCATGGGACTTAAGGAGTGAGCACCAGCTAACACCTTTTAGCTGCCTGTCCTCTGAAGGCACAATTTAGGCTGGCCTGGAAGAGCCTGCTGGCTTCAGCTCTGGTTAATGGGCTCCAGGTATTAAGATATCTTTTCATAGCAGCAGCAAAAACTCCTTGAAGCCGACCTACCAGGCATGACTTGTAGAGATGCGGGCCGCTGGTGTCTCTTCCCTCCATAGTCACCTCTGCAGTGTCCTTTCATGAGGTCAAGGTGATTCATGGATGGATCCTTACCTGTAGCCGCTTCTGTATCCCTTTGTTCTACTCCCACTGGCCCCGCTCTCCACTGAAGATTACAGGCTTGTGTTTGAGTGATAAGCTCTGAAGTCAAACTGTTGGGCTTGACACGGGATTTAATTTGGCATGTTTTAAGACTTTATGTAAATGGAATCATACTATATGAATTGTGTACAGTTTGCTTTTGTTGTTTCACGCTATGCTCCTGAGGCTCATTCGTGTTGTAACTTTAACTCCTTTTCCCCACTCTATAGGTCTTCACATTGTGAGTAGATCACAAATGATCAACTTTATAGCTGATAGACATTTAGGTTGTTTCCTGATTTTTTTATTACTATAACCAGTGCTGCTATAAATATATATTGAATGCTGGTGTACATTTGCAAGACCTTTTTAAGAGCAAGTACCTGAAGTAGAAACTTGGAAATTGCTGGGTCATGGAGTATGCCCATTTTCAAGCGTGTTGCCAAATAGTTCAACAGTTCAAGTTTAATGCCAAATAATTTCTTTTATTTTTTAACGTCTTTATTGGAGTATAATTGCTTTACAATGATGTGTTAGTTTCTGCTTTATAACAAAGTGAATCCGCTATACATATACATATATCCCCATATCTCCTCCCTCTTATGCCAAATAATTTCTTAGAGTGATTATAACAATCCACTTCCATTAGCAGTGTATAAATATTCCATTGTTCTACATTCTTGTGACCATTTGGTATTACTGGACTTTTTTTCCCCCTCCCATTCTGAATTGTGAATTAGTATCTCAGGATTTCATTTGGTTTGCATTTCAGTGGTTTGCATTTCTCCAATTTCTAATGAGAATGAGCATCTTTTTGTGTATTTATTTGCCATTTGGATTTTCTTTTTGTAAAGTGCCTGTTCAAGACTTTTGGCCATTTTTAAATTTGTTTTTTTATGTTTTTTCCTGTTGTTTTCAGGATATCTTTATATATTTTGTATACTTGATTTTTGTTGTTGTTGTTATGTTGATTGCAAATAGCTTCTCCACGTTTGTGGCTTGTCTTTTCACTCTCTTGATGGTGCCTGTTAATGAAGAGAGGTTGTTAATTTTAAACAGTCTACAGGAGATGAAATTTAGGCTTAGAGTCTTTAAGTGGAAGGTCTTTTTTTTTGAATTTTATTTATTTTTTATACAGCAGGTTCTTATTAGTTATCCATATTAGTGCAAATGTGTCAATCCCAATCTCCCAATTCATCCCACAACCACCAACCCCACCACCACTTTCCCCCCTTGGTGTCCATACGTTTGTTCTCTACATCTGTGTCTCTATTTCTGCCCTGCAGACTGGTTCATCTGTACCATTTTTCTAGGCTCCACATATATGCATTAACGTATGATATTTGTTTTTCTCTTTCTGACTTACTTCACTCTTTATGACTGTCTCTAGATCCATCCACGTCTCTACAAATGACCCAATTTCGTTCCTTTTTATGGCTGAGTAATATTCCATTGTGTATATATATATACCACATCTTCTTTATCCATTCATCTGTTGATGGGCATTTAGGTTGCTTCCATGACCTGGCTATTGTAAATAGTGCTGCAGTGAACATTGGGGTGCATGTGTCTTTTTGAATTATGGTTTTCTCTGGGTATATGCCCAGTACTGGGATTGCTAGATCATATGGTAATTCTGTTTTTAGTTTTTTAAGGAACCTCCATAATGTTCTCCATAGTGGCTATATCAATTTACATTCCTACCAACAGTGCAAGAGGGTTCCCTTTTCTCCACACCCTCTCCAGCATTTGTTGTTTGTAGATTTTCTGATGATGCCAATTCTAACTGGTATGAGGTGATACCTCATTGTAGTTTTGATTTGCATTTCTCTAATAATTAGTGATATTGAGCAGCTTTTCATGGGCTTCTTGGCCATCTGTATGTCTTCTTTGGAAACGTGTCTATTTAGGTCTTCTGCCCATTTTTTGGATTGGGTTGTTTGTTTCTTTAATATTGAGCTGCATGAGCTGTTTATATATTTTGGAGATTAATCCTTTGTCCATTGACTAGTTTGCAAATATTTTCTCCCATTCTTAGGGTTGTCTTTTCATCTTGTTTATGGTTTCCTTTGCTGTGCAAAAGCTTTGAAGTTTCATTAGGTCCCATTTGTTTATTTTTGTTTTTATTTCCATTACTCTAGGAGGTGGATCAAAAAAGATCTTGCTGTGATTTATGTCAAAGAGTGTTCTTCCTATGTTTTCCTCTAAGAGTTTTATAGTGTCCAGTCTTATATTTAGGTCTTGAATCCATTTTGAGTTTATTTTTGTGTATGGTGTTAGGGAGTGTTCTAATTTCATTCTTTTACATGTAGCTGTCCAGTTTTCCCAGCACCACTTATTGAAGAGACTGTCTTTTCTCCATTGTATATCCTTGCCTCCTTTGTCATAGATTAGTTGACCATAAATATGTGGGTTTATCTCTGGGCTTTCATCCTATTCCATTGATCTATATTTCTGTTTTTGTGCCAGTACTATATTGTCTTGATTACTGTAGCTTTGTAGTATAGTCTGAAGTCAGGGAGTCTGAATCCTCCAGCTCCATTTTTCTCCCTCAAGACTGCTTTGGCTATTCGAGGTCTTTGTGTCTCCATACAAATTTTAAGATTTTTTGTTATAGTTCTGTAAAAAATGCCACTGGTAATTTGATAGGGATTGCATTGGATCTGTAGATTGCTTTGGGTAGTATAATCATTTTCATGATATTGATTCTTCCAGTCCAAGAACATGGTGTATCTCTCCATCTGTTTGTGTCATCTTTGATTTCTTTCATCATTGTTTTATAGTTTTCTGCATATAGGTCTTTTGTGTCCTTAGGTAGGTTTATTCCTAGGTATTTTATTCTTTTTGTTGCCATGGTAAATGGGAGGGTTTCCTTAATTTCTCTTTCAGATTTTTCATCATTAGTGTATAGGAATGGAAGAGATTTCTGTGCATTAATTTTGTATCCTGCAACTTTACCAAATTCATTGATTAGCTCTAGTAGTTTTCTGGTAGCATCTTTAGGATTCTCTAGGTATAGTATCATGTCATCGGCAAACAGTGACAGTTTTACTTCTACTTTTCCAGTTTGGATTCCTTTTATTTCCTTTTCTTCTCTGATTGCCGTGACTAGGACTTCCAAAACTATGTTGAATAATAGTGGTGAGAGTGGACATGCTTGTCTTGTTCCTGATCTTAGAGGAAATGGTTTCAGTTTTTCACCATTGAGAATGATGTTTGCTGTGGGTTTGTCATTTATGGCCTTTATTATGTTGAGTTAAGTTCCCTCTATGCCCACTTTCTGGAGAGTTTTTATCATAAATGGGTGTTGAATTTTGTCAAAAGCTTTTTCTTCATCTATTGAGATAATCATATGTTTGTTTTTTTCAAATAAATTTATTTATATTTGGCTGTGTTGAGTCTTTGTTGCTGTGCAGGTTTTCTCTAGTTGTGGCAAGTGAGGGCTACTCATTGTGGTGCATGGGCTTCTTATTGGTTTCTCTTGTTGTGGAGCATGAGCTCTAGGCGTGTGGGCTTCAGTAGTTGTGGCACGTGGGCTCAGTAGTTGTGGCTCATGTGCTCTACAGCGCAGGCTCAGTAGTTGTGGCGTATGGGGTTAGTTGCTCTGTGGCATGTGGCATCGTCCCGAACCAGGGCTCAAACCCGTGTCCCCTGCACTGGCAGGGGGATTCTTAACCACTGTGCTACCAGGGAAGTCCCGATCATATGGTTTTTATTCTTCAATGTGTTAATATGGTGTATCACATTGATTGATTTACGTATATTGAAGAATACTTGCATCCTTGGGATAAATCCCACTTGATCATTGTGTATTATCCTTTTAATGTGTTGTTGGATTCTGTTTGCCAGTATTTTGTTGAGGATTTTTGCATCTATATTCATCAGTGATATTGGTCTGTACTTTTCTTTTTTTGTAGTATCTTTGTCTGGTTTTGGTATCAGGATGATGGTGGCCTCATAGAGTGAGTTTGGGAGTGTTCCTTCCTCTGCAATTTTTTGGAAGAGTTTGACAAGGATAGATGTTAACTCTCTCTAAATGTTTGGTAGAATTCTCCTGTGAAGCCATCTGGTCCTGGGCTTTTGTTTGTTGGAAGATTTTTAATCACAGTTTCAATTTCATTACTTGTGATTGATCTGTTCATATTTTCTATTTCTTCCTGGTTCAGTCTTAGAAGGTTATACCTTTCTAAGAATTCGTCCGTTTCTTCCAGGTTGTCCATTTTATTGGCATAGAGTTGCTTGTAGCGGTCCCTTATGTTGCTTTATATTTCTGTGGTGTGCATTGTAACTTCTCCTTTTTCATTTCTAATTTTATTGATTTGAGTCTTCTCCCTTTTTTCTTGATGAGTCTGGCTAATGGTTTATCAATTTTGTTTATCTTCTCAAAGAACCAGCTTTTAGTTTTATGGATCTTTGCTATTGTTTTCTTTGTTTCTATTTCATTTATTTCTGCTCTGATCATTATGATTTCTTTCCTTCTACTAACTTTGGGTTTTGTTTGTTTTTCTTTCTCTAGTTCCTTTAGGTGTAAGGTTAGATTGTTTATTTGAGATTTTTCTTGTTTCTTGAGGTAGGCTTGTTTTGCTATAAACTTCCCTCTTAGAACTGCTTTTGCTGCATCCCATAGGTTTTGGATCATTGTGTTTTCATTGTCATTTGTCTCTAGGTATTTTTTGATGTTCTCTTTGATTTCTTCAGTGATCTCTTCGTTATTTAGTAATGTATTGTTTAGCCTCCATGTGTTTGTGTTTTTTATGTTTTTTTCCCTGTAATTGATTTCTAGTCTCATAGCATTGTGGTGGGAAAACATGCTTGATATGATTTCAGTTTTCTTAAATTTACTGCGGCTTGATTTGTGACCCAAAATGTGATCTATCCTGGAGAATGTTCCGTGCGCACTTGAGAAGAAAGTGTAATCTGCTGTTTTTGGATGGACTGTCCTATAAATATCAATTAAATGTATCTGGTCTATTGTGTCATTTAAAGCTTGTGTTTCCTTATTAATTTTCTGTTTGGATGATCTGTCCATTGGTGTAAGTGAGGTGTTAAAGTCCCCCACTATTATTGTGTTACTGTCAACTTCCTCTTTTAGAGCTGTTAGCAGTTTCCTTATGTATTGAGGTGCTCTTATGTTGGGTGCATATATATTTATAATTGTTATATCTTCTTCTTGGATTGATCCCTTGATCATTATGTAGTGTCTTTCCTTGTCTCTTGTAACATTCTTTATTTTAAAGTCTATTTTATCTGATATGAGTATTGCTACTCCAGCTTTCTTTTGATTTCATTTGCATGGAATATCTTTTTCCATCCCCTCACTTTCAGTCTGTATGTGTCCCTAGGTCTGAAGTGGGTCTCTTGTAGACAGCATATGTACTGGTCTTGTTTTTGTATCCATTCAGTGAGCCTGTGTCTTCTGGTTGGAACATATAATCCATTCACGTTTAAGGTAATTATCAATATGTATGCTCCTATTACCATTTTCTTAATTGTTATGGGTTTGTCTTTGTAGGTCCTTTTTCTCTTGTGTTTCCCACTTAGAGAATTTCCTTTAGCATTTGTTGTAGAGCTGGTTTGGTGGTGCTGAATTCTCTTAGCTTTTGCTTGTCTGTAAAGCTTTTGATTTCTCCATCGAATCTAAATGAGATCCTTGCCGAGTAGAGTAATCTTGGTTGTAGGGTCTTTCGTTTCATCACTTTAAATATATCATGCCACTCCCTTCTGGCTTGTAGAGTTTCTGCTGAGAAATCAGCTGTTAACTTTGTGGGAGTTCCCTTATATGTTATTTGTCATTTTTCCCATGTTGCTTTCAATAATTTGTCTTTAATTTTCATCAATTTGATTACTATGTGTCTCGGCATATTTCTCCTTGGGTTTATCCTGCCTGGGACTCTCTGTGCCTCCTGGACTTGGGTGGCTATTTCCTTTCCCATGTTAGGGAAGTTTTTGACTCTAATCTCTTCAAATATTTTCTCGGGTCCTTTCTCTCTCTCTTCTCCTTCTAGGAACCCTATAATGCGAATGTTGTTGTGTTTAATGTTGTCCCAGAGGTCTCTTAGGCTGTCTTCATTTCTTTTCATTCATTTTTCTTTATTCTGTTCCACAGCAGTGAATTCCACCATTCTGTCTTCCAGGTCACCTATCCATTCTTCTGCCTCAGTTATTCTGCTATTGATTCCTTCTAGTGTATTTTTCATTTCAGTTATTGTATGTTCATCTCTGTTTGTTTCTTCTTTAATTCTTCTGGTGTTTGTTCTTTAATTTTTCTAGGTCTTTGTTAAACACTTCTTGCATCTTCTCGATCTTTGCCTGAATTCTTTTTCTGAGGTCCTGGATCATCTTCATTATCATTATTCTGAATTCTTTTTCTGGAAGGTTGCCTATCTCCACTTCATTTAGTTGTTTTTCTGGAGTTTTATATTGTTCCTTCATCTGGTACAAAGTCCTCTGCCTTTTCATTTTGTCTGTCTTTCTGTGAATGTGGTTTTCCTTCCACAGGCTACAGAATTGTGGAAGGTCTTTTTGTACGTAGTGGCTGAGACAGAGTTAAACGTCTCTACAGAAGCTGATCGCTGTCAGATTGCTCTGCCTCCAAGCAACAGTGTCTGGAAGAGGGTCAGACCTAGAGTAGGAGTTCATGAAAGTTTTGTTAGATTATTCAAGGGTAACTTATTCCCTGCCAGAATGATTGTCCAAATAAAATAAGGAGTTCTTTATGGTAGGAGAATTTAGATGTATCCTTTTCTACTCCCTTGGAAGTCGAACCCCTTTCTTTTCCCCAGGGTGGTGGGATTTTTGTTAAAGCTCTGTTTATGTAGCTTGCAAACAATTTCAACCAAATCCAGTTAGAATCACTTGTGTGTCTCTGTGTCTGTGTGTAATCCTGACTGATAACACCCCAGATAAAGAAAAATCAGAGTTGTCTGTCTAAATGAGCACAAGGAGATTTGGGCATCTGTTCCTTTTAAACTGAGCATATTTTCAGTGTCATAAAACATTTGATACTGAGTTGGTTAATGGAAATACAAAGGAATTAGGAGTGCAGTGTTTCAGTGAATATCTCCTTAATCACAGAGAGTGGGACTTCTTAATTTAAATTCCTGATTAGGCGTGTTGTTCGAGGACAGCATCACTCTGATCTCATTAGCTCAAGTGATAATGTGCACTAATTACCCCTCTTTCAAAGTCAGGCATTCATTTATTACCTACATGAATGAAGCTTTTTTCTCTTCAGCATCAGAGTAAAAAATGAGCTTGGGAAAATGATGGAGATGCTGGGGAGGACTAAGAGATGCGACAAGTGAAATGGTTTCATGTTTCCAGTGCCAGGGGCAGAGGAGCCAGACAATTTATGCTAATGCCAAGCAAGTGAAACCTGACTGATAGGTTTTACCTGTGGCCAAAATAATGCACAACTCTTACCGTGTTCTTTCTGTCTAGTAAGTTAGTTTCTCCTTGGCCACTTGGCATAAAAATGTGATAGCCAAATGCTAAAGTCTGTGATGCAACTTAACAGTAGGGATTTTGGATCCACTCAACTCGGGTTACCCTGGCCCCCTCTGTTCCTGCCCTCATTTTCTGGCCACTGCAGGCATCTGAGGTTGGAGTCCTAGGGTTTGATGTGCCCATGTTAGCAAGGCTGTGTGTGGGATTGAGGAATGGGTGAAATGGGAATGGAGAATATTTTCTACCCCTTCTAAACATGGAGGGGGGTGGCAGATGAGGCACCTTTGGGATTCACCTGAATTCTTCTAGAATCCTAGGGTTATGATCTCAAAGGAAGGATTTCTAAATTGGTTTTCTAACACTTGCCACCCTCTCCACATAGATTTGGAATCTTAGACCAAATTAGAAACCAAAGCTCCTAGGAAAGAAGTTTTTTGCCTGGATCACACTCCCCAAGGTGTTCTTTTCATCATGTATAGTACATGATGGGAGTATATATTAATACAGTTTTTTCAAGGATAGTTTGTCATATCTATTCAAATTAGTTATGCATGCCTATTGACCCAGAAGTCTCACCCCAGAAATATATACTGCAGATTATTTTCATATGATTCAAAGATATATATCTATACCATCTATATCTATATGCAGATATATATAATCGTATCTATGTCCTGTACATCCCTATGTATATTTCTAGAGAGATCTTTATTGCAGCCTTGTTTTTAATAGAAAAGAATGGAACCAGTTGTAATACTTATCAGTAGGAGAATGGTTAAATAAAGGTACATCTCCACAGTGAAATATGATGCAGATACTAACAAGAATGAAAATGATTTTGAACAGACATGGGAATGTGTCCAGAATTGGTTAAGTGAGAAAAGCTGGCTGTAGGACTGTACATAGTGTAGTATCCCCTCTGTGTAAAGGAATATATATTTATTAGTGTGTGTCAGTGGTTCTTTGTGGTTTTCTCCAAGGGAGGGATGGAATGGAAGCTGGGAGAGAGGCAGTGGAACTTATACTGTATAAGTTATACATTTCAGCATCATTTGAAATCTTGCAACAAGCTGACTTTATGTTGGTCATTGGCAAAAGCAATAACAATAAGGTGCTTGCCATACACTGCTGTTAAAGATGGGGGTCTGCTATCAGAATTGCAAAGCAATTGGAAATCATTGCCCTAAGCACATTGAATGGGTCTGGCTCAGTGTTAAAAAATAGCATTCCCTTTAGAACAAGATTGCCCCAACTACTAGATAATATCCTTCAAAGTGTTGTGTTTGTAGCAGATAGAAGGTATAATCTGTACTGACACTGTTTAATGTTAATGTGATCCTACCACTGTGTTTGCAGTTTAGAGCCTGTGCCTGACTGTGTTAGTTTTTGCAGAGCTCATAACACAGCTCCAGGACCTATGTGTGGATTCATTGGGTGGAAGCACTAAGGTATCCCCCCACCACTTGCCATCTCTTTGTTCATCAAATCACTTTTATTCCTTGCTTCTTTCCTCTTCTTATTCTCTCTCCTTCTTTCAGCAAACTTTTACCTAGTGTGAGCCATGCACTGTTCTGGACACAGTGGGAAATGAAGCAACAAATTTATCAGAATTCCTGCTTCAAGGAAGGAGTTCATGGTCTACCAGGGAAGATGACCATAAAAGCAGTGGATGATAAAATCTGATAAGGAATAGAGCTTAAAGCCAGATTGGATTAGATGGCCACCAGGGTGGAGTCTTGGCTCTGCTCTATATGTGTGACCTTGGCAAGTTACTTAGCATCTCTAAGGCTGTTTATTCATAGGTAATTTGGAAATAATGTTACCTACCTCTTCACAATACTTCCCGCATGAAATAAAGTAAATGGTGCCTTTCTCCTCCTCTCTTTCCTTCCCCTCTTTTTCTCCTTTTCCTTTTTAAATTCAACATCAATAAGATGATCAAAGGATGTACAAAGTGCAATGGGGGCAGGAATGCAGGAGCCATGTGGAAAGGTGAGGGAAAATATGCAAAGACACATTCACATAGGGTCTTGGAGGTTGAGCAGGAGGAATTTGCATAATAAGACAGGAAAGTCCCGGCAGGGAACCCTCCAGGGAATACACAGAGGCAAGGTGTGGAGTCTTGAAGGTGAGGCAGGGGAGGGTGCTTGGGGCCTCATTTGTGAAAGGGGGTGGCTTCCTCCCCTTCTCCTCTTCCATAGGAACCCCATTCCTCCCTGTCTCATGTCTTCTATTCACAAGGCCTCTCAGGAAATGCTTCGATAATAGCTCTTTCCTCTTTAATGTGAATTGAAATCACTATATTTCATCTCTCATGCATTTTTTGCTTATAAGCCCCATCTGTCATTGTGGAATAAAAGTTATTTTTCCCCTCTTCGAAGAGTTTCTGGCTTCACAGAGCAGGAAGGATTGGTGTCCCCCCCTCCCCTTTTTCCCAGGAAAGAGCCTTTCCCACCCACTGAAATCCCATCTCCTAGGCAACTGACTACAGTACTGCAGGGAGGAGCCTGACTCTGCCTTTGAACTTACAAGGTCAGGAGAAGTGAAGTCTTACAGGCACATCTCTGCAAGACGCACGTTTAAGAAACCCACTAAATCATGGCCCAAATCAGCCTTTCATTAAAATGTAGTAGGGTGAGTACAAGGAGAGGAGGCAGGTAAAAGATGAACAAGGCAGCTGCTGTCTCTCATACGCTGTTCCTCTCACATCCAGTATCCCCCCCATTCATCACTCACCATTGGCTCCATTTTCTTCCTCCTACTGGAATCTAGTTTTATGGTTGGAGTCTGCATAGCTTCCCCCCAGAAGTCACTGCTTGGGAACTCACCAACAAGATTTATTCTAAGAGGAGAGAAGACACACTGTTACTTCTCCAGTTGGGGATGGAAAGTCAACTTGATTGATGCCCATGGTGAAATTGTGAAGGAAGTGTAACATGTACTGAGGTGCTTATCAGAGTGGACTCTGGTATTAAAACCGTGCAACTCAGATTGGGACTTGAACCCATAGTCTTTTAATTGAGATCACACAACTGGTCTCAGGACTTAATGAAGCTCAGGTTCTTTTTTTTAATTTATTTATTTAATTTATTTATTTTTGGCTGCATTGGGTCTTCGTTGCTGCGTGCGGGCTTTCTCTAGTTGTGGTGAGTAGGGACTACTCTTCGTTGAGGTGCACGGACTTCTCATTGCGGTGGCTTCTCTTGTTAAGGAGCACAGGCTCTAGGCACGTGGGCTTCAGTAGTTGTGGCTCGCGGGCTCTAGAGCACAGGCTCAGTAGTTGTGGCGCATGGGCTTAGTTGCTTTGTGGCATGTGGGATCTTCCCAGAGCAGGGCTTGAACCCGTATCCCCTGCATTGGCAGGTGGATTCTTAACCACTGTGCCACCATGGAAGCCCTGAAGCTCAGGCTGTTGATGTGTCCCCACAGAAAGAATTCAGTGAGAGACAGTGTTGGGTAAGAAGTGGATTTATTTAGAGAGAAACACACGCCACAGATACTGTGTGGGCCATCTCAGAAGGTGAGGGGCCCCTAAATATGGGGGCCTCTCACCTTGGCGTGGTTAGTTTTTATGGTCTGGGTAATTTCATAGGCTAATGAGTGGGAGGATTATTCCAACCGTTTCGGGGAAGGGCCAGGAATTTCCAGGAATTGGGCCACTGCCCACTTTTTGACCTTTTATGGTTAGCCTCAGAACTGTCAAGGTGCTGGTGGGTGGGTCATTTACACGCTAATGTATTACAATGAGCATATAATGAGGCTCTAGGTCCACTGGAAGTCATATCTTTCGCCATCTTGGACCTAGTTGGTTCTAAACAGTTTTTGTCATGTCCTATGGCTATCTCAATCTTTTAAAGGTTGTGCCCTGCCCCCTCCCCTCCTGTTTCAGTATCACACCACCTGGGTTTGAATACTGGCTCTGCCACTTTTCTTAATCCCTCTGTGTCTCTGTTTCCCGTCTTGAAATTGGAAATAATGATAGTAATCAAGGGGTGGATATTGATGCCAAAACCCGGCCTCTGTGCACTGGGACCAAATTAAATCTTGGAGACAGTGTTTTGGGTGAAGCAGAAAAAAAATAGCTTGGACTTCCTAGGTGGCGCAGTGGTTGAGAATCCACCTGCCGGACTTCCCTGGTGGCGCAGTGGTTAAGAATCCGCCTGCCAACGCAGGGGACACGGGTTTGAGCCCTGGTCCGGGAAGATCCCACATGCCATGGAGCAACTAAGCTTGTGTGTCACAACTACTGAACCTGCGCTCTAGAGCCCGCATGCCACAACTACTGAAGCTCGCTTGCCTAGAGGCTGTGCTCCGCAACAAGAGAAGCCACTGCAATGAGAAGCCCGCTCACTGCAACGAAGAGTAGCCCCCGCTCTCTGCAACTAGAGAAAGCCCGTGTGCAGCAATGAAGACCCAACGCAGCCAAATTTAGAAAAGAAAAGAATAGCTTTATTTCTTTGCCAGGCAAGGTGGGCCACAGCCGGCTAATGCCCTGAAAACTGTGTGTCCCAACCCGGTGTGTGTGGGGGGGGGGAGGGGGGGAGGGCGGTTTGTGAGGAGTCTTATAGTCAAGGGGTGGGGTTTCTGATAAAGATCAGGGTGTGTGCAGGGCCCTCATTCCTTCAATCCAGAGATCATCTGGGTCAGATGGTATCGAACTGTGACCTTCTCTCTGGAATGTAGAATGCTTCATCAAATAGTTAGCGTCTTCCATTTAGTGGGGGTTTTAGTTCTGCAGAAGAACTCCAAGATATTGCTATGTGCATCCCTTGAGGAAGAACCAGGACTCTGCCCCAAAGCTGCACTATTGTTTCTTGGCAACTCCTCCCTTGTCTCTGTATTCCTTCCCTTCCATGATTAGCAACTGTTTGAACCTGCCCTTTGGAACTCAGGGGAGGTCATGGAGGCTGAATGAAACCTATTTCCTACAAACAAGAAATGGGGACACAGAAAGGCTTTTGTGCCCAGGAGCTCCACAGGTTCCTGCTTGGTTTCAATATGAAGATTGAAGGAATTACTATGCAAAGTACTTAGCTAAGTTTCTGGGACTTGGTAAGTGCTCACTATGTGTTAGCTTTTGAGAAAATTAATAATGAACATTGACCTTTGACAAAACCTTAGGGTCTATAGATTCCCAAGTGAGGCTTGGAAGCAATCGCTGAGACACATGACTACCCATTATTAACAAGAAAGGCAATGTGTGTAGTGGGTGAAACCCACAGTGCTGAGTGCAAATCCCAGGTTTGTCAGCTCATTCAATCAGCACATCTGTACAGTATCCACTATGTGCTCATCACTCTAGGCACTAGGATGGTGAACTATTGGACAAGGTCCTCTTGGTTATAAGACTGGTTATATGACCTTTGTTGCATGCCCTCTCTGTGCTTTACTTACCATATCTGTAAAATGGGACTATTCATTATAGCTGCTTCATAAGGTGTTAGCTATTTTAGTAGTTATTTATTGCTTGGAAAATTGGATCAGAACAGATCTTATATCACTCTGGCTGAATTGAGTTACATATAGGAACAAACACACCAAGCAGAAGATGGGAGTGAAGGATATTTTTCATTCTCTTGGGCTTCCATGGACTACCGTATTCTCTGATTGTAACCTGATACATCTTATTCATTATATTCATTAATTGCTTGGCAAGTTAGCCTCCTGACCCTGAAAAGCACCAGCGTCTGCCTCAGTGTCCTGTGGTCATCACATCACCCAAACTCCTTTGCCAGTTATGAATTCTAAGACTTTTATGATGCTAGAGAGGTTTTATTTTGCAAATGTTGAAATAACTTGAGGTTTGATCTTGGGTCTCAGGTAAAGAAACAAGTCTGAACTTTATCCTTCTCTACTTTCTTTCCCTTTTGCATGTTGTTTTGAGCATCCTTACTGTAAACTGTTGGCTTTGTTTCTCCTGCCTCTGTGCTCTCCTGACAGTTTGCTTGTACCTTTACTATAATGCTTACTCCATCTTGCCTTTGATTATATTACCTGTTTGATTTTTGCCTTGCCCACTATTTATAACATTTATAATCTATATAACATATAAATTCATATTTATTGATAATTCACTGTGCCTGAGACACTGCCAAGTGCTTGAGGTGCATTATCCTCTGTTATTATCACCTCCATTTTACAGATGAGGAAATGGAGGCTTAGAAAGATTAAGTTACTTGGCTAAACTCACAAGACTAGTAGGAGGTGAAGTCAGGAAGGAATGCAAAACCCATGCTCTTAATGACTAAACTCTATCGTACTATGAACACAGGTATGGGGACCAAGTTGAACCCTTTTAGTATCCTCTTTAGCTTTGAGCACAGAGATTTGCACAATCTAGAAACTTAATAAAATTTGTTGAATCAAGTTGATTTCCAGCCCGGGTCCTATTCCAAATTTAGGGCATAGTTCTCCATTCATAAACTCGACTATGTATCCAGAAATGTTGTTTGGGGGCTTACTCACAGATTTTTCATAAGCTTCTAAATGTCTCTTCTTGGTACTAACTTTCACATTGTTTTGGATTATGATATTTTCACAGCTTTTGGCTAGCCCAACCTGGTTCCTTATTCCATTAGGAAGGCCAAATACTCATAGTTTGTGTTTTACTGGAAAAGAGATCTCAGTTCTAGCTGTTCTACACTTCAGATACAAGTGCATTTTTGCAAGTTAGTGGTCATGCTTACAGGAATAAGTGGATAAACTTAAAAAATGAGGACTAATGATATAATGATATAGAATATTAGAAATGGGAAGAACTAAGAAAGAAACTTTTAGGATTATCTGGGTTATTCAATTCCCTCAATTTTCGGATGTGAAAACCAAGGACCAGAGGAGAATGGAGTTCTCTGAGGTCTATGGAAGAGCTGCAGTTCATTCTAGGCCAGTTTTAATAATCAAGGTTCCTTCTGACACAACAGGCTGGATGCTTTGTGGATTGTGATTGAGAATCATTGTTATTCAAGTCTTTGATGCATTGCAAGTCAAAAAAAAAAAAAGAAAAGAAAAGAAAAAGGAAAAAGAGTACTTCTAACCTTTCTCTTTTCTGTATACTTTTTTTTTAAATGACAAATTACGTTTCTCTCTACTCAAGTATATGAAAGTCTGTGAATCTCATCTATTCTAGCATCGGTGACTTCATGGCCATGAACAACATGCTAAGAGCTCTTATATTTTTATTTTTCAAGTGAAGGAAACATTTCTTTAGTTCAATGGATTTGGTGGAATTTTGTTGAAGGGACTATAAATTCAACATCAGATCTTTCCTTATGTGTGTTTGGAATTTTATATATAGAAGGAATTTTTTTTGGTGGTGGGGGGGAAGATTTTACTGCTTCTGGATTCCATGTGAAGCCCTTACCTCACTGCTGTGCTTACGCTAGTAATGAACTGGGAGTCAAAAACCCAGCTCTACCACTGTGCAATGATGTGGCTTTTCCGCTGCCACTGTCCGATGGTGTGGCTATTCCGCTGCCACTGTGCAATGATGTGGCTTTTCCGCTGCCACTGTCCAATGGTGTGGCTATTCTGCTGCCACTGTGCAATGGTGTGGCTTTTCCGCTGCCACTGTCCGATGGTGTGGCTTTTCTGCTGCCACTGTGTGATGGTGTGGCTTTTCTGCTGCCACTGTCCGATGGTGTGGCTATTCCGCTGCCACTGTGTGATGGTGTGGCTTTTCTGCTGCCACTGTCCGATGGTGTGGCTTTTCCGCTGCCACTGTCCAGTGGTGTGGCTTTTCCACTGCCACTGTCTGATGGTGTGGCTATTCCACTGCCACTGTGCGATGGTGTGGCTTTTCCACTGCCACTGTCCGATGGTGTGGCTTTTCCGCTGCCACTGTCCAGTGATGTGGCTTTTCTGCTTCAACTGTCCAGTGGTGTGGCTTTTCCACTGCCACTGTCTGATGGTGTGGCTATTCCACTGCCACTGTGCGATGGTGTGGCTTTTCCGCTGCCACTGTCCGATGGTGTGGCTTTTCCACATCACATCATCTTCTTAGTCTCAGGGAGGGAGTAGGTCTGAGAACTCTTCTCATTCTAAATTTGTTAATGTTGACTGATACTTCTTGAAGATAATGGATAAGAAAAGAGGAAGCCGGTTAATAGGCCCTAAGGTGGGGTGATCAATTGCCTATTTGGAAGACCTTTCAGAGGTGGTGGGAATGTTCCTTGTCTGAGGCAGCTTTTCTCCTTATGCTTGAAAATCCAACTCCTAATACTTTATTTCTTTGAATCATGTCATGTCCCTTTTATTGCATCTCAAGGAAGGGGAAAAAAAAATTTTTTTTCTCTACCCTCTTTATTTTTTTAAATATGTAATAGTTTATAGATTTTTGTTTATTCTTTATGCTGTAATTAATGAGACCATTCCTACCACAAGGCCATAAATATATTCTCCTTTATTTCTTTTTTTTTGTTTTTTAAAATTTTTATTGGAGTATGGTTGGTTTACAATGTTGTTTTAGCCTCCACTGCACAACAAAATGAATCAGCTATACACATGCAGATATCCCCTCCCTTTTGGACTTCCCTCCTATTTAGGTTATCACAGTGCATTATGTAGAGTTCCCTGTGCTATACAGTATGTTCCCATCAGTTGTCTATTTTATACGTAGTATCAATAATGCATATATGTCAATCCCAGTCTCCCAATTACTCCCACACCAGCCCTTTCCCCCTTGGTATCCATATATTTGTTCTCTACATCTGTGTCTTCATTTCTCCTTTGCAAATAAGATCATCTATACCATTTTTCTAGATTCCACATGTATGCGTTATTATACGATATTTGTTTTTCTCTTTCTGGCTTACTTCACTCCGTATGACACTTTCTGGGTCCACCCATGTCTCTACAAATGACCCAATTTCATTCCTTTTTATGTTTGAATACTATTCCATTATATATATGCACCACATCTTCTTTATCCATTCCTCTGTTGATGGACATTTAGGTTGCTTCCATGTCCTAGCTATTGTAAATAGAGCTGCTGTGAATATTGGGGGTGCATGTATTTTTTTGAATCATGGTTTTCTCTGGGTATATGCCCAGTAGTGGGATTGTTGGGTCATAGTAGTTCTATTTTTAGGTTTTTAAGGAACATCCATACTGATTTCCACAGTGGCTTCTCTACCCTCTTTTGTTCAGTCTATGGTGCCCTGCAAATTAAACTGACAAAAGACAAGACATACAGGAGAGAGGGCATATGAGTTTTATTTGATATTAATATTTTTTACACAGTGGGGGGCTTCATAGAAAAGAAGTGAAAGCCCCAAAAGAGTGGTTAGACCTGAGAGCTGATCTACTATCTTAACAAAGAGTGATAAATTGTGGAGATGTGACAAGACAAAGAGGAAAGAGATTTGGGCTTCCAGAGTGGGGAGATTGTGAGAAGGTAAATATAAGGGAGAAACTAATGGAAGATTAGAGTTATATTGGTAAGGTTTGTTTATGTAGGTTCAAGTTGGTGCCATTCCCAGTGACGAGTTTCCTCTTCCTGGTGTGGGAGAAGGCACTGGGACACTTTTGTGAAGGCAAATAAGTGTTACCTTGATGAATGGAAATTTATGCCCTGCTTTTATATAGAAAGGGAGAGAATAGAGAGCTTTTTCTATATCTGCTGTTTCTCAGTTGCCTTTAGCTCAAAATAATCCTTAAGTCAAAGTGGAATATTCTGATCCCTTGTTTCCTCTTTTAAAACCTGGATAACAATGTTCATTGCAGCACTATTTACAATAGACATAGAGGCAACCTAAATGTCCATCGACAGATGAATGGATAAAGAAGATGTGGCACATGGGCTTCCCTGGTGGCGCAGTGGTTGAGAGTCTGCCTGCCAATGCAGGGGACACAGGTTCGAGCCCTGGTCTGGGAAGATCCCACATGCCACGGAACGACTAGGCCCGTGAGCCACAATTACTGAGCCTGCGGGTCTGGAGCCTGTGCTCCGCAACAAGAGAGGCCGCGATAGTGAGAGACCCACACACCGCGATGAAGAGTGGCCCCCGCTTGCCACAACTAGAGAAAGCCCTCGCACAGAAACGAAGACCCAAGACAGCCATAAATAAAGAAAGAAAGAAAGAAAGAAAGAAAGAAAGAAAGAAAGAAGATGTGGCACATATATACAATGGAATATTACTCAGCCATAAAAAGGAACGAAATTGAGTTATATGTAATGAGGTGGATGGACCCTGAGTCTGTCATAGTAAGAGTGAAGTAAGTCAGAAAAATAAAAACAAATACCATATGCTAACGCACATATATGGAATCTAAAAAAACGGTACTGATGAACCTAGTGGCAGGGCAGGAATAAAGATGCAGATGTAGAGAATGGACTTGAGGGCACGGGGGGGAAGGGGAAGCTGGGATGAAGTGAGAGAGTAGCATTGACGTATATACACTACCAAATGTAAAATGGATGGCTAGTGGGAAGCTGCTGCATAGCACAGGGAGATCAGCTCGATGCTTTGTGATGACCTACAGGGGTGGGATAGGGAGGGTGGGAGGGAGGCTCAAGACGGAGGGCATATGGGGAAATATGTATACATATAGCTGATTCACTTTGTTGTACAGCAGAAAGTAACACAACATTGTAAATCAATTATACTCCAGTAAAGAAAAAAAAAACCTGGATAATCTTGCCAACTAGCCTCATTCTCCACAGATGTTTTCTCTAATTTCTCTGCAGTGCTTTTTTGAGGTTTTGGACCAGAAGGTGGGTGGTTAAATTCCTGGCATTAGGTGGGTGGGGCACTGGCTGTCAATCAGCATGTTTTTGTTCTACTCCCCACCCCCCACCCTCTGCTATAAGGGGAACTATGTCTAGTTCCCCTTAGCTTCAGCCACCTCTGGACTTTTCTGGGCTTCAGCTTCTTTCTCTCTGCTCATCACCCACCACTTGCCCATCTGTCTGTGTTCAAGAAGTCTGTGAACATATCATTCCCTTTCTTTTTTTTTTTTAAAAGCTTAAAAATCTTTTCTATTATTTATTTATTTATTTTATATATATGTATTTTTTATTTGGTTGCACCGGGTCTTAGTTGCAGCAAGCAGGCTCCTTAGTTGTAGCATGCAGTTTCCTTAGTTGTGGCATGTGAACACTTAGTTGCAGCACGTGAACTCTTAGTTGCGGCATGCATGTGGGATTTAGTTCCCTGACCAGGTATCGAACCTGGGCCCCCTGCAATGGGAGTGCAGAGTCTTAACCACTGTGTCACCAGGGAAGTCCCCTATCATTCCCTTT
Source organism: Balaenoptera acutorostrata (assembly GCF_949987535.1). Taxonomy (NCBI): domain Eukaryota; kingdom Metazoa; phylum Chordata; class Mammalia; order Artiodactyla; family Balaenopteridae; genus Balaenoptera; species Balaenoptera acutorostrata. The sequence goes on from NC_080065.1 coordinate 139,921,555, forward strand.
CTACCATTTTAATGGGGTCTCAGAATGGGAAAGCTATTAATAGATTTGTTAATGCCCAAAAGACTCCTGGGAGAAAAAGATTCACTACAATTTGTATTAGGTGTAAAGATTGATTTTTAAATCTTATTAACTTAAAAATAAACATTCCTCTAAATACTTGTATACTACTTCACAATTGATAAAACAGTACTTATGAATTCAAGAAATTGTTTCCCCAAACATTTAAACATTGATTGCAAACTTATTTAATAAACTTTTTACTGTTTATTACAAGTTTGATATGTCTATATTTTAAATGCTGTAAGAACCTAAGATGTAGAAGATAATATACACAAATACTTTTTAATGATTACTAAACTGGTTACTATATAATGATTGAAAATCCAATGTAAAGTGTGACTATCATGGATGAAAATTTGTTTTTTCATTATCTCTAGTCTTCATCTTTCTATTTCTTCCAAAGTTTACCTTCTTAAGGTTGCAGTGGTTTTGCTAGATAATACTTGACATCTTCCTAGTATTACAGTGGTATTTACCAGACTCAAAGAGAAAAAAATACTATTTCAGATCAATAGAAGTTTTAGGATCTGGGTTGGTGTCCGGTTGGTTAGGATGTGGGCATTGGTTATGAGGTCCAAGTTGATTCAAACCCAAGCCACCCATCATTAGACCAAATCCCCCTTCACGATCAGGATTTATTTATTATGCTATGATTTCTGCCTTTCATATGGATTTTAAGCTTTTTTGGAATCTGGTGTCTTAACCCCAATGGTGTGCCCTTTATGTTTTACCTGGCCACCATTCTCTATCCCATTGTCCTGCCATCAGGGTATATTCTTCTGGCTAGCTAAAATTATTGGAAATTTATGTATACCTTACCAGAACCTCATTATAATTAATAGGGTCAGCCTGAAGTTTAATCTTCTAGGAGATAAGGAGTCAAGCCCGCTTAGTTCCTCTTAGTCTTGGAAATGCAGCTAATTTATCATCTTGGAGTGCTCGGCTGGACCGTCTTTTTAATTAGTTATTGTGTCTGATCGTTGATGCTAATGAAGAGCAGCAGTCTCCTTCCACTTGGTTGTTGTGAATGACTATTGGCACTGATCGTCCTTCCTGAAATTGTCTCTATCTTATTGGGGACCATTTTCCTCTTTTTTGGAGTTTAGACTTAAAAAATTTGTATGTGTATGTATGCTTTTTAAGTGAAAACGTACTTTAAAAAAGTAAAGACTCAAATGTGTATTAATACACTGTTATGTATTAAAATGATAAAAAAAAGTATGCCCTATTGATTCTGTTTCATATTACAACTCCCTTTTTGTATGCTTTACAGTCTCTTTTGTGTGCCATTATGCAGTCATGGTCTTATGGAGGTTCACAATTTTTCAAATAACTATCATTATTATTCCCTTTTTGACGCTCACACTGGGCAGTGGGACACCCTTAGGCTGACTCCTTTGCTTTTTACCACGTCCACTTTCTAAGCAGTAACACGGTGATCCTGCTCAATTCTGATTTTATTCCTATCCCAATATGTAAGAGAATGCTGTTTAAGGAGTAGTGTAAGGAGCCCTTTCAATGAAAGAAGGGTTTGGAGATCTGGACTTTATGAGTTCACCTGAGTAGTGGGGGTGAGCAAAACACTACCTCTTGAGCCATGTCAGTGAAAGGGCTTAAAAAGATACTTGTTTACAAGCTTCTAGGCTCACATTGTATTTTCCCAACTTAATATATGTGGTTTTACTTTAAAAATTTTTTTATAATCTGAGATTTCAAAGACCACCAGTACTTCCTGTTACAGTGAAAATAATGTTGCATATTCACTCCGCCATCTTGAACCAGAAAACCCTCTGTGCATGGTTTTAAGTTTGCATCATTGTGATCATTCTGAACAGAAAATCTTGTATCCTTTTATGTCATTAATTTTTTTCACTTTTATTGCAAATCCTCATAAACATGATCTTAATGGTTATATAAAATTCTCTTGTTTAGGGGTACTGTGAAGTAAACTTTTCCCTTTCATTGGATGTTTGGATGTTACTCCCTGTTTTGTTTTGGTTTTTTTCTATGATAAATATTACATTGGTAAACTTCTTTGTGGGTGAAGGTCTTTTGTATTAAGCATTGTTTCCTAAAGAGAAATTCTTACTCTCTGACCCAGTAATTCAAATTGTATGAACAATTTAAAAAACTCTTCATATGAAAACAAGGATGGTAATGATAACCCTAGTTCATAAGGTTGTCATGAGAATGTAATGTCAGTGTGTAAAGCACTTAGTATGGTTTCTGGCACAGAGTAAGTATTTAGTCAATGTTGGCTATATTTATTGTTGATGAACTGCTTTCCACAATGGTCCTACCCATTTATACTTCCATGAGCAGTGTTGGAGAGACCCAGTCAGGCAGCTTCTGAGCACAGGAGCTTTCCAGGAAGTCTGGGGTTTTACTGTGAACAAATATCTCCCCAGGTGTCCAGTGAAGATGGCTGCTACTGTGTTGGCTGCTCACCAAGAGGGGCTGAGATTTCCCATTCAAAACTGCTGGAGCCTGACTCACTCTCTGCTCCTTAGAGTAATGGGTGGGGATAGAAGTCAGCCTGGGGGCCACAGACATGCGTCAGTGCAGCACATGGAGAGACTGAGTTTCCTGAATTTCCAGTAGACAGCTAAAATTAAGAGAGGTTGTGTGCTTCTGCAGGAAGATCTCCACTCCCATCTCAAAGATTCTTCCCAAACAGCCTGAAAAGAGGAGGAAGAGTGGATCCCAGCCCTCTAGGTCCTGTGCTGAGGGATGTAGGAAGTTAAAAAATCAACAAGACCAGTGCCTGCTCTCAAGGACTTGATGATCCTATAGACTTCTTAGTAGATAAAGAAGATGGCCATTGACTGTTTTGACTCTGCCCAGATCCTCTTTACCTTCCAAAGCACCCCTCCCCTGGTAGCTGCAAGTGTTGTGGCTAACGGAGTCTTCTCTGGAGCCTTGAACTTGCCTGAGTCCATCCCAAGAGTTTACAATCCCCATCCTGCCCCACTGCCAGGAGCAGCCAATGACTGATAGGGCCACAAGGGGAAAACACTCTCTGGTGTGATTTATGCTTCAGAGCACCGCCGCCCCCCCCACTCCCCCACCTCTCTCTCTCAATCCAAGGTTGGACTTTACCAGGTACCACATTCCTGCTTAGCAACTTCCCTGCTCTGTCCTACTTCCCTCCCTCACATCCATCCCACCCCACTCCCCATCAGGCCCTGAATAAATCAGATGCACCTGAATCATTTTTGTTTGTTTGTTTGTTTTGGCCTAAGACTAGGGGATGCAATTGGTTAGCAAGGTAGATTGTTCCTAGAGGTTAAACACAGATGTAAGGGGGAGGAAGAGTGTGTGTGTTTTATACTTGCTGGAGGTGCTAACCTTTGAACTAGGTGTATACATATATATAAATACATAATATATGTATTTATAAGATAAAATCAATGTATTTATTAAAAATAAACAAGATCATTTCATATAATGATGTATTATTAAAAATCATAATGTGATGTTTTAGGAGGATGTGATGTGATGATTTAGAATCATTACTTTAACCTTCTGGTTCTGCTTAGCATGTCCTACATAGCACTCTGGTACTCTGGGTGGTATCCTGGTACTGATTCTATAATTGCAGCTGCCATTCATGTAACAAATATGAGTGTTTACTGGGTGCTGGCCATTGCATTGCGTACTGGGATTAAAAAAGATTAGGTTTGCTCACCTCTCTATTAAATGACTCATGGGTAAAATGGAAGTAATAAAATCTAGCTGTCTTGGAGAAGTCTGGATCATCCAATATCCCTCTCCCCATCTCTGTCCCCAAAGATTTTCAGTTTTTGGTGCACAAACAGGAAACTTATTTAATGGCTTTATTTATCTGTTCTCCTATTATTAGGGAAGAGAAAAGTCCCTAGTGTGAGGATTTCTGTAAAGACTTAACAATTTTATTATGACATAAAAGAGTCATCATGTTTTATCAAAGTCGTCCTGCCTCTGTTACCTACATGTTAGAAGAGGGAATTTGAGAACTCCAGAACTTCATTCTGTTTTCCCTCCCAGGACTGGAAAACCCACAGAAAAACTATGAGAAATATCTCAAAACAAGTTACATAGTGTTTGATGGATAATAAACCCAGAGCCCTGAGATATATAAAGTATACAATTCAATAGAATTTGTTTTTTCAAAAGTAGCTGCAAGAAAAAAAATGACATCAGACAACAGTGGTCTCAGAGCTGAAGATCCACTTCTTATTGTAGAGGAGGAAATGAATATAAACTTTCCAAGAATTGAAGGTTTCCCCTTCCAGAGGATAGGAAGAGACCATTGTTGTGAGCTCAAGATGGTAGCTACAAAATATATTTGATCAAAAATTAATTTTAAGAAAAAAAGTTAAATCATGTGTAATTAATTGACAGGTTAAATGGGTGGGACTCAGAGAGCACAATCAAAAAACAACTTTGTTTTGTGCACTATCTCTTATCCTCACCCTCCTTTACACCAGTGTACACAAACACAAGTACATTCATAGTGTCAATAGATCTTCCTAGGCCTCTGGGTGTGATCAGGCAGGTCCTGTAGCTTATCTTTGTGCTCTTAGATTATAAAAACCTCACTAGACCTTTTAGTTCCCCAAGAAGTCTCAGTTCAGCAATTAATATGTCTTGTCCCATAAAATAGGAAAGACTTGGAACCTCAAGGTTAACTTTTTCCCCCTCCTCCGCTCTGGCCTGGGCTTGAAACCGTGCAACTTAGATTGGGACTTGAACCCATGGTCTTTTAATTGAGATCACACTCCTGGTCTCAGGACTTAATGAAGCTCAGGTTCTTGATGTCTCATCATAGAAAGAATTCAGTGAGAGGCCAAGTGATGGGTAAGAAGTGGATTTATTTAGAGAGAAACACTCCACAGAGTGTGGGCCTTCTCAGAAGGTAAGAAAGGCACCAGGGTATGTGGGTTGTCAGTTGTTATAGGGGTGGGTAATTTCATAGGCTAATGAGTGGGAGGAGGATTATAGCTATTTTGGGGATGGGGTGGGGATTTCCAGGAATTGAGCCACTGCCCCCTTTTTGACCTTTGTGGACGGCCTTGGAACTGTCATGGCGCCTGTGGGTGTGTCATTTAGGTTGCTGATGTGTTACAATGAGCATACACTGAGGCTCAAGATCTAGGAAGTTGACTCATCTGCCATCTTGGACCTATTTGGTTCTAATCAGTTTATGTTGTGTTCTCAGGCTATGTCATTCTTTTAAAGGTTGTGCCTTGCCCTCTTCCCTCCTGTTTCAGGCTGACCACTTCCAACAGGAAGGGTGAATTTTGGAGGTGGAGGCCTGGTTGGCTTCTCAATTTCTCTACCTCTTTCTTAGTCTCTTACTCCCAACTGGATCCCTAGCTAGCTAGTCTAAGGGAGCTGGGTAGGGGGACTAGTAAAAGGCAAGAAAGAGTTTAGGAGATTGGCATTGGTTTCTTCTTTCTTCTGCCCTTGATGCATGTTTGGAGTTGACTTTCTCTTGGGCTTAGCAAACAATCACAGCTGACTCCTTTTCTTGGGAGCCAGTGGTGGGTTTTTTGGACGCCCCACATATTGGGATAATTTGTGCTTCCTGTGAAGCTGGTGATGCTCTTTCATCTTTTATATCTTCTCCATCATTCCCAGGGAATACATGGTTGACCCTGCTCCCTAATATCTTCTTACTCTTCCAGACAGTGATTTAGGTCAGGACTTAGAGAAAACTGAGGGTCAGTTCTCTTCTTCTCCCCTGTGGTTCATGTCTAGCACCCCGGAGACCTTTTTAAATGTGTACTTGTCTGCTGCTCTTTGTGGATGGGCAATTAGAGTCCAATGCAAATAGATTTCTCTCTGCCCCGCTGCCTCAAGCTTATAGCCAAAGCCTCTAGATTCCTTAATTGTGAGTCTGACAATGGTCCAAGGTTTTTGCAGAACTCTGAATGACTCATATCAATCTCTGTTGGGGCAGCTAAATGATAAGGGGGAACAGAGAGGATAAAAAATGTCATAGAACTCTGACTTGTTCACAAAAGACACTTTCTCCAGTCTCCTAGGTTTCCTGCTGAATTCTTAGCCACAGCATAAGTGTGGGTTAACATATGGATGAAGATGGCTCTCTTCTAAAGCCAGATCTGATGGTAGGAGATACCATTGCAGAGCTAGACTCACTGATAGCAATGGGAATGATAGAGCCCTTGAAACAATAGAAACCCGGTGGTGTAGTGTAATTGTCAGAAGCCAGATGAATGCAATGATCATAATGAGTGACAGGGTCAGTGGTGGTGAAGAGGCTCTGACCCAAAGAGAATAGTAATATGCTTAGTGGAACATAGGGTCCCTGGAGATAAATTAGATGGGTGCCAGCATGTGTACTACTCATTCAACAAGGGTATCATCAACAGAAGTCTCAGGAGGCTGAGGACAGGTGCCCCAATAAAAAGTCTTGATCGTTTGACCAGTTTTCAAACTTGGTCCAGTTTTCCATTGGCTGAAGAAGAGGTTGAGTCTCTGGGAAGAAGGACCCTGTAAAACCATAGTAAGTATACATAAGAATGATTTCCCTAGTCTTTTCCCACAGAGACCTCTGGCCACTTATCCTGGTAACTAATGCACTGGGGAAAGGGGAATGACAAACTTTGAGAACCACTGGACACAGGGCTTGACTTGGCATTGATATTTGGAGTCCTGGTACCTAGATTGATACCAAGAGACTGGAGGTATATGGGATTCAGGTATTAAATAGAGTCCTGGCCAAGATCCTTGACTAAGTCCTGACCAAAAGGAGGGTCCATTTGGCCAAAAAACCACCTGGTAGTCAATTTTTCTCTCTCTGAATGCAAAATCGGGATTAACATACTTAGTGATTGTCACAACCTCCACATTGGTTCCTTAGCCTATGGGGCAAGAGGCATCATAGTGGGGAAGGCCAAGACGAAGCTCAGAAACCATAAATCCACCCCTAGCCCCAGCCAAAAATAGAGTAAATCAAAGATAATATTGCATTTCAGGATAGTGGGGGGACAGCTGACATTAGTGTCATTTTAAAGCATCTAAATGACACTGGAGTGGTGATACCTAGAATATCTCAAATTAATTCATGTTTCTGACACCTTAAGAAACTTGAAGTACCCTGAAGGATAAAAAAAAAAAAAAAAAAAAAATCTTCGCACAATCAACCAGGTAGTAGTCCTAATTGTGTCTGCTGTTCCAAGTATGGTATCTCTTCAAGAGTAGATTAACATGACCTCAGCATGTGACCATTGATTTGGCAAATGCCCTCTTTTCTATTCTAATCAGAAACAGTTTATATTCACATGCGGTGGTCAGCAGTATACATTTACCCTTTTGCCCGAGAGCTATATTAACTCTCCTGCTCTCTGAAGCGATCTGGACATCAGGCAGACTATCACGTTTATCTATTGCATTGATTTTATGTTAATCGGGTACACCAAACAAGAAGTGGCTAACGTGCTGGAGGCTTTGGGTAGGACGCATGTTCTCCATGGGATGGGTGATAAACCCTGTAAAGATTTAGGGACCTGCACATCAGTAAAATATTTAGGAGTCCAGTGGTAGGGACATTCCAGGCCTTCCCTCCAAGGTAAAAGACAAATTATTGTATCTTGCACTTCCTATCACTACAAAGGAAACTAAATGTCTGACAGTCCTCTTTGAGTTCTGAAGGCAACCTACCCCACAGCGGAGAATATTGTTCCAGCCCATATATCAAATGATGCAAAAGGCTGCTAGCTTTGAGTGGGGCCCAGTGCAGGAAAGTGCTCTGTAGCGGGACCAGGCTATAGTGCAAGCAACCTGCTATTCGGTCCATACAACCTGGAAGACCTTAAGGTGTGAGTGGTGTCAACAACAGGAAAAGATACCATGGAGCTTATGCCAAGCCCCAGTGAGAGAAGCACAGCACAGTCTCCGTGGGGGTCTGGAGCAAGCATGATATGCCTTTATACCCCTTTTGGAAGACAACTCCTGCCATATTACTGGACCCTGGTAGTGATCGACCATGGGTTACACCAGGATACCATGAGTCCCAAACTGCCCATCATTAGCTGTCATGCTTACCAAGTAATGAGGGTGAGAGGGCCCAGCATTACCGTATAAGATAGAAGTGGTATATCTGGGACTGAGCACAAGTAGGAGTAGTGAGTACAAGCGAACTTCATAAGCAGGTAGCCCAGAAATCTGTGTTCTCCACCGGTGTTGCACTAGGGCCCCTTCCTCAGCTTATACTTCTGGCTATATGGGGCATCCTTTTGTTTTTTTGGCTGCACCATGCGGCATGTGAGGTATTAGTTCCCCGACCAGGGATTGAACCCGCATCCCCTGCAGTGGAAGCACGGAGCCCTAGCCACTGCACCGCCAAGGAATTCCTTATGGGGTATCCTTTATGACCAACTGATAGAATAGGGAAAAAGCCACACTTGGTTCATGGGTGGGTTGACATGGTATGTGAGGGCAAGTTGAAAATGATGACAGTTGCATTGCCGTCTTGAGATTGGGCTTGAAAGACAGTGACAAAGAATAATTTTCTGAAGGGACAAAGCTCTGGGCAGTGTACCTGATGGGCTATTTTGTGTATAAGAAGTGGTCAGAAATTAAAGTATATATGGACTTGGGGATAGTAACAAATAGCCTGACCCCCAAAGATAGGGGTTATGTATTTTTCTTGATCCCTCCTTTCTTCCTTGCTCTCTTTTTCTTCTCTTTAGTATAGTACTTGGAACATATTAGCACTCATTATTCATCCAAACATCTATTCATGTCTCCTCTGCTGGGTATCATTCTACGTACTGTGAGGAAGACTAAAGTGAAACATAAAGCATCATTTTCTTTTTCTCTCCTCTTCCTCCTCACTCACATTTGCCACAGGTTTCCTAGGTACCTGGCACTGTACTAAGTGCTTTGTATGCACATGATCTTCTTTAATCCTCAGGAAAACCCCATGATGATTGGTGGTGCTATGAGATGAGACTGACACAGATCTTAAATTACTTGTGTAAAGTTTTACAGCTAATAAGTGGCTTGCTGGTATTTGAAGTTGGGCAGATTGTTTGTTTTTGACAAAAGAATCAATGCCAATATCCCATGAGGCTTAACATATGAATTGAGATCAGCCATTAACACCATTAACATAAACAAGTTTTATTTTCTTACTTGCCTTCTTTTTGTTTTAACACTGATGTAGGTTAATTGTTTTAAATTGCCACTGAATTCTCTGTTGTGCTGAGGGCTCATCATGAAATTGTAACCTTCACTGGTCATTCATTACATCCACCCTGCAAAATGGGTCTGCATGGGTCCTCTTTGAGCACTGTAACCTGATACTTTTCAGTTCTTTAGAAGAAAGTCTTATTATTTTTTGATTATAGAATCCTTTTTCCAGCAAGTTCTGGGGAGGGAAGCCATGTAACAGCCACATAGCTGTGTGATTGACACATGGAGAGGTCAAACTGCTTGCCCAAGGTAATTCTCCAAGCTAGTGGTGATGCCAGCACATGATCTGTAAATCTGGCTCTCCACCCTTAGTTCTAACTACTGGATCAAAGAGTCACCTTAGAATCAGGGGGCACCTGTAAGCAGCTTCAGCGTGGGGAGTGCATTGTATGTTATTGGGATTTAAGCCACTAACAGTATGATCTGCAGATTTGCTGTGTTGTCAGTGGCCTTTGGTAATTGCCTATCCATCATGGTAACTTGGCATTTTTGCTTAGTTTTATTTTCTTACTTGTATTCTTTTTATTTATCTTAATGTTTATGTCATTGTCATCATTGGTAATAACACAGTATTGAACAACTTCAGAGGAATAGCACTGATATTAATAGATGAACAAAAGTTCTATTTTACTTGGTAATAGTGTCTTTAATCAACTCCATGGTGTCCCCGTTGTGACCCGCATCTCGGGGTGGGTGTTGGTCATCTAAGCTGCCAGCAGTTATGAGAATTTACTTAAAATGAAATGATTTTGCATGATTAGTTGAGACCTACAAAAATTATCTAATAAATTGGCACATTTTAAGAAATGACTTTTTAATCTGGGAACTATATGTAGTCTCAGCAATTAGACAATGAATTAACAAGTCCATGCTCCAAAGTATAAAATCTCCTCCCATTCAGAAATAGACAGGCAACTGTAGAAAATCATAAAGGTTCTCTGAAGATGCATGTCACAGAAGCTTGGTCATTTGTTTTGTTCCTCATTTAAATTTTTTTTCCCTACAAGGCCAAGACTAGGGTGAGGTGAGGGAGGTACTTGCCTCAGAGACAAAATATGAGGAGCTGCCAAGAAACTCAGGAATCAAGATAAACAATGTTTTAATGCAACATTAAAAAAGAAAACTGGGACCCAAAATCCTTGATGAACCAAATGTTGACATTGTAAATAAAGTCAGGATTTGACCCCAATTTTCATGAGTCGTCTCCAGTGCCTTCCCATGATCCTGGCATGTGTACTTATCTGAATACTTAGCTGTATTCCCCCTAGACTGTGAGCCCATGAGGAAGAAACTCTTTCCTTTTCACCATAGTATCTGTAGGGCATGGAGCAATGGATGCTTAGTTCATATTTCTTCCATGAATGAATTAAAAAAATATCCTTCAGTGGAAGGAGAACTGAGCTGTGAGTCTAGACATAGGTAGGCCAGTCTAGTCTACTCACTGTGTGGCCTTAACTAAGTCACTTCTCTGTAGACCTCCTCTTTGAAAGGAGGAGATGGAACAATATGAGTTTTGTGGTTGCCTCCAGCATTCATATTCTAAGACTTTTTTTTTAATTAAAAAAAATTTGAGTTGAAGTATAGTTGATTTACAATGTTGTGTTAGTTTCAGGTATACAGCAAAGTGATTCAGTTATCTCTATCTCTATTCTTTTTCAGATTCTTTTCCATTATAGGTTATTACAAGATATTGAATATAGTTCCCTGTTCTATACACTAGGTCCTTGTTGTTTATCTATGTTATATATAGTAGTGTATATGTTAATCCCAAACTCCTAATTTATCCTTCATCCCCCCTTTCTGCTTTGGTAACCATAAATTTGTTTTCTATTTCTGTGAGTCTATTTCTGCTTTGTAGGTAAGTTCATTTGTATCATTTTTAAAAGATTCCACATATAAGTGATATCATATGATATTTGTCTTTGTCTGACTTACTTCACTTAGTATGATAATTCCTAGGTCCATCCATGTTGCTGCAAATGGCATTATTTCATTCTTTTTTATGATCGAGTAATATTCCATTGTATTTTTATATACCACACCTTTATCCATTCACCTGTTAAAGGACATTTAGGTTGCTTCCATGTCTTGGCTATTGTAAATAGTGCTGCTATGAACATTGGGGTGCATGTATCTTTTCAGATTAGAGTTTTCTCTGATACATGCCTAGGAGTGGGATTAGTGGATCATATGATAACTCTATTTTTAGTTTTTTAAGGAACCTCCATACTGTTCTCCATAGTGGCTGCACCAATTTACATTCCCACCAACAGTATAGGAGGGTTCCTTTTTCTACACACCCTCTCTATCATTTATTATTTGTAGACTTTTTTGATGATGGCCATTTTGACCTGTGTGAGGTGATACCTCATTGCAGTTTTGATTTACATTTCTTTAATACTTAGCAATATTGAGCATCTTTTCATGTGCCTATTGGCTATCTGTATATTGTCTTTGGAGAAATGTCTGTTTAGGTCTTCTGCCCATTTTTTGCTTGAGTTGTTTGGGGTTTTTTTGATATTAAGCTGTATGAGCTGTTTGTATATTTTGGAAATTAATCCCTTGTCGGCATGATTTGCAAATGTTTTCTCCCATTCAGTAGGCTGTCTTTTTGTTTATGGTTTCCTTTGCTGTGCAAAAGCTTTAAATTTAATTAAGTCCCATTTGTTTATTTTTGCTTTTGTTTCCATTACTCTAGGAGACAGATCCAAAAAAATACTGATGCCATTTATGTCAAAGAGTGTTCTGCCTGTTTTCCTCTAGGAGGTTTATAGTATGCAGTCTTACATTTAGGTCTTTAATCCATTTTGAATTTATTTTTGTGTATGGTGTAAGATAATGTTCTAATTTCTTTCTTTTACATGTAGCTGTTCAGTTATCCCAGCATCACTTATTGAAGAGACTGTCTTTTCTCCATTGTATATTCTTGCCTTTTTTGTGGTAGATTAATTGACCATAATTGCATGGGTTTATTTCTGGGCTCTCTATCCTGTTCCATTGATTATGTGTCTGTTTTTGTACCAGTACCATACTATTTTGATGACTGTAGCTTTGTAGTATAGTCTGAATTCAGGGAGTGTGATTCTTCCAACTCCGTTATTCTTTCTCTAGAGTGTTTTGGATATGCAGGGTTTTATGTTTCCATATGAATTTAAAATTTTTTGTTCTAGTTCTCTGAAAAATGCCATTGGTAAATGGATAGGGATTGCATTGAATCTCTAGATTGCCTTGGGTTGTACGGTCATTTTAACAATATTGATTCTTCCAATCCAAGAACACAGTATACCTTTCCATCTGTTTGTGTTGTCTTCAATTTCTTTCATTAGTGTCTTAAAGTTTTCAGAGTACAGGTCTTTTGCCTCCTTAGGTAGGTTTATCCCTAGATATTTTATTATTTTTGATGCAATGATAAATATGATTGTTTCCTTAATTTCTCTTTCTGAAATTTTATTATTACTGTATAGAAATGCAACAGATTTCTGTATATTAATTTTGTATCCTGTGATTTTACTGAACACATTGATAAACTCCAGCAGTTTTCTGGTAGCGTCTTTAGGATTTTCTATGTATAGTATCATGTCATCTGCAAACAGTGACAGTTTCACTTCTTTTCAGCTCTGGATTCCTTTTATTTCTTCTCTGATTGCTGTGGCTAGGACTCCCAAAAGTGTGTTGAATAAAAGTGGCAAGAGTGAACATCTTTGTTTTGTTCCTGATCTTAGAGGAAATGCTTTCAGCTTTTCACCATTGTGTATGATGTTAACTGTGGGTTTGTCATATATGGCTCTTATTATGTTAAGGTATGTTCCCTCTATGCTGACTTCCTGGAGAGTTTTTTTTTAATCATAAATGGATGTTGAATTTTGTCAAAAGGTTTTTCTGCATCTATTGAGATGATCATATGGTTTTCATTCTTCAATGTGTTAATGTAGTGTATCACACTGATTGATTTGTGGATATTGAAAAATCCTTGCACCCTTGGGATAAATCCCACTTGATCATGGTGTATGATCCTTTTAATGTATTGTTGGATTATTTGAGATTTTTCATATTTCCTGAGGTAAGCTTGTATTGCTATAAACTTCCCTCTTAGAACTGCTTTTGCTGTGTCCCATTGGTTTTGGATTTTTCTGTTTTCATTTTCATTTGTTTCTAGGTATTTTTTGATTTCCTCTTTGTTTTCTTCAGTGATACATTGGCTGCTTAGTAGCACATTGTTTAACCTCCACGTGTTCGTGTTTTTGCAGGGGTTATTTTTCTTGTCAAATCTCATAGCATTGTGGTCGGAAAAGATGCTTGATATGATTTCAATTTTCTTAAATTTACCAAGGTTTGCTTTGTGACCCAAGATGTGATCTATCCTGGAGAATGTTCCATGTGCACTTGAAAAGAATGTGTATTCTGCTGCTTTTGCATGGAATTCCTTATGAATATCAATTAAGTCCATCTGGTCTATTGTGTCATTTAAGGCCTGTGTTTCCTTATTGATTTTCCATCTGGATGATCTGTCCATTGATGTAAGTGGGGTGTTAAAGTCCCCCACTATTATTGCTTTATTCTCAATTTCTCCTTTTAAGTCTGTTAACATTTGCCTTATATATTGAGGTGCTTCTATGTTGGGTACATATATATTTACAATTGTTATAGCTTCTTTTTGGATTGATCCTTTAATCATTATGTAGTAGTATCCTTCTTTGTCTCTTTATTTTAAAGTCTATTTTGTCTGATATAAGTATTGCTACTCCAGCTTTCTTTTGATTTCCGTTTGCCTAGAATACCTTTTTCCATCCCCTCACCTTCAGCCTGTATGTTTCTCTAGATATAAAGTGCATCTTTTTCAGGCAGCATATTTATGAGTGTTGTTTTTGTATCCATTCAGCCAATCTGTGTCTTTTAGAGCATTTAGTCTGTTTACATTTAAAGGATTATTGATATGTATGTTCTTATAGCCATTTGGTTAATTGTTTTGGATTTTTTTTTTTAGGTCTTTTTTTCCCCCTTCTTTTGTTCTCTTCATTTGTGATTTGAATATCTTTAGTGTTATGTTTGGATTCCTTTTTCTTTTTTGTGTGTATATCTGTTATAGATTTTTGGTTTGTGATTACCATGAGGTCTTGGTATAGCAATCTGTATATATATATGATTGCCCTAAGTTGCTGATCTCTTAATTTCAAATGCATTTTAAATACCTTGCATTTGTACTCTCCTCTCCTTATGAGTACTGTTTTTGACATCATATTTTCCATATAATTGTTTTGCATATCCCTTAACTACTTATTGTGTATACAGATGATTTTATTACTTTTGTCTTTTAACCTCCCTACTAGTTTGTGTGTGGATGATTTCCTACGTTTACTATATATTTGCCTGTACTGGTGAGCTTTTCCATTTCGTAATTTTCTTGTTTCTAGTTGTAGCCTTTTTTTTTTTTTTTTTTTTTCCTGCCTAGAGAAGTTCCTTTAGCATTTGTTGTAAAACTGGTTTGATCATGCTGAATTCTTTTAGCTTTTGCTTGTCTGTAAAGCTTTTGATATCTCCATGAAATCTGAGCCAGAGCCTTGTTGGGTAGAGCATTCTTGGTTGTAGGTTTTCCCTTTCATCACTTTAAATATATTGTGCCACTCCCTTCTGGCCTGCAGAGTTTCTGCTGAAAAATCAGTTGATCATCTTATGGGAGTCCCCTTGTATGTTATTTGTTGCTTTTCCCTTTTTGTTTTCAATACTCTCTCTTTATCTTTGCTTTTTGTCATTTTGATAACAACGTCTTGGTGTGTTCCTCTTTGGTTTCATCCTGTATGGGACTCTCTGCCCTTCCTGGACTTGGGTGACTGTTTTTTTCCCCAGGTTAGGGAAGTTTTCAGCTATTATCTCTTCAAATATTTCTCAGGACCTTTCTCTCTCTCTTCTCCTGGGACCCCTATAATGTGAATATTAATGTGCTTGATGTTGTCCCAGAGGTCTCGTATACTGTCCTCATTTCTTTTCATAGTTTTTTCTTTTTTCTTTTCTGTAGTAGTGATTTCTATGACTGTCTTTCAGCTTACTGATTCGTTCTTCTGCATCATTTAGTCTACTATTGATTCCTTCTAGTGTATTTTTCATTTCAGTTAGTGCATACTTCAACTCTGGTTATTCTTTATATTTTCTAACTCTTTGTTAAAAACTTCTAACTTCTCACTCTGTGCATCCATTCTCCTCTCGAGTTCTTTGACCATCTTTACAATTATTGCTCTGAACTCTTTCTTGGGTCTATTGCATATCACCACGTCACTTAGTTCTTCTTCTGTGATTTTATCTTGTTCTTTTGTCTGGTACATATTCCTCTGCTGCCTCATTTTGTCTAAATTGCTGTTTGTATTTTTATGTATGTGGTAGGTTAGTTATGGTTCTCAACATTTGAGAAGTGGCCCTCTGTAGGAGACATCCTATGCATCCCAGCAGTGCACTCCCCTCACATTACCCAAGGCCAGGGGCCAGCTCATTCCAGGGTAGGGTCTAGCCTGAGTTTATGAACACTGCAGGATGTGGGATCATAGTTTTCTTGCTTCTGGTGTCTGCCCCCTGGTGGCTGAGGCTTGTCTAGAGGCTTATGCAGGCTTTCTGGCAGGAGGGGCTGGTGCCTGCCCACTGGTGGGTGGAGCTGCGTCTTGGCCCTCTACGGGTAGGGCCATGTTTAGGGGCATGTCTAGAGGTGGCTGTGGTCTCAGGAAGACCTTAGGCAGCCTGTCTGCTGATGGGTAAGGCTGTGTCCCCCCCCCCAGTTAGTTGTTTGGCCTGAGGCATTCCAGAACTGGAGCCTACAGGCTGTTGGGTGGGGCCAGGTCTTGGTGCCAATGACCCAAAATGTTAGCTGCCAGGAGAGTTCATGCCAGTGAATACTCCCTGATACCTCTGCCAAAAGTGTCTTTGTCCCCAGGGTAAGTTTCTGCTCCCCCCCCCCCGCTGCCTCCCCAGGAGACACTCCAAGACCAGCAGGTAGGTCAGGTCCAGGGTCCTATGAAACTATTGCTTTTGTCCTTGGTTCCAGTGTATATGAGATTTTGTTTGCATCCTTTAAGAATGAAGTCTCTATTTCCCCCAGTCCTGTGGCAAACTGAAATTAAGACCTGCTGGCCTTCAGAGCCAAATGCTGTGGGGGCTCATCTTCCTGATGCTGGGCTGGGGAGCCTGATGTGGGGCTCAGAACTCTCACTCCTGTGGGAGAACCTCTGCCATATAATTATTCTCCAGTTTGTGGGTCACCCACCTGGGGAGTATGGAATTTGATTATATCACAAGTCTGCCCTTCCTACCCATCTCATTGTGGCTCCCTCTTTATGTCTTTAATTGTAGAAGGTCTTTTCTGGTTAGTTCCAATCCTTTTCACTGATGGTTGTTCTGCAGTTAGTTGTGATTTTGGTGTGATTGTGAGAAGAGTTGAGCTCAGGGTCCTTCTACTCCACCATCTTGGCCACTCTCCCATATTCTAAAATTCTTAATGGATATTAGGGCAAGATACCATCGTGAGGATTCATTCATCTAACAACCCAGCAAAATTTAATCCATACCTTCCAAGTGCCTAACAGTGGGCTAAATGCTGGAGAAAGGAAGATTGGAAGCAAGGTTCCCTGCCCTCAATAAGCTCACAGTACAGCAGGAAGGCAGACATGTGGCTTGTAGTAGATGACAGAAGAAACATACAGAGAAATGCCTAAGTCTCTCAGGCATGGTCCACATTTTCATGGAGCACTTAACCAGAGAGAGAAGGCTAAGGAGATTTTCATACAGAGCAGTAGGGATGGGGAAGAGCATGTGTATGTGCCTTGATGTGTTTCTGCTTCCTTTTCCCAGAGACTAGCATATGGAAGGCAACGGATGCTAAGAATGGAAAGGGGCCTTTAAAAATTAAACTCGAGGGTGAAGGAGGAGAAAGTGATTCTTTAGTATAGAAGACATTCTTTAAGTAGAGGAGTTACACTATGCGGTGTTAATCTTTGCAGTGTAAACTTTTGATTGTCTTTAAAATAATGCACCCAGAGGACAGACCCCTCCTCATCTTGAGGTTCCCTGGGCCCTTTCTTTGTCTGCCCTCACCATCTAAAAGCTCTTCCCATCCCAGTGGAATGATGGCCCCATCTTGGCTACAAGTGGGACATAAGAAGCAGCAGGACCTGGACAAGGTAGAGAAGGGTGTGTGTGTGTGTGTGCGCACGTGTGTGTGTGTACACGTGTATACTCGTACATTTCAAAGTGTAATGAGAGAGTGTAGCTTGCATGATAGAGATGTATAGCTAGAATAAAGGACTTTCCTTATAATAGAAAGGAATATTGCCAATGTTGGGGGAAAACAGGTTGTGAGAAGTGATCTGATTGGCTCAAAGATCCAGAAAGTATAGGCTGGGCTAATTGTACAAATGTTTAGGTTGGATGAAGGAGAATTATAAACCTATTTCTTTGTATTGGGAAAGTTCCCTTGGTAGTGGTTAAATTTTATAATATATAGGTCATTTTATTGACTGTCAATATTACATTAGCAGACAACCTGTGTAGTAGCACTGGAGCATGAGATGCTAAAAGTGGAAGAACGAATGATGGAGAGGGGGACTCCAGTGCTGTCAGATTGGCTTGTTAATGACTGTGATCTAGGTGGGCTCCTGGTGTAGCAGTTAATGAGCTTATAAATCAGCCTCTCTGTCAGAAAACCTGAGTCCCAGACCAAAAAGAAACCCTCTCCCAGGGCTCTTGGATTGACACCTCTGTTTTGGGCACCCCCTGGGGAGCTCCTCTCCATGGAGAGCTGACGCTGAGGTGAAAAGTAAACTCCCCATGCATTGAGAGTCTTCAGTGTCTGGGAGTCATTTGGGAACTCCCTTGGTTGTTTTTTTCCTGAGAGTATTTGAGGTTGACGAGTTCTGGTGACTGTGACCTGAAACTTTCCAGGTCAAAGAGGAAGGAAACAGAAGCAGATGTTCACTCCCTGTCTCCTTCCTCTTGGTTTCACAAAGGAAATAGCCTTTGCTAAAGGTCAGGTTGTGTTTGGAGATCATCTGATTGCATTCTTCCTCCCTCTGGGAGCCCACTCTCTAGCTGGGAAACTCAGGTACTGTTGTTCAGATTATCTCCTGGACTCCAGATATTATTTCTTTCCTTTTGTCCTGCCCTGAGAGAGGAGAATTTTCCAGCAGTGATAATGAGGCTGGCTCTGTGCTAGGTGAACAAAACCTGTCAAAGAATAGCATTTGTATCCAGCTGCAAATTGGATTGGTTTCAATACAGAGCAACATTAAATTTTATATATATCTTCTTCCTGTCATGACCTGAAAATTATAATCGACTAAATCAGGGAAGGTACAGAAACTTTATCTTATGGGTCAACTGTAATCAATTGCTGCTTGGAGTACTATATTGAGAAGGGTACTGAGGTTGTTTTGAAGCTCAGTGAGGAGTTCTGTGATCAATTAGGCCTGTCTAATGAGTGTGAGAAATGGTAGTAAAGGCACACATGCCATGAATTTGCATCACCTTGATTTTGCTTTCTAAACTTTCTCTCCCTTCTGCAACCATAAGAGCTCTTTTCACTTTTTTTAAACCTTACCTCCAAGTTTCATCTGTTGCCTTTCTATACAATTAGGTATAATTTTGGGTCACAGAGAATATCTTCACATATTGGGAATTCTATAATCTATACCCCTCATTAGTGTTTTTCATGCTTAGTCCATACAGTAACAATCAAAGGATTGTCAGTCTTAAACCAGGGTACCATTTTCACCAATCAATTTAAAAACCATTTTGGAAATTATATTAGCCAATGTTAGTGACAACATATGATAAAATGGGGCACAGAAGTACATTACTAGTGGGAATACAGCTTGGTAAATCTTTTTTGGAGGGCAGCTTGAAAGTATATATTAAGAGTATTAAAAATGTGAAAATATCTTTAGTCTTAGGAACGATTTCTCTTGGCATTTAACCAAGGAGATAATCATGAATGAACAGAGATTTACATTCAGGCTGTATATTAAAATGCTTTTCTATAATAGAAGTGGTAAACAAATATGGTCAGCAATAGGTTACATAATTATAGCATAATAATAAAGTAGTAACTTCCTCTCGCTGATCATCTATATGCCAGAAATTTTATATATTTTAGCTTATTAATTCTTATGTCAGATGAGGAAACTCAGGCTGAGAAAGGCCAAAGGATTTCCAATCCTACTAATATGTGTGCATTAGTTAATCTGGAAATCTCCTGTTGCAAAACACCTAGAACTGCTGGAGAAAATGTAACAGTGCTTAAACAATATATTTAAATTCATAGCTGCCCTTGTAAGAATGTAAGAGAAATCTATAGGCCAGAAATGAAGAAGTTATTGAAACAGAGAATGTCAAGCAGAAGCATTGACTGCCTCAGGATGGGGTTGGAGGTGGAGATTTCTGGTCTCTGTAACCACGGGGCTTAGGTTTTAGTATCTATGTGTGGTAGAAGAATAAAATACATCCTAGGTAGGATGTAGGATCTCACACTTTGAATAAAATTGGATTCCAGTGAATGGGTGGACTAGGAAAAAAGTTCTTACGTTGTCAGAGGGTAGTTTGTCTCACTCTAAGTATTGGCTACAAAATAAAATGTTTCTAATGAGATACCAGTAATTATAGTTTTATTGATACCATACCGATGAGATACCATAATTACTGGTCTGCTCAATTTTTAAAATTTATTTATTTAATTTATATTTATTTTTGGCTGCATTGGGTCTTTGTTGCTGTGCGCAGGCTTTCTCTAGTTGCGGCAAGTGGAGGCTACTCTTTGTTGCAGTGTGTGAGCTTCTCATTGCGGTGGCTTCTCTTGTTGCAGAGCATGGGCTCTAGGCATGTGGGCTTCAGTAGTTGTGGCACATGGGCTCAGTAGCTGTGGCTCGCAGGCTCTAGAGTACAGGCTCAGGAGTTGTGGCACATGGGCTTAGTTGCTCTGCGGCATGTGGGATCTTCCTGGACGAGGGCTCAAAGCCGTGTTCCTTGCATTGGCAGACAGATTCTTAATCACTGTGCCACCAGGGAAGCTCCAGTCTGCTCAATTTGGAATGGGGGTTTGAAAGTAAACCTGGAAGATACAGGAATTCATAAGCTTAAAGGCATTCTGAGCTGTTCATACTTTGGAGACACCTGGCAGAAACAATTGTAAAACTTCTTTGAAGAGACATACTAAAATCTAGGTTATACAACATTTCTATAGACAAAGTTTATCATCTAGAGTATTATACAAATATGTATTTATATATAGTACAAAAGTATATACAAAATATATGCAAAAGTATATATATGTACTGAAAACTACGAAATGCATGAAGAGAATAAAAATTTGTCATGAGAAAGAAAGAGCAGACACACAAATGGGAGAATCAGATCTTGAAGTACTTTAAAAAGATTATCAGATGGAGACTATAAAATAAACATGGCAACACCAAAAGAGATGATCCATGAAAGAAATAATTGGTAAACTGAACTTCAATAAAATTAAAACTTCTGCTCTGCAAAAAACAATAAAATCATGTAAAGAGAATTAGAAGATGAGCCACGTACTGGGAGAAAATATTTGCAAGACATATCTGACAAAGGATTTTTAGCCAAAATATACAAAGAACTCTTAAAACTCAACAATAAGAAAACAACCAGATTAAAAAATGAGCCAAAATCCTTAACAAACACCTCATCAATGAAGATATACAGATGACAAATAAGCATATGAAGAGATGCTCCACATCTTATGTCATCAGGGAAATGAAAATTAAAACAATGAGATACCACTACACATCTATTAGAATAACCAAAATCTGGAACACTGACAACATCAGATGCTGGTGAGGATGTGGAGCAGTAGGAACTCTCATACATTGCTGTTAGGAATGCAAAATGTTACAGCCGCTTTGGAAGTCAATTTGGCAGTTTCTTACAAAACTAAACATGCATTACCTTATGATCCAGAAAATAAAGAAGCAAAATGATGAGAAAAGAGAATTATAGAAGGCCATAAGTAAAAAACACACACATCAGTACACAGTGACTAAAGTTGGCCTTCAAAGTCGGCTTTGACTTGCCAAGTGGACAAATCAAAAAGAAGGGAAATGCAATCAGGTACACAATGCACATTGTTCATAACATGAAAAACCCACAAGTCTTACAAAAGTAAACATACTCTTAACAGAGGATCTAGCAATTGTGTTTTGTGGTATTTACCCAAAGGAGCTGAAAACTTATGTCGACCCAAAAACCTGCACGTGGGTGTTTATAGCAGTTTTATTTGTAATTGCCAAAACTTGGAAGCAACTATGATGTCCTTTAGTAGGTGAATAAACTGTGGTAAGTCTAGACAATGGAATATTATTCAGTATTAAAAAGAAATGAACCATCAAGCTCATGAAAAGACATGGAAGAATCTTAAATGCATATTGCTAAGTGAAATAAGCCAGTCTGAGAAGGCTGCATACTATATGATTCCAACTCTATGACATTATGGAAAAGGTATAACTATGGAGACAGTAGAATGATCATTGGTTGCCAGGTGTGGGGGATGGAATGAGGGGGAAAGATGAATAGGCAAAGCACAGGATTCTTAGGACAGTGAAACTATTCTCTATGATATTATAATAATGGATACATGCCATTAGACATTTGTCCAAACCCACTTAATGTACAGCACCATGAATGAACCCTTAGGTAAACTATAGACTTTGGGTGATTATGAAGTATAAATGTAGGCTCATCCTTGGTTAAAAAAAAAAGTACCTCTTCTGAATGAAGTTCGTAATGAGGGAAGCTATGCCTGTGTGTGCAGGGAGTATATGGGAAATCTCTGTACCTTCCTCTGAATTTTTTTGTAAACCTAAAACTGGTCTAAAAAATAGTCTTTAATAAAAATAATAAAGTATGTACTCCCTACTCACCCTGCTTAGGCTCTGATATTCTCTCAAGCTTGCTTGTCTCATCCACTGTGGATACCTAGCTTGAGAGGAAGTAGAAAGAGAAGTGAGCAGAGCAGGGTTTTCTCTTTTGGGACAGGTGGCTTGTCAAACTAATTCTAGAAGACATATGAAAGCACAACAGAATAAGAATAGTGAAAACAATCTCGAAGATGAACAAAATTGTAGGCTTTACTTTGTATCAGAACTTATAATTAAGATAATGGACTACCTTAAAATGAGAAATTTTTGTTTATCAGAAGACCCTGTTAGAGTGAAAAGAGAGAATGGCAAAAGATATTTCCAATAAATATAACAGAAAAGGGCTGGAGTTCAGAATATATATATATTTTTAAAAACTTAGTAATCACTAAGAAAAAGACAATCAAATTTCGGAAAACGGGCAGGATAATTCACAAACATTTCACAAATGGGAATATTCAAAAGGCTGAAAATTTTGAAAAGGTGCTTAACCTTCTTTGTAAATAGGGAAATACAAAATAAAACCATGATGAGATACAACAGAAAGACTTAGAAAAAAGATGGACATTACCAAGTGTTGACAAAGATATGCAACACAGGAATGCTTATGCATTGTTAGTGAGTGTATAAATGGGTGCAACCTCAATGGAAAAGATTCTTGCTGTTGTCAAAGTTGAACATATGCTTCATGTATAAATCAGCAACTCCACTTCTAGGTAAATAACAAACATAAATAAATACATATATTCATTAGAAGACATGTTCACACTAATGTCCATAGCTATTTGTAATAGTTGCAAACTGAAAAGAGCCTAAATGTTCATCAACAGTAGAGTGGATAAATACATTGTGCTATAGCCATACAATGTAGAACTCTACAGCAATAGATATTAACAAATAAATATTGCTACTTTCAACAACATTAATGTATCTTATAAACCTGATTATGGGTGAAAGAAGCCAGAACCAAAAGAATATATACTACATTATTCCAGTTACATACAATTTAAAAACAGACAAAATTAATCTGTAGTTTCAGAAGTCAGGATAGTCATTCTCAAAGGGGGAAGTGAAGGAATAGCAATAGAAAGGGAGTGTAAGAGAGGCTTCTGGGATGTTGTTAATATAATTGACTCAGGTGGTGGTTACATGGGTTATCAATCTGCACATTTAACATTTGTGCATTTTCTGAACATACATTATATCAAAACATGAAGAAAAAGTTTACAGAAGATCAGAACAAAAGGGTAAATAACAGATTAGACACAACCAAATAGAGAACACATGTATGTTGTATGGTCATTTGAAAAAAAATGTTTATTCTGCTTTTGTTGGATGGAATGTTTTACAAACATTGCATAGCTTCTGTTGAATGATGATGTATTTGAGTTCTATATCTTTGCTGATTTTCTATCTAAGTGTTCCATAAATTGAGTGAGGATTGTTGAGCTCTCCAATTATAATTGTGAATTTATTTATTTTTCTTTTCAGTTCTATCAGTTTTTGCTTCATGTATATTGCAATTCTGCTTTTTGGTGTATACATATTTAGGATTACTATGTCTTTTTGGTGGACCTTTTTATCCTAATGTCTCTCCTTGCTTCTGGTAATTTTCTTTGCTTTGAAGTAAATTTACATGATATTAATGTAGCTATTCCATTTTATTTTAATTAATATTTGCATGATATAACTTTTTTCATTTTTTTTACTCTCAACCTGCCTATACTGTTACACTTGAAGTGAATTTCTTATGGATAGCATATAGTTGGGTCATGTTTTTTACATTCACCCTGCTAATCTCTTTTAATTGCTGTATTCTGACCATTTACTTTTAATGGAATCATTGATATGTTAGGCCTTAAGTCTATCATTTTACTTTTTGTTTTCTATTCTGTTTTTTGTGTATATCTGTTTTTTTCCTGCCTTCCTGTGGGTTACTTAAACATGTTTTAGAATTTCATTTTGATTCTCTGTAGCATTTTTGAGTATTATCTCTTTGTATAACTTTTTCGGTGGTTGCTCTAGGTACTACTACATTATATATACACAACATCACAGTCCAGTGGTGTTGTCATCTTATCAGTTTGAGGAAAGTATAGAAAACTTACCTCCTTAAATGTCCTTTTGTTGTCTCCTATTTATAATATTTTCTCAAATACTTTCTGTACAAACTTTTGGAACACATCAGTGTGTTTCAAGTTTTGCTTCAACTGTTAAACATAATTTAGAAAACTCAAGAGAATAAAGAAGGACTATTGTATTTATCCCTATTTTTGCTCATTGTGTTCTTTTCTCCTTCCTGATATCCCAAGTTTTCTTCTCTTATTGTTTCCTTTCTGTTTAGAGAAGTTCCTTTAGAATGAAAAACCTTTTTAACTTAATTTTTTTTTATTTTAATTTAATTTTAATTAATTAATTAATTTTAGGGCAGGTCTTCTGGCAGCAAATACTCTTGATTTCCCTTTCATTACTAGAGAATATTTTTACTGGACATAGGATTCTGGTTGACAGATAATTTCTTTTAGTACTTTAAAAATGTGCTACTTCCCTCTGGCCTCCGTGATCTTTTAAAAATTAATTAATTAATTAATTAATTTTTGGCTGCATTGGGTCTTCGTTGCTGCATGCAGGCTTTTCTCTAGTTGTGGTGAGCAGGGGCTTCTCTTCGTTGTGGTGCACGGGTTTCTCATTGCGGTGGCTTCTGTTGTTGTAGAGCATGGCCTCTAGGTGCACAGGCTTCAGTAGTTGTGGCATGCGGGCTCAGCAGTTGTGGCTCACGGGCTCTAGAGCACAGACTCAGGAGTTGTGGCACATGGGCTTAGTTGCTCTGCAGCATGTGGGATCTTCCTGGAGCAGGGATCAAACCTGTGTCCCCTGCATTGGCAGGCGGATTCTTAACCACTGCACCACCAGGGAAGTCCCTGGCCTCTGTGATTTCTGCCATTGTTTGAATTATTTTTCTCCTCTGGTAAAGTGTCATTTCTCTCTTGATGCTTTAAAGACTTTGTCTTAAGTTTTCAGAAGTTTGACTATGATATGTCATAGTGTGGATTTCTTTGAGTTTATCTTGGTTGGGGTTTGTTTAGGTTATTGAATTTTAGGTCTATGTCTTTTGTCATACTTAAGAGTTTTTAGTCATTATTTCTTGGAATACTTTTTCAGCCTTGCCTTCTTTTCTTCTCCTTCCCAGACTCCTATTTCACAAATGTTACATTTTTTTCTTATAGTCCCACAGGTCCCTGAGGTGCTGCTCATTTTGGGGGGGAGCACTCTTTTCTCTGTTATTTAGATTATATCATTTCTGTTATTCTATTATTCCGTGATTCTTTCCTCTATTCCCTCCATTCTGCTGTTGAGCTCATCCACTGAGTTTAAAAAATTTCAGTTGAATTTTTCAGTTATAGAATTTCCATTTGGTTCTTGATACCTTCTGTTTCTTTACTGAGACTTGCTATGTATTTACTGAAGTCTATTTTTTTTTCTTTGTTTCAAGTTTGTCCATAATAGCTTGTTGAAGCTTTTTAAAATGTCAAATTAAAAATCTTTGTCAGATAATTTAAAAATATCTGTCATCTTGGTGATAGCCTTTAATTATTGTATTTTTTTTCATTCATTTTGAGATCTTACTGGTTCTTGGTATGATGAATGATTTTTGATAGAAACCTGGACATTTTGGTTGCACTGCATGGCATGTGGGATCTTAGTTCTCCAACCAGGAATCGAACATGTATTCCCTGCAATGGAAGCACAGAGTCTTAACCACTGGACCGCCAGGGAAGTCCCAAAACCTGGACATTTTGGATACTAAGTTATGAGACTCTAAGTCTTGTTTAAAACTTCTATTTTAGCTGGCTTTTTCCTGACATCGCTCTGGTAGAGGAACGGGGGAGCACTGTCTTGTACTGTCAGGTGGGGATAGGAGTTTGGGTTCCCCACTTGACCTCTGTTGACATCTAAAAGGGTGTTCCTCATTACTTCTGGGCAAGGGGATGATATCTGGCTTCCCACTAGGCTCTACTAATAACTCCTTGCCTGGGGAAGGGGAAGAGTGCCTTGTTACTACCCCTTACATGGCCTCCACTGACACTATGGGACAGTAGTCTTGTTACTGTTGGGCAGTGGTAAAGGTCCTGACTCTTCATTAGGATTCCTTTGACACTACCCCAGTGGGGAGGTGGGGAATCTTGTTTATGCTGAGTGGGGGTGGGTGTCTAGGCTCCCCACATAGTCTCCACTGACACAATGAGGGAGCATTTGTTACTGGCCATTGAGGAAGTTCCAGCTGCCTACCTCATCTTCTCTGATATCACCCCAGTAAGGGGTGTTGATTTGGGATCCTCATAAAAGTGGAGTTATAGGCTACTTGCTCACATGGGTGGATGTGGGGCCCTGTTTTTTTCCACGGTGTTTGGCTGAA
Source organism: Balaenoptera acutorostrata (assembly GCF_949987535.1). NCBI lineage: Eukaryota > Metazoa > Chordata > Mammalia > Artiodactyla > Balaenopteridae > Balaenoptera > Balaenoptera acutorostrata. The sequence goes on from NC_080065.1 coordinate 139,948,153, forward strand.
GTAGAATGGTTATTGTCTAAAAGTTTTCTTTCTTGTTAAGCTGCCCCTTTCCTGGTCTTTAGTTAGAGAGAGTAGGGTTTTGGGGGGTGCATTTTGTTTGTTTGTTTGTTTGTGCCTGTTGGCATTTCCAAGTTGGTGGCTTTTTCAGTTCCAAGTCTGGAATATATGAGGCAAACAAATAAACAACCTGGGGAACTCACCACTATGTTGTTCTTTGGGTCCCAGTGTCCTAGCTGGTCCGTTTTCTCTCCACATTTTAGAGCCTTTTTACATATGTTTTCTATATAAAGCACTGGCATTTTAGTTGCACTTAAGGAGAGGAATAGAGATATGTTTGTTTATCTTCCTAGGAGTCTGTTCAAATTTTAATGTGGAATAAAAGCAAGAAAGAAATACCTCAATATAGAGTAAGACCTCAATTTGGTTAAAAAATTTATGCAAACACACATGTACATGTAGCAGCATGAAACAGCCACAGAAAAGGGAAATGCACCAAAATGTATGTTCCTTTCTTTTCTTGATAGTGAGTTAGCTTCTGAACTCCTCAAAGTAGCCAATTATTATTTTTATAATTGGAAAAAATAATATATCAAAATAGTTTCCTATTTAACAAATTGTCTTACATGGTTTCTAAAACTGGGCATCCTATTACATACTCTGCCAACCTTATGAATTATTATATAGGTAAATATGTCCTAGGTGTTAAATGCTTGAAAAGTATAAATCTCAAGAAAAATACCAAGGATTATTTTTGTATAAAATGAAGAGCTACCACAGGTATGGGGTTGTTACTAAGAGCTTCCTTTTCCCTCTTTGCTTCCATGATTTTCCTTCAAGCCACTTCTAGAAACAAAATGGAACATAGTGTGCCCACTTTTCTAAGTTATCAAATTGATAGTGAAATAGTTCTTACTACGTTTAATCTCTGTGAGCACATACCTCACCTTTTTGACCGAGGAGCCTATTAGTACAATAAATCCATTTTTAACCACTCTTTTGGTAAGAGTGTCCCAGGCAGGAGCCATTACTCTTAGCTTCTATGTTTGGCTCTGTAACTCAAGCTGAGTAAGACCTTCACGTGGACATGCTTCAGTTTCCCCTTCTGAAATCTACACGTGATGACAGTCCATGTAGGGAAGATGACTCAGTAGCCAAGAAGAAATCTTTATGTTAAAGAGAATCCATGGGAGACCACAAAATTAAGAATTTCTGCCATTCCCTCCATTTTGTCCTAATTTTTTTTTGTTATTGAATCCAAGAATTAATGCAGCCCAAACAATATAATGCATATTAAAACTTTTCAAAAATATTTTTTCTTTTTGTTCTGGAAATCAGAATACAGGATTTATCAGATTCTTCTTTGGAATGCTGGTCCTTTACAGCTAACAAGCTAGGGTAGAGTTTGTCTGACTTCTTGGATGAAAAATCAGAAATAATCAAGATTTTTTTTTAGATGCATGTTTCTAGTATTACAAGGCAGTTTGGGAGGTCGTCTAGCCTACCCTCCCCCTCTTCTTCCATGGAGATCATCATCATCTAGCAAAGTAATTTACTCATGGATGAAAAAAAAATGCAAAGAGGAATTACTTTCTAACTGCCAGGTGTGAGTTGAGAAGATCCTTCTGCTTGTTTTGGTAATTTAATTTTCCAGATATGCACAGTTCTCCTTCAGCGTTAGGGCATTGAATAAAGACCCATTTTTCCAGCTGAGTTAATATACCCCAGCAGGTCAGTTTCTTACTTTGAGTGGTGACAGAGTGGGTCCCCGTGGATTGTTCTTTCTGCAAACGTTAACCTAGTAGATTGAAGATCTTGGCTACTTGTTGCTTATGGGCAGATCTGGCATATGCCCTCCTGTTTCCTAGTGAGAAAAAGATGGAGCTACAAACTCCAAACTACACTCCTTGATGCTGGGGGATCTGAGTTGCCATATGTAAAGAGAGACAGAGCCTGGCGAACTCTGAGAGGAAATTTCTTCAGTCTGATCCTCAATCAGCTGAAAGACCAACTTACATATGACCTAAACTAGTAAAGAAACAGAGTTCCAAACATCAGAAGCTCTGTTTCTGGCACCATAGCCCTCTGCTAAAAGATGTCCCATGTAAATAGTGATCCGTTTTCAAGCAAGCATCGCATAAAAGACACAGGTGGAATTTTGCTCATGTTAAGATGGTATTATGGCTAAGGGACCCAAGAATGCATGAATCCTGTTTTGTTGATCACCACTTTCACTGTGGGGTTATAGAAGGGACCTCCCATACCAGAGGCAAAGAAAATGGGGATCAAAACTACTCCCACTTGAGCTAATGCATGGTACTCCCATGGGAGGTATCTTGTACAGCTCAGTTGAAGTTGTTAGCTCAGGCTCAAGGCCAAGCCTACACAAGGCCTGTCTCCCTCCTCCCAATCTTATCATCAGCTGGCTGCTGGAGGCAGAAATACCTGGCATATCAGGTGAGAAAGAGGCGAGAATACAGAGAACAAGATGGTTGAGATTGTTTCTAACATCATATTTTTCAATGTGTAGTCCATAGACCAGCAGCATAAGCGTCACCTGGAAGTTTGTTAGAAATGCAGACTCTGGGGCCCCACACAAGACCTACTCAATCAGAATCTACATTTTACACAAGATCTCCATGTGATTTGTATGCATGTTCATACTTGAGAAGCCCTGTCCTAAGAGACAAGTCTTGCGCCCAGCTCACTCATTCGTGGTTATATCTGTAACTTTAGTAAACAGTGACCCTGCCCTCTACTAATCAGGGACCAATCTCTACCCAAAAGCTGAATAATCATATTAGTACTCTTTACTACTGGGGAGCATTAAGGAGTGAGGGTAGGGCAAAAATAGCTGAGATCTCCCAACTGCATGTGGAAAATGCTGGTTCTAATGAAAGTTAATTGATTTCTTTACTGCAGGATTTTCTCAGCAGGTTCGTCTTAGTTTGCTCAGGCTGCCATAACAAAATACTATAAACTGAGTGGCTTAAATAACAGACATTTATTTTATCACAGTTCTGGAGGCTACAAGTGCAGGATCAGGGGGCCAGCAGGGTTGGTTTCTGGTGAGAGCTCTCTTCCTGGGTTGCAGATCACCACCTTCTGTCTGTGTCCACACGTGTTGGACAGAGGGATAGAGGGCAAGCTCCCTGAGGTCTTTTCATATAAGGACACTAATCCAATCATTAAGGCTCCATTCTGATGACCTCATCTAAACCTAATCACCTAAGGCTCTATCTCCAGATACCATCATATTTGGGGTTAGGGCATTGACATATGAATTTGTGAGGGACACAGTTCAGTCCATAGCAATGCTAGTGTGCATTGTGACTTTTAAGAGAATATACTATGCAACATTTCCCAAACTTTAAAAATTGCAGACCCCTGTTTTGAAGGAGCCCTATTAACAGTGAATGTTTAGGGAATTCCCTGGCAGGTCAGTGGTTAGGACTTGGTGCTTTCACTGTCAAGGGTCGGGTTCAATCCCTGGTCAGGGAACTAAGATCTCACAAGCCATGGGAAGTGCCAATCTAAGGGGAATCATTGTTCTTTTTGAAACAGGTAGAATAAAGTTCCCCATCCCCACCTCCAAATGAGATTGAGTTTGTTTAGTTGCCTGAACTATGAATTTGTAGATTTTTCAAGGGTTCAGATACCTACAATGAAGTTACATTTTACATGAGGCTCAGAATCCGGGATTAGCACATAAGGCAAAATTGCATTTTAGTCGAAATTTTCTTTGAAAACAACTTGGAGATATTACCAGATGTACAGATAGACCTGCTATCACTCAAGAAGTCCAGTATAGCTTGTGTTACCTCCAGTACTGGCACTTGTTACTATTTCTTCAGGTGAGTACCAGATCAAGTATCTGGATGTCATCTAGTTTGAAGAGCATGTACCTTTAAACACTAGAATCACGCTCAACATGATGAGATGCTTACATTTTAAGATGAGTGTGAGAATGAAGACTGACTGAGGGAACAGCACATTCATGTCTCCTACCCTGAGATGTGGAGGTTGAGCATGTTTAGTGGAATGCCCATGGGGTTATCCATACTATGGAAATAGTTCTCTTTCTCGCTCTCAGCACATATTACTGAATTTACATACATTAAATTTGCATATGCTGCAGTGTCTCTGTGCACACAATTTCAGAGAAGGTTTTTGCCAGGGGAAGACCAGATGCCTGGATTCAAAGGAGTCACAGGTGGCTTTCGGTGAAATTAATGCAGCCCGGAGTCCATTCCTTAAAATGGTGGACAAATCACTTTCACATCCAGCTGAATTCACCTTTCTCCCACATGTTCACAGGGAACTGAATTTATGTGGTTTCCAGGGAGAGCATTATACGGTTCAGTGCTCAACATTATTACGGTTTTCCCCTCGTGTTTCCTTGGTATAAAGAGAGGAGGGCCTTTGCTATATTACCTAACTCACTTTGTTGGCCAAGTCTGTGATCTAAGGAGGAGGAAATTACAGGCTAAAAGCCACCACCTGATAGCTACCACTAAGATTTTGGATAGTATTTTCTTTTAGAGTGTTTCCTTTGACAGGATGGAGGATTGAGCACACCAACATAGCTCTACCCTTTTTTGAGGGATACACATTACCCGTGTAGACAAAATGATACTCAGCTAAGATGAGACATGCCATGCCATTTTCCTCTCTCTCTCCTCTTCTTACCACATAACCCTCTCTTCTGTCCTCTCCCTGGAAGTTTGGAACTTTGATCATATAAATATTCCTTCACATTCTTATTTCTGAATTGAACTAAGTGTGCTCTAAGGCAGGTGTTGGCAAAGTTTTTCTGTACAGGGACAGATAGTAAATATTTTTGGTTTTGTGGGCCATGCAGTCTCTGTCAACTCCTCAGCTCTGCTGTTCAAGTGCAGAATTGACCATAGACAGTACATAAGTGAACGATCGTGGCTGGGCTCCAACAAACTTTATTTATGGGCACTAAATTTGAGTTTATGTAATTTTTGTGTGTCACAAAATATTCCTTTGATCTTTTCAACCATTAAAAAATATAAAACCATTCTTAGCTTGTGACCCATACAAAAAAAACAGATGGTGGGCTGTGGTTGGCTGATTCTTGCTCTAAGGAATTGACTAGTTTTCCTACCTATGCCACTCTTTTCTCCTTCTGGTTTGGTGACAGGGACAACAGGACACACTACTTAATGTATTTTTCTCTTGGTATAGAGAGGAGAGATCATTTAGCAGTTACACGCATGGGCTTTGTAATCAGACACAACTACATTCAAATCTTAGTCTTACTTCACAGTAGAGCAAATTGGTGCTCAGAGAGGTTATACAGTCTCCATATCCATAAAATTCATAATTCTTGTACCTCATGATATTAAATGATACAGTATATGTGAAACATGTGACATAGTGTCTAACACAGTATTAATACAATATGTAGTAGCTATGATTATCATTATGTTGTTATTATTAAAGGACCTGTGTTTTCCACTTCTGATTCTCCTACCTGCTTTTATGTGGGGCATGTCAGTCTTTCAGAGCCTCAGCTTTTAAATGACAGGGCTTTGGAAATTATGGTCAATCCCAGATCTAAAAATGTCTGTGATTCATTCTACTTGTAACATAATCTTTTGCATTATAAATGTATTATGGATTATTACTATTTAAAAAAAATATGTGTTCCAAGATTAGACCTTGGGTTTTTGGAAGATACCCCTGTATTTGTGAGAAACGGGGCAGGAAAGACACGAGTTTTTATTCTGATGATTTGTATTTAACAGAAGCATTGACCCCTTGCCTCTCTTCTTCCTGGGCCAGTTGACAGTTAACATGAAGTACAATTCTTTTGGATTTCCAGGGGACAGTTGCCATTATCTGGAAAAGAATTTGGTGCTCACTGAGCCCCATGGTACCTCAACTGTGATCCTGTGATGTTTATGAAACTCAGTTTAAAGAGCCCAGGTGAAAAAAGACTCACAAAATGAAAAAAAAAAAAAAAAAAAAAAGCCTGCAAATGCAGATAGCGTATCTTCCCCAGCTAAACGAACTGTGCCATCCAATTATTTCCAATTACAATTGCATTTCTTTCTTTAATGTTTTCTATGCTGATATCCAAGTTGCTAATGAAGCAACTCCTGCTTTATGATCCCCATTGTTGCGACTTGCTGGGCTTAATTGCTTTGTCTCCATAACAGACAGACAATCTGAACAATTAGACAATAATAAGGAAACAAGATGGGGAAATGGCTTAGATTCTTTCATTTTAATTATGCTGATAATGCACCCTACAGTTCTGAATCAGTGCTGAAGTGTTCTTTTTGATAGTTCTAGTTGGATGTTATTGAATGCTAATAAATTTATTACACAAATTTCTAATACAAAAGAACTCTCTCCTCTGTCTCAACTGATTGTTGCTTTTTTGCAGAACAGTAATACTTTCTGTGCACATGGTATGTTTCACTTTCAGTTTCCTTCACAACAGTCCTGGTATTCTATATTGCTCCTGTTCTATATAGAGCAAAACTGAGGTGTCTAAACTGGCTCAAGTCCTTGTATCATCTTGTGCATGTAGTTGCCCAAATATTTCCAAGAATGCCCTTTAAATTCATGTTTGCTAAAATGCTTTTTAAAGATGACAAAAATATAAATATGAGGCTCATATTTCAGTTTATTCTGAGTGTTGAGAAGTATAAAGCCCTGCATGATCTGCTCCCTACCTCATCTCTAACTACTTGTGTTTTAATCTCCTATATGCCTGCTGTCTACAGCCACCCTGGTCTTTCAGTACCATGGACAGCACAATATCAGGCTTGCTTGATGGTCTTGTCCTAACTTTGAGTGGCTGGTTCATTTTCATCCTTTAGTCTCAGCTCAAATGACACCTCCCCAGAGAAGCCTTCCCTGATTCCTTCCTCTATTTTGTTACTGATCTCACACCCTTCTTTCCATTACTCTCTTTCATTGAATTCAGCTTGTTTCTTCCACAGTACAAGTTGTATCACATATTTCCTTCTCTATTTGTTAACTCCCTAATCACTATCAGGGCAGGAATTACATCTGTTTTGTTAACTACTGTAAAACCAGGAAATTAAAGAGACCTTGAAACTAGTAGGTATTCAATAAATATTTCTTGAATGAATCAGTGAACAAGTAAGTGGATACATTCTTTTCTTTCTTACTATTTAGTCTCAGGGCAGCTGTGGTCTGCTAATATCCTACTCAACTTTCCATTTGGAACTCTGTAGACTAGCCTTCCTCAGAAGACTGTGGATCCCTTGAGGGAAGGAACTTTGTCTTGTAGATACTAGATCCCCGATGTCTAACATTGTATCTTCATATACTTGTGAATCAGCAAATGTTAGTGAAAGATGTAAAAAAAAATGTTTTTAAAAGAACATGGAACTTGCAATCTGTTCTGTAGTGATAGTCGTTCATAAGAAATTTATATACTTTAAAAAGAGTGCTATTCCTATGGGGAGTGGTGGGAACATGTTCTCACTTGTTTCCTTAAAACAATCAAGTTCAGACTAATTTTCTCTTTCTTACTTGAGATTAACAATACTTAAATGTTTATTTATCTTATTTTGTTTTCATAAGAAATGCAGTATCAATGTAGAAGATGTAAAAATTCAGAAAATGATATAAGAAGAAATAAAAATGACCTATAATTCTGCAACCTGGAAACCTTGTGATCTATTTCCTTATAGACTTTCAAACACACACACAATGTTTATTTCATTACAAATAATAAAAATGAAAATACCTTTGTGTCCTAGTTATTATTCATTTAATATTCTATCAAGACCATTTTCACTTCATTGCCATTCTTTGAAAATATAATTTTTGATGATCATAAAAATACCATTCAAAAGATAAACTACAAAGTATTAAAGTAGTATATACTTCCTCATGTTAAATATCAAGTGTTTTCTAGTTTTCTAGTTGGGCTCTAATAATTAATTGTGCTGTGAACATTAATTTTTCCAAGTATCTGTTTATACCTCTGAATATTTCCTTCCAAGAGAGTCCTATGTATGGATGTATTAGGTCAAAGAGTAGGAATACTCTAAGACTTCTGCAGACACCCAAATTGCTTTCCAAGAGGTTGTACCACATCATATTTCCATCAGAAGCATTTGATAACGTTAGGTTCATCCCTCCCTCACTAGCGTTGAGTGTTTTACATCCTTCCTCTCCCTTGAGCTGTCTGTTCATTTATTTAGCCCTCTTTTCTATGGAATGTTAGTGTTTTTCTTATGGATTGATGTGATCCTTTATATACTAAAATGTTTTTATTGTCACATTTATGGAAAAATCTTCTTTGCCACCATTTTTGTTAGTCTCTAAAACATTAAAAATGTAGCTTTTTGAAGTATAATTTACCTACAATAATATTCAGTAATTTTAAGTGTACCATTTACTGAGTTTTGACAAAGGTACTGAGTCATGTAACCACCATGCAATCAAGATATAGAACATTTTCCTCATTCCAAAAGTTTTCTTGTGTCCCTTTGCAGTCAGTCCATTCCCTTTTCCCCTGATACCTGACAACCATGTCTCTGTTTTGTCATTTTATTTTTCCTTTTCTAGAATTTTGTGTAAATGGATTCCTACATTAAGTAGTTTTTGTGTCTAGTTTCTTTCAGTTAGCATGGTGCTTTCATCTATATTTTTGTATATATCAGAAGTTTGTTCTTTTTATTGCTGATTATATGGCCATACCACAATTTGTTTATCTGTGCAACAGTTAATAGGCATTGGCTTTTCCCCCCCCAGCTTTTGTATAATAAGAATTTTTGTTTATTAAGTGTATGCCAGGGACTTCTATTTCTGGGCAACATAGAGTGACAGAAACTGGATTCATCCTCCCCCCTGAAATAAGCAAACAAAAAATAGACAAATGTATAAAACAGTGGCTTTTCTGGATATTGGATATGGGATAATGAAAGATGCTGATCCCAGAGTGATAGAAAAGGAGAACAAAGAGCAGAGGGTATAAATAGAAAACAATCTATTGTCTAAAAATATACCATCAAATGTAAATGGTCTAAATATCCCAATTAAAAGATTGGATACGTTGCTGACAAGAAACCTACTTTAAATATAAAGTTAAGAGGAGGTTAAATGTGGAAAAGATAGAAAAGTATATGCTAGTCTATGCCAATGGAAAGAAAGCTGGAGTGGTTAAGTTAATATCAGACAAAGTAGAACTCAGAGCAAAGAATATTACCAGGGATAAAAAAAGAAAGGTAATTTCTTAATGATAAGGGGGTTAATTCATCAAGAGGACATAACATTCTAAACGTTTATACACCTAATAACAGAGCTAAAAAATACATGAAACAAAAACTATTAGGACTGTAAAGAGAAACAGAAAACTACACAATTATAATTTGAGACTTAAATACTTTAATACTTCTAGAACAAGTAAATAGAAATCAATAAGACTATAGGTCTTAACACTCTCAACCACTTGACCTAATTGATAATTACAGAGTGCTCCACCCAACAACAGCAAGATCCATGTTTTTTTCCCTGGGACATACAGAATACTTACCAAGTTAGTATCCCTTATTCTGTGATATTAAACAAGTCTTAATACATTTAATGGGATTAAAATTGTACAAAGTATGTTTAACCACAGGATAATTAAATTAGAAACCAATAATAGAAATCTGAAAAATTCCCAAATATTTGGAAACAATATAACATACTTCTAAACAACTCATGGGTCAAAAAAGAAATCTAAAGGGAGATGAAAAAGTATTTTGTACTGAAAAAAATGAAAGCACTGTGTATCAAAATGTGTAGGATGCTGCTGAAGGATACTTAGAAATTCATAGCACTAAATGATTTTATTAGAAATGAAAAGAGGTCTTAAATCACTCAGCTCCCACCTAACTAGATAAAGAAGACCAAGTAAAGTCCCAAATAAGAAGAAAGAAAATATAAAGAGCAGAGAAAAAATGAGTCACGGGAATTCCCTGGAGGTCCAGTGGTTAGGACTCCATGCTTCCCCTGCAGGGAGCATGGGTTTGATTCCTGGTGGGGGAACTACGATATGACAAGCCATGTGGTGTGGTGTGGCCAAAAAAAAATAAAAGAGTGAAATAGAAAAATAGAGAAAATCAGTGAAATCAATAACTAGTACTAGTTCTTTGAGATATCTGGTTGTTTGAGAAAGGTTGGGGGAATCCCTAGTTTTATGAGAGCTTGAAAAAAATATTATGAACGGGTGTTAAATTTTGTCTTTTCTGCATCATATCATTTTTCTTTTTAAGATCATTAATATGGTGAACTGTATTGATTGAATTTCAAATGTCAAAAAAATCTTTTATTTCTTGTAGTGCAAGTTTACTGGTTATGAATTCTCTCAGCAGTCTTTTGTCTAAGTGTTTAATTTTGATTTTAAAAAAGATATCTTCATTTGGTAAAGAATTTGAAGTTGACAAAATTTTTTTCCCAGTGCCTTAATGATGTCAATCTGTGCTGCATTTTGGGTAGCTTTTATATGGCTACATCTGAAAGTTCAACTGATTTTCTACTGTGCTTAATCCACTGTTAATACTGGTTCCTTTTCTTCTGTATGTTCAAGCGTTCATCTTCCTTCTTGAACATATGGACAACATTTATTATACCTGTTTTATTCTCCTTGTTAGCTATTCCATTACCTCTGTCATTTCTGGGTCTGTTTCTTAGGATTGATTTTTCTCCTGGTTATGGATTATATGCTTCTTTGCATACTTGGTGATTTTTAATTGGATAGTAAACATTATGAATTTTATGTTACTGATCACTGAAATTTAAGTCTGATCTCCGTATTCTCAACTGAATGAAACCTGTTAGATTTTCTTCCTCTTCCCTGTACTGTAGCTTGGAAATTGCTTCCAGGAAGTAAGCTTATGATTGTAGGGTTCACCTTTTTATCTCAGAAATCACAGTCCTCCATTGCCTGTTGTTCAGTGTCTAATAACTGTTGTTTCATATGTTGGGTCCAGTTTTCTAGTTGTTTAAGGTGGAAGGGAAAATCTGGTCCCTGTTCCCTCATTTTGGCTAAAGTAGAATTTTCAGCCTTTTAATTTTGATGTACATAATCTACAAGTTTAAGTTTTATGGTTGTTAAGTCTATAGATATTTTCTTTTGTGATTCCATAAATTGAATTTGTTTAGAAAGTCATTTTCCTTTTATACATTTGATAAATACCTATATTTTTTCTAGATTAGAAATATTTTGTGTCATTTTAATACATCTGAAATTTAATTTGGCATCTTCCCTGAACTGATGTCCTAATAGATTTCAAAGCTACTGACCATTGAATGATCCATCTCTTCATTCATTTTTTTTTTAAAGAAATTCACGTTCTTATTGATTGATTGATTGATTGCTGTGTTGGGTCTTCGTTTCTGTGCGAGGGCTTTCTTTAGTTGCGGCAAGCGGGGACCACTCTTCATCGCGTTGCACGGACCTCTCACTATCGCGGCCTCTCTTGTTGCGGAGCACAGGCTCCAGACGAGCAGGCTCAGTAATTGTGGCTCATGGGCCCAGCCGCTCCGTGGCATGTGGGATCTTCCCAGACCAGGGCTCGAACCCGTGTCCCCTGCACTGGCAGGCAGATTCTCAACCACTGCGCCACCAGGGAAGCCCCTTCATTCACTTTTTTATCATATTTTCTTCACTACCTACTTTCAGTATGCCCTATTTTTCTCATTATGATTATTCATAAGTAGTCTACAGTTTATATTATCACGTTATGAGTGGGATGTTTTAAAAATTCTATTAAAATTTCTGTTAGAGCTATTAATTTTAAATATTAAGTATCCATACACTTCGCTAAACTTAAATCTGAAAGTTGGTTTTCCCAGGTGTTATAGGTGGACAATTAAATGATTAGCAAATTATTATTTTCTATCCCTAAATCCTGCTTTATGGTATTTATATACTTTTCACTCTCCAAAATTATATTTGATTATGTTTTATTGTTCATTTCACACTTTACATTGTATGCTTGCTTATTTATTTATTGATGCTTTTGGCCAGAACCATATTGAACAGAGAACTTTTTTTTCTCCTTCTCTGATTCTTAAGGGAATGAATCTTAGTGATAAGTATGACCCCTCCATTTTTCCCTGTTGTGGTCATGGGCTTGCCCAGAGTCATTCTTAACAGTTCCATCTCTCAGTCAGCTGTTAATTGGCCCAGTGAGCAATTGAATTTTAGACCAAGAGAATTAAAAGTTACTTAGACCATTTAATTTGACCACTTTAATTTATAGATAAAGGAGGTGAGATTCAGCATGATGGGAATGGTGGTGGTATAAGAAGTGACTTGGTCCAGTCACACAGCCAAATAGTCAAAGAGTTGGAATAAGGATTCTGGTCTCCTAAACTCCCCATCTGGTGCTGTCAGTGAATTCATCAGAATATATGTATTGTGAACACACTATTGATTTGATTGATAACTACCCCATAAACATGAAATAATAATAATGAACTGAAACATTGTGCGAAGAGCCTTTATTAAAAAACATATGAGAATAATCATGAAGTTGAACCTTCACAGAGTGATATTAGCAAGCCAAGTCAACCAAACTTGTTCCACCAGCTTAAAAATGTAATTTGAACAGGATTACCAAAGTTTCCTGTTTGTAAAAATTCTGGAAAAATAAACATTAAGACGATCTAAATATTAGGATGAAGATCTCAGTGTGGTAAGAGTATAGGTGATTTTATTTTCTTTTTTCTTGGGAAGGCTTTTCTAAAATGTCAACAATAGTATGACACATTTAATGTGATAAGAAAAATGTTATTAGTTTTATAAGTTATACTGATGGCATTAAAGAGCCTAGATACCAGAGGCTAAAACTAGAGGACCGTAGTATAGGTTAATTATATCAAGGAAGTGTATAATTTCCACCTTAAATTCCCCATGAGAGATATATATGATTCCTTGCATATCTCTTAGAAATGAAAACAGATTTTTCTCATCTTGTTTGAGGTTAAAATGTGACTATCGATTTATGTTTTAAAAGGCATGGTATGAGCAAAGCTCTTCTTAAAGGTAAAGGCCACAGATACTCAGTTTAGACGGGGGAGCCTGTCAGCAGTAATAATTTTAAAACAAACTCATAACGTATTATGGTAATTCCATGCAAATTTTTAAGTTGGTGGAAGCAGCAAGGTTGACTTGTTTATTTTTTGTATCACCCAGAGAAATGTTAGCACCAAGTGTTCCTGAAACCATGAATTGGGAAGGTCATTTAAGCCTACAGGAACATTGTTTATTAAGTGTATGCCAGGGACTTCCACTTGAGATTGTAGGGCAAGGTGCTGGTAACTGTTCTCTGGTATCAGTAGCTGAATGCCCTTTAGTGGTGTTCTGATGAAGGATGAGGAAAAATACATAGGTGGTATTATTATTATTATTATTATTATTATTTTCCATACACATGTTCTCACTGAGTCTGAAAGTATGGTAACTGATGTTAGGTCAGGGATTGAGTTTTGGATGTAAGAGAAAGTCTCATTTTCAATAGAATATTGGATTTGGACCCTACTTGTCCTCTCTCCCACTGGTAGGATTGCAACCAGCATAAATAAACCAATTTGTGTGAACTTTCCCTTGAAACTTCCCCAAGGGTTTCCACTGCTGCTGTAACATAGGGCAGACTGTAGTCCTAGGGAACACATGGTGCGAAAAATGGTGAGATCAATTTGACCAGTGGAATCTGGGGAGACTCTTAGAATGGGTGGGTGGAAGCTGAGATAGGCTTTGGTGGATGGATAGAACTTTCCCAGGTTGAAAATATGGGATGGATTATCCAGGTAGAGGAAATGAGTGCAGTTCTCATAGTCTACCTTCTGGTTTTTGGTCCAACTTGATTTGTCATTAAAGCCATCTCCTTCACCATGAGAAGGCATAATTCTATGACTCTGATGGCTCTGCTATCTTCAAAATGTGTTTAGAGTATCCGGTTCTTCATTTTGTTTTCTGCCTGCTAGAGCAATGCTAGTTGGCTTTTAAAATCTGCTCCTACATTCCACGGTAACATTCTTTGACTTGCTTATCTTTGAACCACTATTTCTGATATTTTCTCTTGCCATCCCTACCTCTTTGCTCTTTGTCTCTATAATTTTACTTTCCTTTGTCTTGCTACCAGCTCCCACTCTGTTACCTTTACCTTCTTTGAATATTTTTCCAAGTTCAGGATTATCTCCCTAACTATGAACTTAACTCTAGAACTGTAATTGTTTTTTTTCTGAGAATTCTGTAGACCACTCTCCTCCTGATGAATGGACATATAGACCAGCTTTGCTGAATGTTCTTCATGACCCCACAGTACTCTGTGCCTTTGCATAACTCTCACAGTTTTTACTTCTTCCTTTTAAAACACAGGGTTCTCTAGGAAAGGAGGAGGAAGAAGTGTTTTTTGTTTGTTTTCTGTTCTGTTTTTTAACAAGGTAAAACCAATTAATCACTTTTTTTTTTTTTTTTTGGCACAACAACACATAATCATTCATGTGCTTGATGGCTTTAAGAAAATCAACTTCAGACCATGGAATATTTCTTAAAATTGTAGCAGTTTAAGATTTTTTAAAACTTCGGTTGCTATAGCTTTATTTTTAAAATTTGGAATTATTAACAATTTCTTCTTTAAAAATTAAAATTTGTAGTTCTGATGCTATTAGAATTGGGGTTAGGGTAGTTCTTGGAAGCACTGCGTGTAACATGCAACTTCACTTTATAGACCCCAGTGGTAAGATAGTTGCTCCCTAAATGAAGACTATAAGAGAAAAGTGTTAAACCTCAAGTCATTTTGCTAAGAAGCCAAATCAAAAACTAAAGAAACTAAACTAAACTAAAACCCCAAATACCAAACTTGGAATATGGCTTTCCAGACAATGATAATAACATGAAGAATTATTAAGAATAATAATACAAAGAAGATACAGAACCTTGGGCCAGTCTGGAAACATATGAAATAATGTCTCTCCAAGTTTGAAGGAACAGCGCGCTCTTTCAAAAACAGTAATGTAAGCGCATGTAAGTGGCATTACTTAACCTTTTAACTGAAAAGGAGAACTTTTTAGCAACTGCACAGAACAAGATTTTTTTTTTTTTTTTAAGAAAGAAAAACACATTTCTAATTAATCCAAGAGTAGCGGGAGTTCACATTATTTTCTTTCTCTGCAGCTTTGATTTTTATCAGCTTGAGAAGTTTGTTGTGGTCTTTTCCACAGAGTCCAATGTGTAGTCACCTAGCCTGAAACTAACAGTTTTCCCCAGCAGGAGGTACAGGATAGAATGTGTACAGGATAGAATGTCAGTGTGCCTGCTGGGCTGTTGTGCACCTGTGGTTCTGGTTGTAGAATGTGTATCTTAACATCACAAGCTACGTGAACATTCTAGAAATGCTAGAGAAAGGCACTACAGCTTGTTTGGAAATTCATGGAAGTGTAACCAACTGGGATATTATGAACAGAAATCCACTCACTTCTTCCCTGGCTGGGTTGTCTCAGGTGAAGCTGCACTTCTTGGGTCTTAGGTGATGTCAGAGGTAGGAGGTGCTCAACTCCAGTGCGATAGGCAAAACATACTATCAGGAGTCCAGAGGTCTGAGTCAAGGTCTTGACACTATCATTACTGGTATGACTGAGGCAGATGGGTAAGAGACTTAACCCATCAGGGCCTCAGCTTTTTCACCTGTGAACTGGGGTTTTTAATGATTCTAACCTCAAAGAATTGTTTGGAAGATCAAATTTACAGTCTATATTATATACTCTAATATGAAACAACATAGTGACTACAAACACAGATCTTGTAGTCAAGTCCTTATTTATTTAGTTAATAAATATTTATTGACAGCTATTGTGTGTTATGCACTCTGCTGGTTGGTGATTAAAAGAGCCCCTTGTAGCATTTACAACATAGTGGAGGAGACAGAAAATAAACACTCAAACAAGCAGGCAAACGTATCATTCCAAAATGTGTGAGGGCTATATAGAAACAAACAAGGTTTGATGAGAGAGTACTGGGAAGAGGATTCTACTTTAGACTGGGTCGTCAGGCAGAGTTAGAGAGGTAGGCTGGCTTTACCTCTTCCTAAGTCTATGAACCTTAGGCTAGTAAACACTTATTTTAAAAATTAGTTGGAGAATGGCTGTGAAACTCAGCAGAAAATGTACCTGAAGTAGGCACACATCTCAGGCAACCAATTCATGTGTTCAAGAGACATAACATTCTCTAGTTTTTGGTAAATGAATTTACTTTGTGTTACTGGGGACAAACGGTATGAAGTTGAATCTCAGTGGATTTGGGGTCTCTCCTCTTTCCATAGTGTTAATACTAAGCCAGGAGGCCTTCATAGAGCACCGGGGCATTCGTAAGGCACTGGGGCTACATCATTACCATTTATCCACTGCTGAGATGCCTTGTGCACCTTTTGATCTTGAGTTCCTCCCTTGTTGCAGTCACAAAGCTTCTTCAGGGTCACACACTCAATGGCCCATGTTCTTATGGCTTTTGGGTGCTTATTGGGATGGGGGGGATCTCCTTCCACACCACTGGGGGCTATGGAACACTCTGCTTCCATGTTCCTGAACCCCCAGTTGTCTTCTGTATCCTGTGGTCCTTCCTGCTGAGGTTCTGCCTGGGCCGAGGTAGAGGGTGGGAGGAAGCAGAGGTAAAGTGGGGAGCTTGGGATATCTCATATCTAAATTCCCTTGGGGTCTTTCATCATTTCCCTCTTCACTTGGGTAATCATTATCTAGTCTCAGGATGTAGGGAAGCTTTTGCTCTTATGTATCTCATTCTTCTAAATATTTTGTGTATAACCAGCCTAGGCTTTTAAGACTTAAGGACCAAAAGATATGAGCATTTTTCTGTTCTGTTATCCCTTCTCTGTAGCAATGAATGCCCTTGATGTTTGGGGTGGGGGAAGGCAGGGGGAGGGGCGTTACCTACCCAGCAGCCCTTTCCCATTCATCCTTATTGGAAGAGCCCCAACTTCTTGCCCTACAGCAACTCAGAGCCTAAGCCATATCCAAGCCAGTCATGGCCCCAATCCCCTTGCTTGTGTCAACCAATGAGAGACAAAAGGACGTCTGGAGGGTTCTGGATACTGTTTCCTTATTTAAGCTGGAAAGAATTTGGGTCCTTAATGATGCTGATGAGCTGCTAGGTTAATCAACTCTAGAACTAACTCCAGACTTCTTATTAAAATTAATATTCATATGGATATTAATAAGGATAAGAAAATCCTTATTGTTTAATTTGGGCTACTTGAAGTTTGCTGTTATTTTGGAGTCAGAACATTCTAACTGACAAAGTGAGAAGGGCACAGTTTACAAGGAAATGCAGGGGAAAGAAATCTGCTATTGTCACCTCTGCTGATATTCACAGGCAGTGAGGGGGAAAAGCATCTGGGAAGGGAGGGGCAGGACCCAGTAACTGGCCAGAAGTGCTAAAGTGCTATTATTTCTCTTTGCCCATGACTGATGACCCATATATGGTCTGTGTACATTGTTTTCTCTTTTTCATTCATTCAAATGTTTATTAAGAATTTACTGTATGGCAGCCAGTGAATATGTATACAGTCGTATTAGTCACGCTTAGACCTATGTACTATAGCCCTATTGTATTGAAAACAATTGTTCTAGAATCTCGTCATTACAGTGACCTTGCTCTGAGAGTAAGCATAAAAGGTAAGAGAAGGTCTATATCATAGGATGGTGGATGTATACCATGTGAAGGGTAGCAGAATATGTCACCCCAAAACATGCCACTTTGGAGTAAGGATTATTTTGAGCTGAAGGCAGTTGGGAAGAAGCAGATATCAGAAAAGCCCTTTGCTCTCCCCCTGCATTTCCCTAAAAGCAGAACATAAATTTGTAAGGGTGTCCTCCCTTCCCTCTCTACCAGGAAGGAGAGAAGTTAATCACTGGAGACAACTCCAGACCCTTATCAGTCTAGTTTCAGCACCAGAGGAATGTATAGAACAAACCTTGCTAAAACTAGCCCTAAACTATCATTAGTTTCCCCATTTATTTGCCTTCCCGCGATTGGCCACCCTTAGAAGTTCAAAGTTATTTTCCTTTGTCTTGTCACATCTTTAAAAATGTATTGTTCTTTCCTTAAGATGTTATATAAGCCCAAGTTCTACCTACCCCTTTGAATTATTCACCACTGGGTGCTCCTTAGTGCAAGCATGATGCACGTGTTAATAACCTTCTGTTTGTTTTCCTTTAGTTTATCTGTCTCTTGTTTGTCAGTATAATGTATAGGATCCCAGCCAGTGAACCTAAGATGGGTAGAGGAGAAAGGCTTTTCCCTTCCCTACACATGCATACCTTCATCCCTGTACCCTACACCACAGTGGAAACCATCACTAATCCATCACAGCACTCTTTCCTGTTGAAACCGGGTATTTCAGAGTGTACTCAAGGAAGTTACTATCCACGGATTGGAATTTGCAGGAGAAAGGGAATATGATTGGCTTCCCTGACCTAATCATCTAGGACCCAAGTCAGAAATAAGGTCTAGATCCAAGGAAGTAGCAGTGGAGGTCCAGCAAAGTGGGCAGCCTACTACTGCACTGTGCAACCAAAGGAAATGAAACTGATGTCCAAAATGTCATCTTGGACCCTCTGAACTTAGTTGACAGGGCTCTCAACCATCCAGAGATAAGCCACCAAGACACTCACGTATTTAGTAAAAATTAACTGTATCTTCATCTTGAGTTTTCTTGTTTGTTTGCATTTTCATTGAGAAATGAATAAAGAGAAATTTTCAGTCATCACTAGGCACAGATTTGCTGCAGTGGCCAGAAGCCCTGAAAAATGATTATACTCTTTTATTTCTCTCCCTGCGTGTCGTGTTTAGATACAGTTAACATTGCACTTTAGGACAAGCAGGGTCACTGCATGACAGTCACTCTTGGCTGTATCTGGAGGGAACATATTTATAACCAGCAGGTGCCTGATGTGGTGAAGGCCCTGTGGAGCCAGGGTTCTGACTTGTCAATGGCCCTTTGCCCATTTGGCCAGACCACCCTGTAGACGTGAGTGCATCCTCTCTGGACTCTTTCCTGCCTGCCAGTGGCCTGGGCAGAGGACCAAGGGGCATTCCATGGGCAAGGATCCACAGTCTGGCTGGAGGGCATCCTGTAGCCATTTATTTCCCCATTCCTAAACTGCTCAGTTGTTGGAAAACCAATGTGGAAAGTGGATGCGTTGGGGTTCAGAACATACCCTATTTCTGCCTCCCTGCAGTCTCAGGTCTGCCTTGAAGTAGCCTCAACTTCACCTTGAGAAGCAGCATACAGACCTGTGACCTGTGATGGTATCTCTAGGTACCATCTGCCCTTGTTTTGACCACACTTCTCTGGCTTCTTTATGCAAGTGTGCCCTCACGTCCAGATGCAGAGAGTTCAGAAAATTGTCCTGAAAGCCTGTTTTTTGCAGTGAGCTGCTATTTGGATCTTGGAGGTGGGTGGGCGAGGGTGGGATGCTGTTTGGAGCAGAGGCAAATTGTACCTGTCATGTGTTCTTTGTCAGGATCCCCTGGAGACATTTTGTGCCTCCACAGGCTCCCAGGGGACACAATTTGTCGGAAAGATAGTGTTTCAGCAGGTAGGGCATTTCAAGTTTGGATTCTTATATTTATTTATTTATTGAAATTTATTTGGTTGCCCCAGGTCTTAGTTGCGGCAGGCGGGCTCCTTAGCCACGGCATGTAGGCTCCTTAGTTGTGGCGTGCCAACTCCCAGCTGCAGCATGCATGTGGGATCTAGTTCCCTGACCAGGGATTGAACCCGGGCTCCCTGCATTGGGAGCTCGGAGTCCTAGCCACTGCACCACCAGGGAAGTCCTGGTGGACTTCTTATTCTTACTCTTATTACTACCTATTCAATTCTTTAAGCAGGGCTGCCTTCTGGCATAGGATGAGAAGGTACTTGCTAAGTAAGCCAGCCTTCCTTTCTTTATCCAGAAATATATCTGCCACAGATCTACCAACCTGTCCAAAAGTCCCCACGTTGAGAACTCACTGCTGTGGGTAAACACATCTCCCTTGAAAGACAGAACTGCAGAGGTGATGAAGAGGAAGCACTGCAATCACATGGTCCCGACCTCCACCTACATGCTGTGAGATCTCTGGCAGGTCATTTCCTGTACCTGGGCTTCCCTTCCCCTATGTGCATAAGGTGGGAGTGATTTCTAAGCTGTCTTTCAGCTTTCAGTTACAATAGGATTCTATCCAGGCTCAAGGCTTGCTCCTTCTTGAAGCCCTTCCTGATCATTCCAGCTCTCGCTGATTTTTTCTCTTTCTGAGTCTATGCGGTGTCATCCGGT
This sequence comes from Balaenoptera acutorostrata, assembly GCF_949987535.1. Lineage (NCBI taxonomy): Eukaryota > Metazoa > Chordata > Mammalia > Artiodactyla > Balaenopteridae > Balaenoptera > Balaenoptera acutorostrata. Next base: position 139,968,490 of record NC_080065.1, read on the forward strand.
CCTTGGTCATCTGCATGATCTTGTGCTGCTTTCTACATTTTCAGTGTATGTAAGTAGTGTTGTTTGGACAAGGCGATAAGCTCTCTGAGGGCAGGGAATATATTTTTTATGCCTCTTAAAACATCACTGCATAAATCTGGGCTGATAAAGGTAATTGGTTGGAATTGTTAATTTAAATAGTTCAGTTTACTGTCTGTTTCACAAGAAGACTGTAATAATGCAATAATTCTGAATCTTCTGTGGGATAAACATAGTCAAATCTCAGTTTTCCAGATTAATAACAATGGTGATATCTACAAGGCAATGGCTCTTGAGAGTTTCCAATGAATTTTCCCATTCGTTATCTCATTTTAGCCTCTTAAAAACTCTGTGAAGTAGGTAAATGGTACCATCATGGTTATCTCCATGTTATACTTGATAACATTTATTTAATATCATACAGTAATTTAGTAAAAGGTATAGGTCTGGTGTCCAAGTATGCTTATCCCAATTCACTGTTCTTTCTGTTGTACTATACTTCAGTTGCTTTGGTGTTTCTTTTGAAAGATAAAGGGCAATTATATAGATCGCAATTAAAGGAACTAAAATAAGGAACACAGATGGGAGAGGGGCAGTGTAGGTTTAGGGTTAAGAACTCAGAGTCTGGGCTGTTATTAAAGATTTGGGATTAAATCTCCAGCCTAGATGTCGCCAATTGCTAGATGTGTGACCTTGGGCAATTTAATTAAACTATCTAGTTCTGAGTTTCTCATCCTTAAAATGATTACAGTAATACCTACTCCAAGGAATTCTGAGGATTAAATAATACACATGAATAACTTCAATGGCTTGGCACATAGTGGTGCTTCATGGCTATTAACCATCATAGATATTACTACATGACATTAGATCATTAGATAGAGCAGCCTTGGATAATTACAATTATGAAAGAGACTGGTTCTTCTTTTGCCATCAGTATTTTTATTCTTTGAACTATCTTGAATTTGCCAAATTGGGTTCTTATAGAGCTGCTGTTACTGATGAGCTCAGCTAACTGTGGAACATAGATTAATCAAGAGGATGGGAGGAGAACTAATGGAAGACATTCGTGCTGAATTCATTCTCAGACTTGTCTATCCCAGTGTTTCCAAACTGCCTGTAGTGAAGGAACAGATTTTTAAAAGTTAATTTCCGGTTGTTATGGACTGATGCTTTTATAAAATACAATAAAAATATTTCAGCAATGTTAACTTGCTATAAATATTTCTAAGGGCTTATTCTGAGTTTCTATTTTGATGTCACTGTAAATGGGTCCATGGATCACACCTGGAGAGGTTCTTGTCTATCCAGAGTCCTTCCAAGCCAGCCTTTCCATGGCCAAGGTGTAGTTGGTCTGTCATCAGAGTGCTCCCCAAACCCAGAAGCCAAGCTTAGTTGGCAGTATGTTTTTTGAGTAGAATATGCTTTGCTATTCCGTCTAGCTGGAGAAAAGTCCTCCTGAGATGCTGCTTTTCTGATAAAGTTTTTGTGCTCAGGCTTGGAAGTTTAATTACCTGAGAGTGAAATAAAAGATTTCAATCCATTATTGTAGTACAATTCATCCAATTAAGTCCCTATATAAGCAGGGGATAGAGGATGAAGATGAGGACTCAGAGTTGGATTAGACCGTGATAATTTTCTGAAGGATGAGCTGTCCCAGAAAGCTTTGAACTTGATTACTCAGTCTCTAAACTGGAAAGTGGAGGTGATAAGAAATTAGTGACATGATGGGAGAGCCACTAAAGAGAAGCCAGATGAGGCCATCGGTACTAGGAACAATAAGGGAATGTCAGCATCAGTCTCATGAAGGATTTAGTAGGATGGTGGGTAGGTGGTCTTTCTCCTACATCCTGTGGCATCAAGCAGCTTTTTATTTGTTCATTCACTCAACAGATATTTCCTTAGCGCTGTCCTAGCTTTTTTTTTTTTTTTTTAATGCGTTAAAGATACAGCAGTAAACAAAGCACTCAATTTTAGCCTATTAAGGAAACGGACAATTAAACATGCACTTGCAGTCAGGAGTGACGCTATGGGAGTACATATTAAGGAAGTCTAACCTGGTTGCCGGGGTCAGAGAAAGGTTTCCTTTAGAGGTATTTTTGCCTATCTAGGTATAGGCAAGGAGTTTCTAGGCAGAGGAAACAGCATATGCAAAGACCCTGAGGTGTGAGAGAGCTTTGTGCATTTAAAATCTGAAAGATGCCCAGGGTGGCTGGAAAAGTAAGGGGATGGGAGACTTTGAGATGATGCAGAAGATGCAGAAAGGATTCATGAAATCCTCGTGAACCGCAGGCTTAGCCCGTTATCCTGAGTACAGTTGGTACCCAGTACAGTGCTTTGAACAGGAGCAAAGAGTGATACAATGAAATTTGCATTGTAGAAATATTATTTTGGCTTCTGTGTGGAAAACTGATGGGACCTTGGGAGTCTTATCAGGTGACCACTGATGAGATCTGACCTAAGATGTCCTGAGCTCTGGTAGTAGCAGTAGAGGTGAAGAGAAAGGGATTAAATATGAATAGGCAGAACTTTGAATTTTGGGGATGTGGGGCATGAGAGAGAGGGAGCAGTGGAAGATAGCCATGTTTCTGGGTTGGGTGACTGGATGAATAATGATGCCTTTCATGAAAGAGGACCCAGAGTTGTAGAGAATGGAGGTGGAGATTTGGTTGGAAGATAAGTTCCACTTTTGACATGTTGACTCTGAGGTTCTTGTGGGAAATCTAAAGGGAAGTGTCCAGAAAGCACTTAGATGTATAGGCTCTGGAACTGAAGAAATATCTGATCCAATATTTGGGATATAATATTAAGCCACCACCTCCTAACTCTGAAGTAGGGTTGGTGCAACCTTCCTAGAAACTCTTTCTCGTTATGCTTCCCTCTGTTGCCCTAAGGGCTCATGGCATTCATATTGCCACTAGTGGAGCCCTCATCTGCCCTTCCTCTCTTGACAGATTCACCTGTTATAGCCTTCTCATCAAAACTTACCTGTCGTGTGCATGGTAGGTAATCGATGGGTTCAATTTAATTCTTTCAGTGGCATATGCTCTGTTGAACAAGATGTCCCCTGTTTATTAAAGCTATTATGCTTGAAAGTGTTAAATGTGTTACTTCTCTTGCTCCCCCCCACCCCCTGCCCACATACCTACCTTGAGTATATTTGCATTGTAGTAGGGTACTTCTCTAAGGGACCAGGTCCTCAAACATTGCTCTTCTACCTTTAAAATAGCATGCATTACTTCTTCTTACCTCTTTATAATGATTATCATATGCTAGCTTTTATAAAAGATTTTTTCCTTTTTTTTTTTTTTTTTTTGGTGTATACATTTGTCTTCCCTAACAGATGGTGAGTTCCCTGAGAATAGAGACCTTCTTTTTTCTTTTTTCTTTTTTTTTACCCTGCACAATCTCTAGTGCAGTGCTGGCTGACTTAATTTGTTGAAATGAAATACACACAGCCTCACATACACATGTATCTTTAAAGGGGTAAGCAGGCATTTATGCAGACCATATAGGTATTCTGAAATAGAGGGTGGGGGGGCCATAGAGATACGTGGTGCTAGAGCGGCCTGCAGGTGGTTGTGTGTGTACTACTGAGGTTGACTTTGTCAGGCTCATACACATGTGGATACAGAAGGCATGGTTGCCATCCTTTAACAATATCAAAGAGTCAGATTGATTCCTGTGATCCAGCCATCAGTCTGGCAAGGTCCATGTCTTTCCAGGGGTGACTTTCTCCTAGTAGGGGTGTCTTACTCCCAGTGAATTTCATTGACCTTGCTTGTGAGCACATCCTGTCAACCTCACTGTGGTCAGAGCTTGACTTGGAGCCCTGGCTTAGAAGATGGCCAAAGGGCCAGTGACGAGCAACACGTCTGTGCTGGTGACTGTTCGACCTCCCACCTGGCCTGACAGTTGCCTTCCATGATAGCCTCCTTGGTCTTACCCCGGACTAGCAGAGCCGTTTGCGATTACAAAGTCTTCCAAACACTACTGCTTGTAAGTCAGCTCCTTACTAAGAAAATTTAATCACTATTTGCATTTGATATATGAGAAAACAAAGAGGGGGCACACACAGACACACAAACAGAGAGAGACAGACACTGAGACAGGCAGACCAACATATGGATAGGAAGACCTGTTAGAAGAGCTGAAGAATTTATGCAGTGTTGGGGCATCTGACCCAAGATAGTCAAACTAATGGATTTTATATTCTGTTTCTTTTTATTCTCCATTGATGTCCTCTTTCTTTCCTAGAGGTTTATTATCCTGGATCATTTTACATATTTCTTCTTTCCCCTATTCTCCAAAATAAGCTTTCTTCCTCTTCTCTGTCAGAACCTGCCTGCCCTCTCTTCTGGTCGTTCAGTGTTGGGCCATTGTTGTAGAGGTGATATCACAAACCATTTCAAGATTGAGTGATTTAACTGGTCATCCCTCAAAGGTAAATTTTTTCCTTTTAAAGAAATCCTTCAGTGTTAAGGAGTGAATAATGGGTGTCTTCCAGGCTTCACCTCAGCTGAGGAAATGACATTGGCAGGGTAAAGTTGATCAGAAAATCAACTAAAAGGAAAGAAAGGAGAAGCTATTTATTCCTATCATCAACAAAAATTAGTAACACATTCTTCTTATAGAAAACTTAGTATGTACAAGTTGGGAAAAAAACCACCAAATTTTCTATATCCCGAAAAAACCTGATATGAATTGTTTTAATATTTATTTTCATTTCTGTTTCTCACTACAATTTTGTATTTTTTAGTTGAATTTTAAAAGCAGCTTTACTGAGGTATGATTGATATACAAAAAGCTGCAATATTTAATGTATATAACCTGATGGTTTGGAGATAAGTATACACCTGTGAAACCTTCACTACAGTATGCCATAAACATATTCATCACCTCCAAAAGTATAATTTTTGGAGGTTTAAATGATATGGTTGTGTTCACACTATAATTGATTTTTTTGTCTGCCTATTTTTATTTAGTATTTTAAGTAATATTTCCCATGTTATTACAGCCTCTTGAAGAATGTAATATTAATATACTTGTAGTATCATGTAGAAAGTTCTGTTGGACTTAATTTCACTTAAAATTCCTCAGCTGGACAATTGGACAATTACTTGTTATGAGTATTTCCAGTTTTCCTTGAGAAATAACACTGCAGTGAAAATCTTTAAAGAATAGATGTACCTTTAATTTTTACTAATAGCTTTTTACTTGTAACAAAAGTAGTATTATCTGAACTCCTGTTGTGAGATTTTCTCCAAGTCTTTACAGAGTCCTGTACCACAAAAATTCTTCTTTCCTTTCTCTTCCTGGGGAAATGCTCCTTCAGATGCCCTCATTTGTGAAGCTTTCCTGGGTCTTACGAGATTGATAACTCCCTTCTATGGGCTCACACAGGCCTTTGGCCACAAATCACAGAATCACATTGAGGTGACTTAGCCCAAAACTCACTTCCTTGGAGGTCCCCATGGTCTCCTTGCCTAAGTCTAGATAAGTCCCTTTGCTGAATGTTCTGGTGGCAGCTCTAGACTTACCCTACATGGCACATACTATAACTACAATTTAATAGTTCGTCGGGTGATCATTCTTCCGTACTTGCCTCCTTCACTGGAATCTAAGTGGACTGTTTCCCTCCTGTTCATGCTCTGTCCTCAGAGCTTCACAGCAGTCAGTGCTCAGGAAACATCTGCTAAATGAATGAAAGGATGAACGAAGGATCTTCCAAAGACACTTTAAATATAAAAGTCTCTAGAAGTTAACATATGATCTTGTAATCCCACTCCTGGACATATATCTGGAGAAAGCTCTAACTCAAAAAGATACGTGAACTCCAATGTTCATAGCAGCACTATTTGCAATAGCCAAGACATGGAAACAACCTAAGTGTCCATCGACAGGTGAATGGATAAAGAAGGTGTGGTACATATATACAATGGAGTATTATTCAGCCACAAAAAAGAATGAAATAATGCCATTTGCAGCAACATGGATGGACCTAGAGATTATCATACTAAATGAAGTAAGTCAGACAGGGAATGACAAATATATAATATCACTTATATGTAGAATCTAAAAAAATGATACAAATGAACTTATTTACAAAACAGAAATAGACTCATAGACATAGAAAACAAACTTATGGTTATCAAAGGGGATAGTGGGGAGTAGGGGGGGAGAGAGAAATCAGGAATTTGGGATTAACACACACACACTACTATGTATAAAGTAGATAAATCACTGTATAGCACAGGGATCTATATTCAATGTCTTGTAGTAACCTATAATGGAAAAGAACCTGAAAAACTATATATATATGTATATATATATACACGCATATATAACCGAATCACCTTGCTATACACCTGAAACTAACACAACACTGTAAATTAACTATACTTAAATACTTATATATAAAAATATACATGTAATAAAAATGTTTAATAAAAATGCATGCGTTTTAAAAAAAGGGACAAAAATTAAATTAAAAAGGTCTCTAGAGAAGAAGAAAATATAAAGAAATATCTACTCAGAGCAATATTTACGTTCATTCATAATCTAGGCCAGTTTACAGCCAACATGCACTGAGGGCTTATGATAAGCTATGTTAACCTTTTTACATGCTTTATCACATTTAAACCTTGCATTGGTCTTACAAGATGGGTACTGCTAAGCCCTCCTCAGTAATAGACAAAGAAATGGAGGCTTAGTTAGAGAGGTCATATAACTTGTCCAGGGTCACAGAAATAGTCAGAGGTGGAGCTGGGATTTGTCTGATTGAATTTAAGTTCTCAGCTACTATGGGATGGCCCCTGGAATGTTCTTTCTGACATTGGACTGGAATCTCTCTCCTCATAACCTCTTGCTTGGTGGAATTAAGTCTCTATCTTGAGCCCTGAGGAATGGGCTGGTCTTCCTTCTTCATCTTAGGTCTCCTCAACACACACAGATTTATCCTCTGCTGAAATATTCCCCCCTCGAAGCATAAACATTTCCATTCCTCCAACCATTCTATTTGGGCCTACAATATAAGCTTTCTGACCCTTGTTTGCTGCTTTTATTTTCACTTAGGCACTTCACCTTTGCCATGGAGAATCAGTCAATTCCTATACCTGGAAGAGAGAAAGCTGACTAGCAGGGAAGGAAAGAATAAAAGAAAAAAAAATGTATGTGATCTCTTAAGAGGAATAAAGATTAAGGCCATGGGCTCTGGAGCCAAACTGCTTAGGCTTAAATTGTAGCTCTGCTTCTTCCTGGCTGTGTGAGCTTAGACAGTTACACAAGTTCTAAATCAGCTGATTGAATTCTTGGGTAGCTGAGTGCATGACAGCTAACAGATTGGGTACTACCCTCAAGCCATCTTCTTTCAACCAAGAGAGGCTATTGTCTTCGGCTCTCCTAGAGATATTTATTGAGCACTTTCTATGCCCCCACTACTGTTAAAAACACTTTGCCTGTATTGCCTCATCTAATCCTCATAGCAGCCCTATGCAGTGGGTCGTGCTGTTATCCCCGCGTCACAGAGGTAGCTGGAATTGTCTTGCCCAAGCTCCCACAGCTGTAGGTGGAGGAGCTGGTGGTCCAGCTGCAGAGGCCGTGTTCCTCACCACTCCACCTTTCTGCCGCAACTTTATAAACCCATCTTCAGGGCCCTTCACAGGCGGCACGCGTGAACAACTCACCTTATATTCCTCCACTTGGAGCCATTTGACTCCTCTGACAAACTCTTATCTCCCGGCCAGTCTTCGCCATCCTTGCCTGCCCTCTCTTACGAGGGTTGTTAAAATTGGAGCATGGTTCACTGTGATTGATGGCCCGAGTGCGATCATTCCCTACCTCTCCTGGCTCACGGTAAATATTTACTTTTTGTTACACAAGAACAATGAGGTTTCATACAGGAGATGGATGTAGATTGTATATATAATATTATGCTTGTCTGACTCCTTTGAACAACCAACTCTCATTTCCCAAGCTTACTCAAGGAAGGGGAGGAGACGCTGCAAGGTGAACTGTTTAACTTTTCAGAGGATGCTCTGGAAGTTCGCAGGCTAGGTGCATTTTGGGGTCTTTTTTTTTTTTTTTTTTTTTCTCTCACTGAAGGATTAGAAACATGGTCTCTCTCAATACTCTGAGACCTGGTCAGGAGCTGTTAGCTACCCATGTATCAACAATTCCATTGGACCCAATATTGTCCCTTAAATTGATTCACATTTTAAACATAGATAATTTAGCTTTGCCCTAAGTCATGATGTCCCCCAAATCATGGATGCCATGTGGTAATTTTCCTAATACCTCTTGCAGTATGTATGTAACTGTGAAAATACAAAATGTTCCCTCGTGTCCTTGTGACTGTGTCTCACTAGGACTAGTTGACAGGTGACTTGTATGGAACTCTCAGCCCTGCCACCTCCTTGCTCAGCGACCCTGGGCAGGTCACAGCTCTTTCGGGGCCCCTTTCTCTCCGTCTGCAAAATGAGGTGGGCTTTTAACATTCCATCTTTCTGCTCTGTGTTTTCTCTTTCCAGCTCGAGGTAATGTTTATAACAGAAAAAAGAGTTCATGTAGGCAGACAGGTTAATCTAAAAATTTTTCTCACTTACATAAAGGCAGTTTCCAATCTTTACATTGGGAGTGGGTTGGTAGTTCTTGTCATTCATCTATTATCGCTACTTAGGAAATACAGGAGGAGAGATGAAGCCACTGAAAGGTTCTGTAATGTAGTTAGAATCAGGTCTAAGTTGAGGGGGGCAGAGAGAAGGAGCAGCTGTGTGTGAGCTATGGAATTGCAAACTGCCTTTTAAAGGCGTTGCCCCAACTTTGAGCTGATTCATCTCCTTGTATTTCCCTCCTCCTTGCTTGTCCCCCTCCTCCCTTCCGTCTTTGGACCTCCTTCCCCCTTCCTCTCTCCCCTCCCTCCCTTTGTTTCTCAACTGCTTTTCCATTAACTTACGATGATGTGAAAATATGCATTTCTTTGTTCCACAGACCCAAACAATAAGCCGGATACTATTTCCCCCACATATCACATGGCCGTATTTTCTACTGTCACTCTTCTTCAGAAGTACGATTTCTGAGAAGAATGCCTTCGACCAAAGCATTATGTCTGCAGGGACAAGCTGAGGAGAACTTTGGCAAGAGGAAGATTGGTTTTGACCTCTGGTCCCCACTCCCCACCCCCCATCCCAGCCCCCCATCCTTTCTTTTCACCTCCCTTCCCGGAGGGAGCCTCTGGCTCTCATAGACTGGCTCTGGTGCCCCAGTCTCTGCAAAGCTTGCCTCTTGTCTGTCCTGCTGCTCTGCCACAGCTGGAAGGGCCTTTGAAATCATCTTAGCCAAGCCCCCTATTTTATAGGTTGGGCAATGAGATTCAGAAAGAGGACGAACTTGCCTTGGACTCCTGTACTTTCATTTAGAGGCAAGAATGGGACTGGATTCTTCTTCTTTTTTTTTTGAGTGTAAACGAATTTTTTTTTTAATAGAAAACAATTTAAAAGAACTTCCCAGTAAAATGCACAAGACATAATTTTTTCTGAGGGCAATTTTACCAAATCTTTAAAGATCAGAGTGTAAAATATTGAGACTCTCGGAACCCGGTTCTTACTACCCATGGCTTTTGCCAAACAATTCCTAACTCAGGTAGCTCAATCCTGCTGGATCACTGTTAGGACCATGGTCTTGTACACGCCAATAACCCCCAGCGATTCTCCCTCTAAGCACTCTCACACTTGTATTTAGTTAATACATTGTTAAGAGATTGTGTTTAATGCCTGCATTTCCTGTTATTTTTAAGCATCAAGAAGGCAGGCATCTGTCTCTCTTTTCACAGATTATGTTCCAGTTCCTATGACATAGGAATAATAACAGTAAATCTTAGTGGGCACTTACCTTGGGCCTGGTTCTGTCTTAACACTCAAATGAGAGGAGCTATGGTTATCACCATGGTTATCACTCTCGTTTGGCAAATAGGAAGCTAAGTTGTGAGGAGGCTAATTAACTTGCTTACAGCAAGTAAGTGGCAGAGCTGGAGTTCAAACTCAGGCAGCCTCACACCAGGGGACACAGCTTACCCACCAGCCTCTACCGCCTGTCACACAGCAGATGCGCAGCACTTGCGTACTGACTCAGAACTTTTTCTTGACTATGCTACCAGCTACTTCGGTGTCAGTGAGGACCAGGTGTTTGTGAGACTCTTACAGAGGAGGAGGGATGGACATTTATTTTTGAATCACAGGTGTCTAACTTCAGGGAGCTTGTAAGTTGTCTAGGGTGCTTGTTCATGCAGAATCCTTGGCCCTATCTCTGACCTATGACCTGTATCACTGGTAGCAGGGTCTGGGAATCTGAAGTGTTAACTGCCATCCAGATGATGTCGATGCAGCTGGCCTGGGGATGACACTTTTGAGAAGTATCCTTTTAAAAGGTCTTCATTAAACAGGTCAACCTGAGCAATGGCATGTCACTTTGTGGAAGTGTGAAGCTTGTACAATAACTTTTACCTTTTCTTCTTCCCTTACTTAGGGAAAGAATTTCAACTCAATAAGTAACAAAGCCTAGTGCACAGGACCTCTAGCGGGTGGGGGGGAAACCAGCAGGGTCAGCAGCATCTGGTTGAATGATTGCAACTAAACCTGAACTAGAGCCACTGCATCCGAGGGTGAAATTAGCCCTCCCTTTGATGCTAAAGCAATGGGGTGGCTTTTCCTCTTGGGAGCACTTCAGCACTGAGTCTGATTGTCAGAAGGCTCAATGGTGTTCTGAGATCTGTATGTTACTGAGTCCAAGCTTGTACTGCTTGCTTGCTGCACAACAGGCCAATAAATCAAGAGATGAGTTGTTGGGACAAGGAACAGTGTCTTTATTTGGAGAGCCAGCAGACCGAGAATATGGTAGACTAGTGTCCCAAAGAACACTAGAGCTCTTCCCTGAGTTACAATTCAGGCTTCTTTTATGTTAAAAGGGGAGGGGGTGTGGTTGGTTGTTGTGAACTTCTTGGTGCTGGAATCCTTTGTTCTTGCAGCTGTCCATGTAGGTGTGGCCATAGTGTTCCTATAAACCTCCAACAAGACAAATATTATTCTTTGTTCTGCAACTTTTTATCTCTACATGAATAGAAAAGTGTTACACCTTTAAAGTCAGAGCCTTGAGAATGGGCTATCGTGTACATTTCAGGCTATAGGCAACATTCTTTTAGTGATTAACTTATAGAAAAAGCAATAGAATACAAAGGTAAGAAAAACAGATCCAATATGGAGTCAGATTTGTTCTTCCCTATTACATGTAGAGTGGTTCCATTAGACTTACCAGAGAAGATGTCAGTGAGATAAGACATCATGATAGGGACCTGCTCTTTCACATTTTGTAGTTTTGACGCACTGCACTGGAACACAAACATCTTCTGCTATCCAAACGCATGGGACAGAGCAATTTGAACGCTGGTCCCTTGTTATGTGTACCCAGGGGTGATCCTGTTGCTTTAGTCTGCAGATATTCTCTGCTCTCCATGTAGACCATTCACAGGAAACTCAAATGACTCTCCTACTTCTCCTACTAATAATAAATATTTCCTTACCCACTTACCCACCCACCCACCCACCCATGCATCCATCCATTCAACCATCAAACACTTGCCAAGTACCTGCCTTATCCTAGGCACTGTTTCAGGCACTAGGGCTTAGTGGTGAACACCACAGAGAAGCTGCTCTCATGGAGTTTTCATTGTAACACAGCCTCATGGTCCTTTGGGTTTCCTGTCATCTTGTTTCCCAATCATTTCTCCATAACTGGTTAATATTTTATTGTCCCCTTCTTTTTTTGTTTTTTTGCAAGATAAATAGGCAAGTATCCCACCCTTGCTCAGAAATTTTATATATATGTATGTGTGTATGTAATAGAAGTGTACATATCTACGTATGTATACACATACATGTGTATACACGTGTACATACATAGGTATAACACATGTGTAACAATACATATATAGTAAATATATATACTTAGCTAGCAAAGGTTGATTCTCAAAGGTCATGGCCATCATTTACTCTTTCAGCAAATTTTTTTAGGTGCCTACTATGTGCTAGTCATGAGTAAAGCCAGTTTTAGGCTCAAAGAACCTTTTCCCAGTCCCTCAGTATGGGCTCTGTTCTTCCTTTTCAGGGCAGGTACATGAGAAAGAACTGCCAAGTGGATGCCTGCCTGTTTCTTTTTATTCATGTCATTTATTAAAAGAGTCATGGAAAGAGAAAAGGTCCCAATATGTTCTCAACTGAAAAAACAGACAATTAACCCCACAGAAAACCATGTTCTATGTAAATGTCAATAAATTGTTTCATGTTAAAAGGTCGTAAAAACCGACAAGGTAAACCCCAGATGCCATCTTGATGTTGACATGGAAGTTCTTACCATACCCTCCAATGTCCCCAGCTACAAAACACAGCATTTTGGGAGATTTATTGGCAACAAATTAGCTTAGATTTATTGCAGGTTATTGATTTCCACATTCAAAAGTTAATGAGGTTTGTGCCTTCATTCTGCACTTCTGCTCTGGAGAGAATAATGAGATTTCCTGAAGACACAAACCATTCAATTAAAATAAAGGGAAGACTGTAATGTGCATCCTGGCTGTATTCTGATACTTTCCCCCCTCATCTTTTCTCTTTTTCTTTCTCAACATAGCTAATTTCTCCGGTGATTTTTATTTTTGCTTGTCAAGAGATGATTAAGGTGACCCCAGGCAGCACTGTTACCAATCATAGATGATTCCCTCATGGACCCTTATGTGGAGAAGTGGAGCTAATCTATACAATCTATCCAGGCTTCTTTCCTCTGATACACCTACAGACATCTCAGTGTCTCAGAGGTAGAAATGCAAGTTGATTGATGCTCAGTTAGAAACCTCAGACTGACATGAAGATCTAACTACATTGTTTGAAGCAGGATGTATTGAGTTTCTAGATATTGGCTAGTAACCTTTTAGCCAGTATGGTGCTGGGCTTAAGTAACTTCAAAGCATTGTTTCTTTTTGACCATTGCAGATTTTCTGGCTTAATAATTTATCTGTAAGTAGTTTTGATTCCATCTTTATCTGCATGCTAGCATAGAATTTTTATAGACCATAAACTTTACTTAGTTCATTTATTTAACTCTAGATAAGACTGTATAACCCCTTTATGACCCCTAGCCATATTGCCATTCTTGTCCACCAGAGATTGGAGTTTGGGATGGAATGTAAGAAAGCAATGAACCAGAATGATGTGACTTTTTCCCATGTTCTTTCAGAGAGAAAGTTGGGGAATATGCTAAGATGCTAAGATTTTCTAAATCTGGCTGCAGTGATGTTAGAAACTCTTAAGATAAGTATTGTATGTAGATGAAACATTGACCTGAAACAAATTGTAGTTTTATGAACAGAGAGCTAAATCTCAAGGGAGAGTATGGTGGGTGATAGGATGCACAGCCCTGATTCTCCTTCAGGAATGTAGAGCTTCCTCCTCCAGCTATTGGGAGCTCTGCAGGCTGCCAGTTCTTACAGGAATTGTCCCAGTTGAAGAGCTCCTCCTTGCCTAAGGTCATGTCCCCTTCTTGGGACAGGCCCTACCCAATGACCAGTTGCTATGGGATATGGATAATGACCAGGTTTGGCCCCCTACACACAACCTGGTACAACTCTGAAGAGTCATTGACTGAGACTTTTATTGGGACTGCATCATGCTTAGCTTCCTGCTTTGTCAAGTCTTGCTTCCTGCCCTTCCAAAGGTGCTGACCACAAGAACTCATCTTACTAAACCTCTTACATGCTAATTTCTATCTCCGAGTCTACTTCCTAGAAAACTCAGCCTATAACAGGGGGATTGCTCTTCAGGATCTCTCTAGAACAGGGATCAGCAAATTCTGGCCCACAGAAATAACGTGGTTCACTCCCTGTTTTTATAAATAAAGTTTTATTAGAACACAGTCACAGTTATGTGTTTACATGTTGTCTATGCTTCCTTCTTGCTACAGCAGCACAGTTGGGTAGTTGCTATGGAGCCTGCATGGCCCTCAAAATCTAAAATATTTTTTACCTGACCTTTTACAGAAAAAGTTTGCCAATCGCTGCTATTGAATACTGGAAGAAACACAGATATTAGATGATAGAGAAATCCAGGACGGGAACCTCTCAGAACATTATGCATTCTGGATGGAATTTTAAGCATCTGTTTAATGAAATAGTCTTTGATCTGTTCCTTTCTAGTCATATTCATGTCTGAACTTTTCTCTAACTCTCTACTGGGTTGATACAGAGAAAATGAAGAACATGAATTTATGATCTCGTGTTTGAGTTTTGGCCTAATAAAATGAATTTACCTTCTCTCGTGCTTTAAGGTTTACAAAAGCATTTTTAAATACGCTCCTTTATCTTGAGGTGTACAGAGCACGGTCTACCACCTTCATTTGATAAAGAAACTGAGGTTCAAGCACGTTATTGCCTATTATCATGGAGTTGTTGCCTATTATCATGGAGTTGTTTTTAAAATCCAGAACCTTTGTCTCATGTTTCAGTTACTTTTCTGTTCCTTATCAAAATAAATGGAAAGACAGGGAAGAGTCATTGCTGGGGGATGAAGTAATAAGCAGAGAGGTGGCTGCAGGGATTTTTGGAAGAGAAAAATATCCTTCTCTGATGCTTGTTTATATATTCATTTATCAGATGTTCATTGAAGTGCACCTAGCCGGCATGTGGAAAAATTGATATCTTGAGAAAGTTCTACAGATGGTTCTAATGTGAATTCATAGTTGGGAACCAGAGGCCAAGCCCTGATTGTTAATGCCTAGTGATAGTACCTTTGAGTGGGCCTTGTGTTCATAAAGGAGGCAACTTGACCACCCCAAAATAACACTTTCTTGCTTTTCTTCTTTTGATTATTAATTTCTTTGTTTATCTGACAAGTAATTATTAAGTGCCGATCACATACCAGGCGCTGTATGAGAGGATAAATGATGAACAAGCTAAACATGGTTCCTGTCTACGTGGAGCTCCCAGTGTACCAGGGGGAGACACGATTAAGCTAGCAGTAACCACAAAGTGAGTAGGGGCTCAAAGAGGGGCAGTACAGGGTGCTACATATGTGTCTACTTGGCATAGGTTGGAACCAAGAAAGAAGTGACATTTAAATGAGACTCAAAGTATGAATAAGAGTCAGCCGGGCGGGGAGGCTGAAGTGTGTGTTATGTAGAGAGAACAGAATATTCAAAGGCCCAGGAATGAGAGAGAACATGATGCAGTAGAGGAAGTGACAGAGGCTCATTCTGGGTGTAGAACAGAGGGGAAGGTTGGTGAGAGTTGAAGCTGAAGGTACACAGTACAGAGGGGCAGTTCATGAGGGATTGCCTACAGGCCACAGTACAGAATTTCAAATTTATTCCAAGGGTATCAGGGAGTCACTGAAGGGGTTTAAACAACAGAAGAGCATTTATTTTTCCATCAAAACATAACCGTTAGCTAGAACCAGGTAACTGTTTTACACACAGGAGCCAACAGGACATGAGGCCTGATTAAAGAAGCCAAGGTTAGAGGCACCATCTGTGCTTGTAAACAAAGTGGGAGCTCTCCCCTTTCCAGGTACACTGTGTTTTCTTTGACTGCCTCTAGACCCTCTCAGTACAGGCAGGAGCAAACTGAAGCCCCACCTGCTCTGCAGTTGTCAGTGTCACCTCTGTAAACACCGCAGCCTTGTTTTCTGTGACTCCTCTCCTTCAGCTCTGAGACCCGAATGAAAAGGGCATTGCTGTCTGGGCTCTTTTTCTGTCCATCAGTGTTTTGATTAAAGTCACTCAGAGGCCCTATTCTTTGAACAGAACAGATCGAAGTCTTGACTAACCAGGCCCAGTCCTTCAAGGGGTAAGAGTCAACCATTTCTGCTGGATTCATGCATGACTTCTTGACTCTGAAAAAGGGCAGAATGCAGTTTTTTGCTGAAATCACACCTGATTGCAGATCATCATACTACTGCCCAGTGGACCCATTCCTCCCTCACTTATATGTCTTAAGGTTGTGTGTCATCAGGAAGAAGTAGGCAGCCAAGGAGAAGGGCAGGTTTACCTTTGATGCCTAAAATCTCAGCTGAATAAGTAGAAAATCCTACATTGCTTATGAATTGTAGGCATAGCTCAGGCAGAGGCTAGTGATCTGGGGGTTCATCAGTGACCTCCACTTTCCATAAAATGAGATTGTAAGAAGTTTTTCAGGTTGGAGGTGTAATTTCACTTTTCTGTACTTTTATTTATTTTACTTCTTTTCCTCAGATCTTGAAAGAAAAATACATAGATAAATGATGGACAGGACAATTTTTTATTATCAACAATCTATTGAGGCGATGTGAGAAAAGAGAGTTTTAGGGGAGGATTTAAAAGATCCTTGATTTTCATGTGTTTGAAGATTTTTCTGTTGTCTTTCTGTTATTGATTTCTCGTTTGATTCCATTTTGGTCAAAGAACATACACTGTGTGATTTAAATTCTTTTAAATTTAAGATTTGTTTTATGACCTAGGATATGGTCTGTCTTGGAGAATATTCCATGATCACTTGAAAAGAGTGGATATTCTATTGTTAAGAGGAATATTCTGTATATGTCAATAAGATTCTTTTGGTAATGGTGTTGTTAAATTTTATATCCTTGCTGATTTTCTGTCTAATACTTCTATTATTTGCTGAAGGTAGGGTATAGAAATCTCCAACAATAATTAAAATTTTACCTATTTCTCCTTTTAGTTCTATCAGTTTTTGCTTCACATTTTTTGTAACTCTGTTGTTTGACACATCCACACCTAGCATTGCTATGTATTCTTATGGAATCAACCTTTTAATCATTATGTAATGTCCTCTCTATCTCTCGTAATTCTCTGAGCCCTGAGGTCTACTTTGTCATATATCAGTATAGCCATTCCTGCTTTTTAAAAAAATTAATATTTGCATAATATATCTTTTTCTTGTCCTTTTGCTTTTAACCTACCTATGTTGTTATGCATGACGTGAGTTTCTTGTGGATAGCCTAATTTGGTCCTAATTTTTTATCCATTCTGGAAACCTCTGTCTTTCAATTAGTGTATTCAAACCATTCATAGATAAAGTGATTATTCATATGTTAGGGCTTAAGTCTGCCACTTTGTTTTCTCTTTCTTATTCCTCTTTTTCTCTTGTCTTACTTTCCTGTGAATTACTTGAACATAATACTGGAAGTTCTACCCAGTGAAATAAAGCAAGAAAAAGAAAGAAAAGGCATATAGATTGGAAAGGAAGAAATAAAACTGTCTCTTTTTGGAGATGACACAATTGTGATAACACTGAATCCTGGCAGGGAGGCAGAGAAGCTGTATTACTCATACATTGCTGATGGGAATGTAAAGTGGTACCATCACTCTAGAAAACAGTTTGGCAGTTTCCTTTAAAACTAAAAATGGACTTAACATATGATTCAGCAATTATACTTGTGAACACTTATCCCCAAGAAATCAAAACTATGTTTACAAGGAAATTGTACATGAATGTTCACAGCAGTTTTATTCAGCCAAAAACTGGAAACTACCCAAATGTCTTTCAATGAATGAATGAATGGTTAAACAAACTATGTTTTATCTATACCACAAAATACTACTCAAAAATAAAAAGAAATGAACTACTGATATATATATACAACAACTCAACATGCCTTGGATGAACCTCAAGGGAATTATGCTGAGTGAAAAAAGGCAATTACAAAAGGCTGCATACTGTATGATTCCGTTTATATAATATTCTTAAAATAACAAAATTATAGAGAAAAAATTAGTGCTTTCCAGGAGTGAAGGATGGGAGGGGATATGGCTACAAAGAGGTAGTACAAGGGAGCTTTGGGGTGATTATATCTTGATTGTAGTGGTAGTCACAGGAAGCTACACATGTGACAAAATTGCATAGTACTACACATACAACACCCCCCCCCCACACACACACAAATGAGTTCCTATATCTGATTAAGATCAGTTACCTGATTTTGATATAGTACTATAGTTATGCAAGATGTTAACACTGGGGGAGACTGGGTAAAATGTGCATTGATCCTCCCTGTACATTTCTTTCCAACTTTCTGTGAATCTATAATTATTTCAAAGTAAAAAGTTGAAGAATATATTTAGTTATGAATATATAAGTATTCACACACATGTATGTGAAAACCCACCAGTTTTATTCTTCCCAGTTCATTATCCTTATCAGACCAACTGGGGATACAGATGGGTTCTAGGAGCTAAAATGAGGGGAGATGAACCCTTTCAGAGTGGTCTAGGGTCCATTTTTAAGGATATGGTAAGTGGAGAGAGCTTAACTTAATAAGTTGAGACAGTGAATTGGAAACAGTTTATGGAAAAACTGCAGTTTGATGTGACCCTTCCCAGATATTAAGGTGCATTAAGGGGAAACAATGGACCACACCGTGAGAGATTCTAATTTCGGTCTTCTATATATCAGAAGCCTGTGTTTTAAATAAACACAGGTAATTCTGACATTTGTGGTTCTCTGACCACATTTAGAACCACACGGATGATTGGATTAAAATCCTACCTCTGCCCGCCCTTACTGAGTGAACTTTGGCAAGTTCTGAGTCTCATTTTCCTTATCTGTAAAAGGAGAGCAATGTCCCCCTAGTGTTAGTATGAGCTGGTGCTCAAGAAATAATTTGATGTCACTGTTGTCAATATTGTCATAATCATTATATCATTAATGATATTGGCACACAGTAGGTCCCAGTGATGTCATGCTGGTAGTGTTGCACTAAGATCTATCTCGCATATTATTTAGCACCACCAGGGCTTTTGACAAATTGGGTTTGATGAGCTTGTAGACACATGAGGAGGCTTCTTGAGGACTGTCACTGGGGAGAGTAGTGCTGGGGGCATGAGTTAAGGCCCTCGGTCAGGAGTACGGGAAGGTGTCACTGCCTGAGGTCGAGTGGGAAGTACATTCAGTTTGTTCACTTGGTGATTAACAATTGGCATCACAGGCAAAGAAACTTCCTCTTGGGGGAGGCCTACAAAAGGTCCCCCAAATTTTGTAGCACAAACTGGGAAAATGTCAGAAATAATGTTATGTCCTATGTCATGAGGGGTGTGTTTTCTTATATTCATTCATCAAATATTCCTGAGAACACACTGTGTACAAAGCTATGGGTGATGTACTGGGGGTAAATTGGTGAAAAAAAAAATGTCATTCTGCCCTTGTAGGGCTTGTAATCAGGTGGGGGAGACAGACATTGAACAGGAAATTGTATGTGTGATAAGTGTTACAAAACAGGAAGTGAGTATACGTTGGAAGCATATAAGAAGAGGAAGTTGGGACTTCCCTGGCTGTCCAGTGGTTAAGATTCTGAGCTTCCACTGCAAGGGGTGCAGGTTCCATTCCTGGTTGGGGAACCGAGATCCCACATGCAGTGTAGCATGGCCAAGAAAAAAGAGGAAGTGGGGCTTCCCTGGTGGCGCAGTGGTTGGGAGTCCGCCTGCCAGTGCAGGGGACGGTGGTTCGAGCCCTGGTCCGGGAGGATCCCACATGCTGCGGAGCGACTGGGCCTGTGAGCCACGGCTACTGAGCCTGCGCTCTGGAGCTCACGACCCACAACTGCTGAGGCCGCGTGCCACAGCTGCTGAAGCCCATGCACCTAGAGCCTGTAAAAAAAAAAAAAAAAAAAAAAAGAGGAAGTAACTTTGAAGGGTGTAACAGAGATGCTTCCCTGTGGACATGCTATCTAAGCTGATCTGAATAGGAAAGGAATCTGCCAAGACCGTAGCTGTGGAAGAGTGTTTGCAAAAGAAACAACATATTGGAACACCTGGAGAGGGAGGGGACACAGGCATTTTGAGGAATTGGACAAGTTCAGCATGGGTGCCAGGCAGAGTATGAGGTGGGAGAAAAGGGTAGGTGAACATAAAGCATTTAGGCCAGTGCCTGGCACAGTGGAAATAATAGGAAACAATGCCAACCTTTGGTATTATTATTTTTATTGTTAATTGTAAGGGCAGTTAGAAATCTTTGAGGGTTTAAGGTAGGGGAATGACTTGATGAGATTTTCATTTTAGGTTGTTTAAAGTCACTTCTTGAGGACTGTACGCTGGTGATGTACTGAGAGGTGGAGAAACTCAGTTGCTTCTCTGCTTTCCAAGAGTATTCTAGCTGGGTCTTGAGGCGAGGTACATCACTCCTTCTCCTTGGTGCTAACATTCCAAGTCCAGGGAGCCTAACGTGGATCCTGATATTGACCTTGTAGTAGAGTACCCCCTTTCCCTCCACCCCTTTTTTTCCCCTAGGATAGCTCCTGATCTAGAGAGTTTCTTCTTGATCCTTCTTCACAAGTGGTTTTCCCTTTGAATATGTGGAAGAAAGGACTTAGGCCAGCTTGTAAATAAGTGGACTTACTGTCCACTTGGTGTCACTTGAAATTGACCATGGCCTGTATACTGTGCCCTCAGAGTGTTCTTCAGGGGGCTTAGCAGCTCCCTCTGGTTCCTTACAGAGGTCACACCTGCAGCTCCTATTGGATATGACTAAATGGTATCCAAGGCCTAGAAGACACAGTTACATATAACACTGTGTCCTCTGGCATGTTGCTGTCTGAGCTCTGTTCTATATCAGAGACAGTGGGTCTAAAACCCTATGACTGCCCATATAACAGCAGATGGATGTGATAAGTCAGGAGCGACCATCATCCCAGTAAGTCAGGGGTGCCTTCTACACAGGGAATTATATCTTATGGATATGGTAACCCATGGATATCCCAAGGTGTGTCTAATTGGGAAATAGAACAACTATTAGGGCAAATACGGAAAAAAATATTGTAGAAAGAAAAACAGAAAAAGCTTAAAGGTGAGAGTATAAATAAGAATATGGTGAATTTTTATCTTAAAAGCATGGAGACATATTCACTTGCATTAAACCAAGGTAACAAGCTCAAGTCTAATCCAGAGAAACCCAAATATTTCTTTGAAATATGTGGCATCCAAACCACAAAACAGGCAATGCAATTAAAAAAAGAAGGCAAATCAGGAAGAGATAGGAGTCTCTGATAAAGTATTCTCTGAAAGTCCAGCTTTATATGACATTCCTTTTCTTCTTAGGTTAGTTGGCTACATTCCTTTAGGACAGAAAACCAGGACAGAAATCCCACCTGGCCAGCCATGTCCTCTTAGGCTGCCGTTCATGTTTCTGATGACCAGCGACCTTTTTAGCCTTTACCTGTACTGACAGGAACCTTCTGCCACCACCTGGGAAGCCGCTAAGCAGGAGCAGCTGTGGCCAGACTGGCCTCTGCTGAGTTTCCAGGCCTAACCATAGTGGCATATAAAACTCCTTGGACAATGACCTTGTGCCAGGGCAAGAGAGTTACGTTCATCCTAGAGATTAGTAGTTATTTTCGCACTTTTCTTAGATGGTTGAATCTGCCAGGTTCCACACAAGGAGGCAAAGGTATTGCCTCCATCAATCCATAAAATGGTGATAATTAATTTTATGTGTCAACTTGGCTGGGCCAGTGTCCAGATATTTGGTCAAACAGCGTTCTGGATGTTTCTGGGAAGGTGGTTGTTTTTGTTCTTGTTGTTGTTTGGTTGGGTTTCTTTGGATGGGTTTAACATTTAAATTGGTGGGCTTTGAGTAAAACAGATTACTCTTCGTAATGTGGGTGGGCTTTATCCAATCAGTTGAAGGCCTTAATAGAGCAAAGACTGACCTCAGGGTGCTGGGATGAATTGGGAGATTGGGATTGACATATATACACTGCTATGTATAAAATAGATAACTAATGAGAACCTACTGTATAACACAGGGAACTCTACTCAATGCTCTGTGGTGACCTAAATGGGAAGGAAATCCAAAAAAGAGGGGATATATGTATATGTACAGCTGATTCACTTTGCTATACAGCAGAAACTAACACAACATTGTAAAGCAACTATACTCCAATAAAAATTAATAATAATAATTTTAAAAGACTGATCTTCTCCAAGCAAGAAGGATTTCTGTCAGCAGACCATCTTTGGACTCGAACTGCAACTCTTCCTTGAATCTCCAACCTGCTGACCTCGCCTATCACATTGTGGATTCACTTGAAAACAGAGTCAATCAGGGTCAAGCAGAGTCCTTGTGGTTTGGCCCATGTGGTAAGGACATGTGCTTTGGAGACAGGCAGGCTGAGTTTTGAGCCCAGTTCTGCCATTTACTACGTGCATGATCCTGAACAACTGAACTTTTCTTAGTATCCTATTTTGTAAAAACAGAAATAATAATAGAACCTACCAATATTTATTAAGAATATTTCAGCTGCAAGTAAGAAAGTGCAACTCAAGAGGGCTAAAGCTAGTGCTTCTAACACTTTAATGGGCATACAAATCACCTAGAGATCTTGTTGAAATGGAGATTCTGATTCAGTAGGTCTGAGGTCTAAGGGAAAAAATGTGGAGTGGGGCTTTTTTGGGGAAGGGATGTCTGTGTACTTGGAAAGTGCAGTAGTAAATATTGCTTCAAGCACAGCTGGATCAAGTATTTAAACTACATTTCCAATAATTTGTCACTTAGATTTTTAGGCTCTACTTACCTCTTTGTTGGCATCCCATGCTTCTAGAAGTTCCAGAATTACAATTTATCAGCTTCAAAAGCACAGAGAAGATAGAGCATCTTCCCCAATAGTTCCAGAAAAAGTCCCTTCATTGGTTTGGCTTTGTTTGCTTTCATTTAGATCATGCTTCACTCCTGAGTCAATCACAGTCATCAGGTGAACACAATACCTCAAGCCAAAGATGCTGATCTTAGGCTCCAAACTCTCTAGCCCTGCGGCATTTAGTCATCCCTGGCCATCGCGACCCAGACTTTGGAAAAAACATGTCGGATCTTTGAAGCCCTAGCTTTGGCTCTAGTCTGCACAGTGAGATATTTTGCTTATTAAGTAGTTCCCATTAATGAAGTGTTTCTTGGGAGGTATCTAGAACAGTCCTTTTTTTTTCTAATTGCAAGTTTTAATTAAGTTTAAATTGGACAACGTGACTATAAAATGGGAAATAAAATAGGACAAATCAAAGAAAACCTACAGAGGAAATTAAACTAGGAAAATGCACATTGGGCAGGACCATGTGGGTGAGCTGGGATTAAATGGCTCATCTTTGGGAAGGACCTTGTTTCCTTGCTGTAAGTAAATGACCTTCTCCAATGAACTAAATGATATCCTAATGGCCTAAAAGGCTTAATGCACCTCCCCAATTTCTTCCCACTGATTAGTAGGCCCCCTGAGTATAATGCACTTCCTTATATACACACAGTAAATGACTAGAAGATGAGAATGTAGAAAGAGTTATTAAACTTTAAACCAACATTAAGATTTATGTCATGAACTTCTGCTTTTCCGCAATGTGTTCTCTGACAGACTTGATTTTAAAGACTCTGAAACACTCTCAGCTTATTGCTCAAAGGCCTTTCCAAAAATATAAATGATTGGATAATGACCTAGGTCACCAGAGCATGTTGGAAAGATCTTTGTTCAGATACAATTTCAGGGGGCTTAGCTGAGGAAAGCTCATTATAGGTACCAATGATTAGATTTTTGTGCTTTTTCATTATGACCCATAGCACCACACATCAGTCACTGTGAGTCAGAGCAAATTGCAAAAGCAAACACATTCACATTCACATTCACATTCACATTCACATTCACATTCATCTGGCAAGTGTATTTGTTTTCTGGACTTTTGGAGGACAGTTTCTGGGTGCTAAGTCAATCATGATGAGTGCTGATTCAGAGAGAATGACTGGTCCACTTGGCAAGGCCGGTTTTATCCTCTCTTTTGCCAATCACCCAGAAGAGTGTTTAGAAGTCATTGGCAACATTTACTTCCTTTGATGGATTCATTCAGCTCTGGCAAGAGAAAATGTTTCTGTGTTGCCTGTGGTTGTAGTGCGGAACTCTGAGGTGTGCAAATAATTCCAAATGGCCCTTTGAAAGTAGCTGACTTAATTGGGTTGGTTTTAGATGTTAAAATGAAGGCAAGAGTTACCTTGCCTTGGAGTTCAGTGAAAAGGGTAAAAATTTAATAATTCCTCTAAAATGCATTAATTTATTCAACAAATATTTATTAAGGGCCTACTATATGGTGGTCATGGTGCTTGATACAGAGAATACTGTGCTAAGATAAAATTGGACATAATTTCTTTCCTCATGGAGCTTACTGTTTGGTGAGAGTCAGATTAAGAATTACACAAATAAATCTGTAATTTCTAATTGTGATAGTTCAATGAAGCAAATGATTTGGGCACTGGGGAGAAGATAAGAGAAACATAATGTTGATGAAGGTGGGGTGGGAAAAACATGTATATTTGGACAAGAATAAATTTCTCATGTCCTAAAGAAACATTAATTAATCCCTCTTCAGTTCCACATTCAAGTGAAAAAAGACCTCAGTCAATCAAGGTACTTTGGACATAGAGTTACTTAACATTTGTAGGATTGTATGAGCATTTTGAATTCTTATTTAATAGTCACGGAAATTACCAAAATGGATTAAGAAGGTCAAGTAAGTTTTAAAAATTGAAATGAATACTTCCACTTACTAAAAAAAAAATAACCCCATCAGGAATGAAATATGGTTTTCTGCATCTACTCTTGTGAAATGTAATTTAAACATCTTTGATCTGTGGATAGAATTATTTTTGTGTATTTAGGAAGCACTAAATCTGAATTACTTAAAATTGGTTTAATAGCTATACCTTTACATACTTAGCATTTATGTTCTATCAGCCTGTAATTTCTTATAATCATCGTCATCAACACAACACCATTTAATTCATAAGAATTTATTGAACAATGTATTAGGTCAGAATACCACAGGCTGGGTGTCTTAAACAACAGAAATGTATTTACTCATAGTTTTGGAGGCTAGAAGCCCAAGATCAAGGTGCCATCAGGGTTGGTTTCTGGTGAGCTGAGTTATAGGCACCTGGCTTCTTGCTGTGTCCTCACATGGCCTCTATTCTGTGAACACACAGAGGGTGAGCTCTGATATCTATTCCTCTTCTTACAAGGACACCAGTCCTATCAGATCAGGACTTCATTTCACCTAAATTACCTCCTGAAATGCCCTATCACCAAATACGGTCACATTGGAAGTTAGTTTCAACATATGAATTTGGGGGAACATAATTCAGTCCATTATAAGCACTTACTATGGGGCAAACTCTATGATGGGCACTAACATGAAGTGCTGAACGAGACAGTCACTTTCTCTCCCCTCATAGAGCTTCCAGTCTAGCTAGGTGGGAACACAATAAACAGATAATTGCGTAAATAAATATTTCTATCCTAGTGAGTACATCTTGGGGAAAGGACAGATTATATGCAAAGCCCAAAAGTAGCACTTTTCCAGAAGCTTTGGGGTTAATATCAAGGTTAGCAAGAATAATGCTATAAATAAGTTCCTAATTTGAAGTTTTGGAGCAGATTATATATATGTAGTGGACAAAGAAAGATAATGAGCTGCAAAACTGGAAATACAGGGTGTTTTTTTTTTTTTTCTTAGAATAGCACTGTATTTCCGTCTTACATTTGGAAGTGCCTCATCTAATATAAAAATTCATGAGTGAAGAGGTTCAGTTTATAAATTTTTTTTTTTTTTTGGTCCAAAGAATATAGTGCTTTCTTCCTAATTATTTCAAGCCAGTCATTGTTATCAAAATCCAGTCTTTGTCATGAGGGACAACATAAAAGGAAGGAGCCTAGGCATTTTAGACTGTTAAACAATCAGGATATTTTCTTCTTCCCAAAACATCTCCAAACTACTAGTGGTCCCCACATGCCAGCAGCATAGTGTTTTATTATTAGTTTTTTCCTCTCAGATACCTTCCCTAACTCTTGATTTGGTGTACTTCGACTAAGTTCATAATCACAAACTGGAGTTGGACTTTGTACATATTCACAAGCTCAACTAGGCTCACAAAATTCGTCTGTGTTGCTCAGCTGGCCCTGCCTTCCTCGAGGAACCCCAGAGCCAGGACCCAGAAGCACTAATAAGACAGTTCTGCTGTTGTGCTCAGAAGTCCCTTGGAAGACATCACAGCTGCAATTCCTCCAAATCTGAAAAGTATGGTTAGGACAGTATAACTCACTGATGCAAATCTCCTGGTTGGCTCTTGATCAAAACAACAAAGACTGAAGTCTCTCCATCCTCATTTCCCCCTCTCATTTACCACTATCCTAGATGTAATTTTGAGCCAAGGAAAAACTAGGGAGGATGTTCTCAACTGAAATCAAATAATAAAAGAGCTAGAGGAGAGACAGGTGGGGAGGAAAAGAGGCGACTCCCCGAAGAAAGCTTTAAAAAGGGATGCATCTGTGCTCTGATTGCCCAGCTCATTAGGGCTCCATCTCTGTGTTGAATCTAAAGCCCCACCTGTATCCTGTTTCCTCATCACTTCACTGTCTCTTCATTACTACGCTGACACCTGTAAACATCATTCTGGTTTATTTTACATGGCATACATTTCCATGTCTTATAAACCTTGGCTAGTTAATTTTCTCATAAATGATTTAAAATAGAGAAGAATGGACACTACTACAAGATGGCAAAACCCAGCTTTATCAGATCTTAATATCATGCCAGATCTTCATCAGACTATTTCTTTTAAGTAAAGATGTTAAATATTTCAGATGCAAAGAGGAGCTTCCTATACACCCCTTCTCTCTCTTTTTCCTCCATACCCATAGCAGGAGTACTTACTACTGGGGGACCAGTGTTTATCACCCACATTATTATACTTTTGCCACAGATTTAGATAGCCATAAATATTATAGAATATTGCTTTGTAGATTTAAAAACTTTATATAAATGGTATCATACCTTATATATCCTTCTGAACTGGCTTTTATTCTCTCAGTATTATATTGTGAAATTAACACATGCTGATACATGCAGTTCCAATTTGTTCTTTTTTTTAACTGCTGTAGAACATTAAGTGAATATACTTCAACACGTTTTTCAATTTTCCTCTTGATAAAAATTTAGGTTGTTTCAATTCTTTTTTTTTTTTTTTTTTTGCTGTAATGAACTTCAATTACAACCTTGTACCTTTCTCCTCCCAAACATATGCAAGTATTTCTCTTGAGTGTATATCTAGTCTCCAGGCTAACACAGCAAATGGCTACAAACTGCGTGGCTTAAAACAACAGATATTTTCCTCTTACATTTTTGCAGGGCAGAAGCCCCATATCAAGGTGTCAGTCACTTCCTCCAGAAGCTCTAGGGGAGATTGCATTTCTTGCCTGTTCCATCTTCTGTTGACTGTTGGCACTCGGCCTGGGGGTGCTTACTCCAATCTCTGCCTCTGTCTTTACGTGGCCATCTCCTCTGTGTCTCTCCTCTTCTGTCTGTGCCTCCTCTTCTTTTTTTTTTTTTGAGAATTTTTAAAATTTTAATACAATTCAAGTCAGTGTGCGTGATTCATTTCAGCTCCTTCACTGCCAAACCTGGGGGCAGGGATTGCTTCAGCTTCTCTGCCTTCTCTTTGTCTGTGATGACCAAGGTGTAAAGGTATCTGTTGCATCAAACTTTAAACTTCATATTATCCTTATTTTTCTTTATCTTGACCGACTTGGCGTCCTTTCACCTGGCTGTGAGCAGAAAGTCCTTGATTTTCTCAATTTTGCGAGGCATGGCGACAAGGCGTGGAGAGCGTGGCTGGAACCTTCCATCCAGGCCCGGGGTCCCCAGATATCACCCGGCCATGGATTACCACGGATTACCCCCCGCTCTCCACATAGGGCCCGAGAGACGTGTGCCTTGTCTTCTTATAAGGACACTTGTCATTGGATTTTGGATCCATCTAGATAATCCAAGATCTCATTTTGAGATCCTTAACTTCACATGCAAAGACCCTTTTCCCAAATAAAGTCACATTCATGGATTCCAGGTAGACAAGTCTTTTGGGGGCCATCATTCCCAACCTCAGCACTGCTGAAATTTTGAACCAGATAATTCTTTGGGCATAGGGATAATCTGTGCTTTGTAGGAAGTTTAACAGTATCTCTAGCCTCTATGGACTAGATTGCAGTAGTATCCCCTCCCTCTTCCCTTGCCTTTGCAACCCCAGATGTGACAACTAAAAATGTCTCCAGACATTGCCAAATATCCCCTGGATAGGTGAACTACTCCTCTCCTTGTTGAGAAACACAGATTTAGGGGAAAGTTGCTGACTTATAGGATATGAGCTTTTAAAAACTTTACTAGATATTGTCAGTAGTTGTCCAAAGTCATTGTACCAATTTAAACTCTTAGCAGCAATAAGTGACAGTTCCCATAGCTCTGCAACATTACTTGTACTTGGTAGTGTCAGACTTTTTTTTTCTGTCAATTTGATGCTATCTCATTGTTTTAATTTACATCTTCCTAATTTCCTGTGTGGCTGAGCATCTTTTTATTCATCTATTTTTCATTTGGGTTTCTTGGTCAATGAATTGCTTCTTCATATTTTGTCCATTTTTTTTTTTCTGTTTTCATTTTCTTTTTGAGTTAAAGGAGCTCTTTATATATTCAGGAGACTAGTCCTTTTTCAGTTATGTCCAATGCTAATGGTTTCTCATTTGTACATTATCTTTTGTTTATAGTATCTTTTTTTGGTGACAAACTTCTAAATTATAGCATTATCAATTTATCAATTCTTTTTTATGGTTTGCACTCTTAGGGTCTCTTAATGTCTCTTTGAAGTGTAAGGAGGCAGTCATGCTGCTTGAGGAAGACTGTAAAGACTAATCATATCCGAAAGAATTTAGTACTGTGGGAGGTGTCATCACATGTTGGAAAGACACAGAACAGTGTGCAGACTGCAGTCCAGCATGCCCTAGCCGCAACTCCAAAACCGTGTTTTGGAGAAATAACTCATCTGCTTTATCTTTCCAAGCGCTTGTCTAAAGGGGAAGGAGATTTGAGTCTCTGCATGACCCTAGTGTATTTAAAAATTTTACACACTTGTGAGTTCTCTAAGAGATGCAACTTACATCACAGCTGTAGGAATCATCTTAACAGTCTTCTAGACTATTGGTAAAATTACCTGGACTGTAACAAAGGAAAACACACAAAATGGGAAACATATACAGGTTATACAAATGAATGATGAAATGTCAGCCTAAAGTGCACACTTTCTCTTTTACTTTCATGTATCTTGAGACAAAGGCTGCGAGTGAACGCAATTGATACCTTTTGTGATATCAAAAATATGTCACATATAATGCACGTACATACTTTTTAGCACAATATTTAAATTGTATTTTTTTCCCTTATAATTAATTCGTTTAATAGCCAGTCCATGTTAACCTAGTGATAACCACTTGGGGGTGCTTCTGAAGAGTCTATATACCCTATCTTCAGGGACACTTCACTAAACTTAATTTCCATTTAATCGATACTGTGATTTTTCTTTTCAGCTAGATCTTGCCATGCATGATGTTGTCTTTGACCAACTTAGGAATCACCCCAGATCCTCACAAATATTACAAATACCTGAAAATGAATCTTGGACTTCTTTCACAGTTAAAAATCTTTCTTGTTTGGTAAATTCAGTTTAATATTTTCACTTACTACTCACAAAAGTTTCATTTTGTAGCCACCCCCGCAAAAAAAAAAAAGGCTTTCACTCATCTTAGTCATAACTACACTCATTATAGGTTTACTTTATATTCATTATAATATTATTTTAAGCTAATAATACTGTAACTATTAAAATTCAATGGCCATTAAGTCATAGACTCTTAAACTATTAAACATTTAGCTTATGTACTGGTTAAAGTAGGGAACTTTCATTTGCACAATCGTGGGTGTGAACCGAGAGCCTCAGTTTTCTGATCGTCAGCAGTGACATATGCCAATTTCTCTCTAGTTAGTTTGGGAGTTTGGCTTCATATCACATTAAACAGAGGTGACACTTCTGGCCTACTGTGTGACAGATGAACTTTCTGGAGATCATGGCACCTAATAGATCATTTAATGTGAGCAGCTCTGACACATGACCAAACTCCTTAAGCATTAGAGAAACTTCATGCAAGTCAATGCCCTGTTGAAGGCTGCTGTCATTTCCAATGAGTGTCCACAACTGCCATTGGCAGCTTTGAGAATTGTTGCCAGTGATACTGAGAACAGAGGGTCAAGCCACTTTGCTGTAGAGTGGTCCAAATGTATCTCAGGGGAAGACAATGATACCTAAGAGGAGAAATCAAGGGATGCCAAAAGAGCATTTTTCTTTCCTCTTGATCTTACAGTACAATTGTTAAACTTGTGCTCATACAATTGGCAGTTCTAACTAGCAAATAAAATAAAATAAAATAGGATAGCTTACTGGTATTTGAAAAAAAGTACATTCAGTAAAACATTATTGAGTGAACAAACAGCAAGATGACTAGCAAATCATTGGTATGACTATGTACAGTAATAGTCATCTTACTCATTGATTGTCATTTATTTAAATTTTTATGTTATATTGGACTATAGTTGATTAGCAGTGTTGTATTAGTTTCAGGTGTACAGCAGAGTGATTCAGGTGTACATATACATATATCTATTTTTCTTCAAATTCTTTTCCCATTTAGGTTATTACAGAATAATGGGAGGGCAGAATCAAGATGGCATACTAGGAGGACGTGGAATTCGCGTCTCCTCACAACTAGGGCACCTACCAGCCACCGGTGGGGGACCACTGACACATAAGGGGACGGGAGGAACACCCAGCGACTGGGAAGGACATGGGGTGTGGGGGGAGTGAAGGGGGAGGAGAAGTGGAGGTGGGATGGGACCTGCACCCCTAAGGGATGGCTGGGGGAAGGGAGGAGTTCCTACACCCAGCAGGACTCAGCCATGGTTAGGGGTCCAGCGCCACAGGGGAGACTCTGGGGGAGATGGTGGGGGAGGGGTGCAAAGGAACAGAAGGGAATGTGGCCAGTACTTTCCCTGTCCACTTAGGCACCGGGGAGCCTGCTGGGCTCCCGGGCCTAATCCTCTGACCTCGGAGCCTCCCTCCTGCTGTGCAGAACCCAAGCCCCACCCCTAAACCCCCACACAGGGCCCTACCTCTACACTAGGAGACCCCCTCCAATGTGCTGGGCGTAAACCCCACCCACACACCCTCACTCAGGGCCCTACCTCCAAACCCCGCAACTCCACACTCCAGAGGCCCTCCTTCCGACGTGCTGCCTCTCCCTTTCCCTGCAGGTCTTAAGCAGAGGCCCCAGCCCATGCTTGAATGTCGCCCCGCCTAGGCCCCGCCCCCAGGGCCTTTTCCACCTATGTGGGTCCTGAGCCTAGGCCCCAACCTGCCTAAGTCCAGCCCCACCCTAAACCCTGCCCCTGCCTAAGTTCCACCCTGGCCTAAACTCCAACCCCATAGCCAAGGCTTTTTTTCTTTTCTTTTTTCCTCTTTTAGACTGGGGTTCCATTTTACCTTGTTGATTCATTGTTGTTGATTCTTTTCTATTTTTATTTTTCCCAATAAATCTTTTATTTCTCTAATTTTATTTTATTCTTTATACTTTGCTATTGTTCTCTCCTTTTGGCTTATCACCCCCCCACCCCACTTTTTTTCTTTTCTGTTGTGGTTTTATTTTACCTTATTGCAGTTGTTTTAATTATACTTTTATTTTTCCTAATATATTTTTTATCTTTCTAATTTTATTTTGTTTTTTATTATTTGATATTGTACAGCGCCTTTTTTTCTTTCTTTCTTTCTTTTATTTTTATTTATTTATTTTTTTACCACACCACGAAGCTTGCGGGATCTTGGTTCCCAGGCCAGAGGTCAGGCCCAGCTCCTGTGGTAGGAGCTCTGAATCCAAACCACTGGACTAACAGAGAACCTCAGACCCCAGGGAATATCAATCAGAGTGAGGCCTCCCGGAGGTCTTCATCTCAGCACCAAGACCTGGCTCTATCCAACTGCCTGCAAACTCCAGTGCTGGAGGTCTCAGACCAAATAACCAGTAAGGGAGGAATACAGCACCACCCATCAAAAAAAAAAAAAAAATGAAACGAAAAAAAATATGTTACAGACAAAGGAGCAAGGCAAAAACCTACAAGACCAAATAAATGAAGATGAAATAGGCAACCTATCTGAAAAAGAATTCAGAGTAATGACAGTAAAGATGATCCAAAAGCTTGGAAACAAAATGGAGAAAATACAAGAAACATTTAACACGAATCTAGAAGAACTAAAGAGCAAACAAACAGTGATGAACAACATAATTACTGAAATTAAAAATACTCTCGAAGGAATCAATAGCAGAAAAACTGAGGCAGAAGAATGGATAAGTGAACCGGAAGATAAAATGGTGGAAATAACTGCCAGCAAGCAGAATAAAGAAAAAAGAATGAAAAGAATTAAAGACAGTCTCAGAGACCTCTGGGACAACATTAAACTCACCAACATTCAAATTATAGTGGTCCTAGAAGAAGAAGAGAAAAAGAAAGGGTCTGAGAAAATATTTGAAGAGATTATAGTCGAAAACTTCCCTAACATGGGAAAGGAAATAGTCAAGTCCAAGAAGCATAGAGAGTACCATACCATACAGGATAACCCCAAAGAGAAACATGCCAAGACACATATTAATCAAACTGTCAAAAATTAAATACAAAGAAAAAATATTAAAAGCAGCAAGGGAAAAACAACAAATAACATACAAGAGAATCTCCAAAAGGTTAAGACCTGATTTTTCAGCAGAAAATCTGCAAGCCAGAAGGGAGTGGCAGGACATATTTAAGGTGATGAAAGGGAAAAACCTACAACCAAGATTACTCTACCCAGCAAGGATCTCATTCAGGTTCGATGGACAAATTAAAACCTTTACAGATAAACAAAAGTTAAGAGAATTCAGCACCACCAAATCAGCTTTACAATAAATGCTAAAGGAACTTCTCTAGGCAGGAAACACAGAAGAAGGAAAAGACCTACAAAAACAAACCCAAAACAATTAAGAAAATGGTAATAGGAGCATACATCACAATAATTACCTTAAATGTAAATGGATTAAATGCTCCCACCAAAAGACATAGACTGGCTGAATGGTTACAAAAACAAGACCTGTACATATGCTATCTACAAGAGACCCACTTCAGACCTAGGGACACATACAGACTGAAAGTGAGGGAATGGTAAAAGATATTCCATGCAAATGGAAATCAAAAGAAAGCTGCAGTAGCAATTCTCATATCAGAAAAAATAGACTTTAAAATAAAGACTATTACAAGAGACAAAGAAGGGCACTGCATAATGGTCAAGGGATCAATCCAAGAAGAAGATATAACAATTGTAGATATTTATGCCCCCAAAATAGGAGCACCTCAGTACATACGGCAAATGCTAACAGCCATAAAAGGGGAAATTGACAGTAACACAATCATAATAGGGGACTTTAACACCCCACTTTCACCAATGGACAGATCAACCAAAATGAAAATAAATAAGGAAACATAAGCTTCAAATGATACATTAAACAAGATGGACTTAATTGATATTTATAGGACATTCCATCCAAAAACAACAGAATACATTTTCTTCTCAAGTGCTCATGGAACATTCTCCAGGATAGATCATATCTTGGGTCACAAATCAAGCCTTGGTAAATTTAAGAAAATTGAAATCATATCAAGTATCTTTTGTGACCATAACGCTGTGAGACTAGATATCTATTACAGGAAAAAACTGTAAAAACTACAAACACATGGAGGCTAAACAATATGTTACTACATAACCAAGAGATCACTGAAGAAATCAAAGAGGAAATCAAAATATACTTACAAACAAATGACAAGGAAAACATGATGACCCAAAACCTATGGGGTGCAGCAAAAGCAGTTCTAAGAGGGAAGTTTATAGCAATACAATCCTACCTCAGGAAACAAGAAAAATCTCAAATAAACAACCTAACTTTACATCTAAAGCAATCAGAGAAAGGAGAACAAAATAACCCCAAAGATAGCAGAAGGAAAGAAATCATAAAGATCAGAGCAGAAATAAATGAAATAGAAACAAAGAAAACAATAGCAAAGATCAATAAAACTAAAAGCTGGTTCTTTGAGAAGATAAACAAAATTGATAAACCATTAGCCAAACTCATCAAGAGAAAAAGGGAGAAGACTCAAGTCCATAGAATTAGAAATGAAAAAGGAGAAGTAACCACTGACACTGCAGAAATACAAACGACTGGAATAAAGACACAGATGTAGAGAGTGCACTTGAGGACACGGGGAGGGGGAGGGGGAAGGGGAAGGGTAAGTTGGGATGAAGTGAGAGAGTAACATTGACATATATACAGTTCCAAATGTAAAATAGATAGCTAGTGGGAAGCAGCTGCATAGCACAGGGAGATCAGCTCGATGCTTTGCTACCACCTAGAAGGGTGGGATAAGGAGGGTGGGATGGAGATGCAAGAGACAGGGGATATGGGGATCTATGTATACATATAGCTGATTCACCTTGTTATGCAGAAGAATCTAACACAACATTGTAAAGGAATTATTCTCCAATAAAGATGTTTAAAAAAAGAATATTGAGCAGAATTCCCTGTGCTGTATAGTAGGTCCTTGTTGTTTATCTATTTTAAACATGTAGTGTATACATGTCAATCCCAAACTCCCAATCTATCTCTCCCCTGCACCTTTCCCCTTTGGTAACCATAAGTTTTTTTTTCTAAGTCTGTGAGTCTGTTTCTGTTTTGTAAGTAAGTTCATTTGTATCATTTTTTAAAAAAATTCCGCATACAATTGTCATTTATTTACCCATTTAACAAATAGTTATTGAGTGCTGACATTGTGCCTAAACCTGAGCTAGGCACTAGGGATTCAGTGGTGAGCACAGATACTGTCCGGCTTTCATCGGACAGACAATCAAATGGGGAAGAGAACTATTAATTAAATAATCTCACAGAGAAATTTAAAACTACAACTATTTTTTTTTATCATTGTTAGTTTTTTAAGATTTTTTTTTGATGTGGACCAAGTTTAAAGTCTTTACTGAATTTGTTACCATACTGCTTCTGTTTCGTGGGGTTTTTCTGTTTTGTTTTGTTTTGTTTTGGCTGCGAGGCATGTGGGATCTTAGCTCCCTGATCAGGGATCGAACCCGCACCTGCTGCATTGGAAGGCAAAGTCTTAACCACTGGATCACCAGGGAAGTCCCCCAAACTGCAATTATGCTGCGTGTTACTAAAGAGAGAGGCATGGTGCTTTAAGGATTGAGCAAGGGACGTCAGGGAAGGCTGTCCTGAGGAGGTGTGATAGTTAAGTTTTGAGTCAAATACAGCAAGAGAGAAATGGAAGAGAGATTCCTGGAAGAGAGCAGTGTGTGCCAAGGTCCTGTGAGGTGCGAGAGGTGGGTACATCTCATTCTGGGAGAAAAGCAGTGTGTTCTGTTACCCTATGAAGCTGGAGAGAGATATAGGGCTAGGCTTGGAAGAGCCTTCTGTTGCCATATTCAAGTGATTTGTTTTTACACCTAGAAAAACAGGAAACC
Organism: Balaenoptera acutorostrata; assembly: GCF_949987535.1. Classification (NCBI taxonomy): domain Eukaryota; kingdom Metazoa; phylum Chordata; class Mammalia; order Artiodactyla; family Balaenopteridae; genus Balaenoptera; species Balaenoptera acutorostrata. The sequence goes on from NC_080065.1 coordinate 140,004,035, forward strand.
ATTACAGAATTTGAGCAGAGGATGACTTGATCAGATTTGAGTTCCAAAAAGATAATTCTGCCATATGAGGAATGGGGGTTGGAAGGGGTCAAAGCTAGCTAACTAGTAAGGATAGACTAGTTAGGATGGTCTTCCAATAGTTCTGATGAGCTAAAGGTCTCTTGAATGACAGTAGTTGGGGAGAGGGATGGAGATGGTAAGACGTAGATGAATTCATGAGATAATTAGAAAGTAAAAGGACTTGGTACTAGATTGAAAATGGAGGTAAAGTAAAAGGAAATGTTAAGGATGACCAACACCCAAGTTTCTAGTAACTGAATGGCTGATGATGCCATTCACTGAACCTGGGAACACTGGCAAAGGACCATATTCAGGGAGGAAGGTTATGAGTTTGTTTTGGGTCTGGAGTTTTCTCTTGAACACTTGAATATTTGGATCTAGCATTGAGAAGAGGAGTCTAGGTTATAGATACAAAATATGAAATTGGGAGTCATCTGTGCACAAATGGGTGGTAATTGAAAGTAAATTACTGTGGTAGACAGAATAACGGCCTCTCCAAGATGTCCATGTCATAATTTCCAGAGCCTATGAATATGTTATCTTACATGGCAAAGGGAAATTAAGATAGCATATGGAATTAAGGTCGTTATTCAGCTGACTGTGCAATAGAGATTATCCTGGATTATCTAGGTGGACCCAATGTAATCACAAGGGTCCTTAAATGTGGAAGACAGCAGAAGAGTCAGTTTCAGAGGGATGTGATGTGAGAAAGCCTTGTCCTGTCATTGCTGGCTTTTTGTTTTGTTTTGTTTTGTGGTTTGTTAATAACATTTTATTTTTAAATTATCATTTGTTATATTTACCAGTTTGCCAAACTACTTTATTTATTTATTTATTTTTGGCATTTTATTTATTTATTTATTTTAACATCTTTATTGGAGTATAATTGCTTTACAATGGTGTGTTAGTTTCTGCTTTATAACAAAGTGGATCAGCTTATAATGGAAGGAGCCTCTAGTCAAGGAATAGGGGCAGCTCTAGAAGCTGGAAAAGACCAGAAAATAGATTTTCCCCTAGAGTCTTCAGAAAGGAACATAGCCCTGATTAGACTTGGATTTTAGTACAGTGAGACCCATTTTGGAATTCTGATCTCCAGAACTGTAAGATGATAAAACTGTGCTGTTTTAAGCCACCAAGTTTGGGGTAATTACAGCAGCGATAGGAAACTAATCCAGTTACCTTGAGAAAAGTTAAGGAGAGAGAGGGCCTAACACTGAATCATGGAACTCTATTACATAATGGTGATATAAAGAAGAGAAACTTACTAATGAGACAGGGAAGAAAGAGAAGAGGAAAACCAGGAGAATTTAGGGTTCTGGAAGCAAGAGGAGAGAATCTTTCATAAAGAGGTCAAGCAGGATGAGAAATGTATGCTGGATTTGGTGGTAGGAGCTCATGGATGACTACGGTGACAACTGTTTTGTTGGAATGAAGGGAGCTGGGTCCAGTTTGGGGTTGGATGTGGTGTTAGTGAGGGGTGAAGAGGCAAAGATAAAGACTATGGGCAATGCTTCTAAGACGTTTACTTGTACAGTGGAAGGAAAAATTACAAAAATGTTACCTTGGAATAATAATAATATTTCTGAACCTTGGCATTGTTGACATTTTGGATCAGGTAATTCTTTGTCGTGGGGGACTATCTTGTGTATTATGGAATGTTTAGCCATTTCTCTGGTCTCTGACCACTAGATGCCAGTTGCAGTCTCTTCCCTCAGTTGTAGTCTCTTCCCTCAGTTGTGACAACTAAAATTGCCTGTAGCCATTGTTAAATATCCCCTAGGGATGAGTGACAAAATGCCCCTAATTGAGAACCACTGTTCTGTATAGAAAATAAAGAATCCCGAGTTTGATTTTGTCCAAGTACATCAGACTTATTTTTTTCTGAAGGGCAAAAGGGCATCAAATGAGTGCAACATTATTTGATGGGCTCCTTCAAAGCTCATGCTCTAGATACACTTGATTTTAGGTACCTACTCTGAGTTGATAGAAATTGAATTTGTATAAATGGTATTATTGTTCATGCTCTCATATAAGAATCCGAAAAGATTAGCCTAGGGTGGACCCCAGTTATATTCAAAGTTTGTTCTAATTCTCTTTGCCATTTAATCTAGATTGGTGACCAGACGATAATGGAACAGCATGGTTCCAAGAAACTGCCCTTACCCCAGTATCACCTGCCTATAAGGATTCTAATAGCATTAGCTGAAATCTCAAAGCAGGTGCTCATCAAATCATGCTGAAATCTTTCACACTGTTAAAAAAAAAAAAAAAAAAGACAGAGTGTCAGCATTCTAACGTGGTTGATGTGGCTTTTCAGAAATTTAATGGGAAATGCAGTCCAAACCTTGTTTCTGAGCTTTGAAGAAAAGGATTGCTTTTTAGATTGGATGCATATGTTGAGTCTCAGACGTATGAAGACTCTGTTTCTCTTGCCACCATTCACAAGATCCTTCCTGTTGGATTGGCTCTTCGGGTGTGCCTAAATGTCCCCCACCTATGTATTCATCCCTTCTTCCTCCCTAACTCCTGGCAATGCTTGATCTTTTTACTATTTCCATAGATTTGCCTTTTCAGAATGTCATGTAGTTGGGATCATACAGTATGTAGTCTTTTCAGATTGTCTTCTTTCACTTCGTAATGTGCATTAACATTCCTCCATGTCTTTTTGTGGCTTGGGAGCTCATTTCTTCTTAGCACTGAATATTCCATTGTCTGGATGTACCACAGCTTATTTATCCAGACACCTACTGAAGAACACGTTGGTTGCTTCCAAGTTTTAGCAATTCTAAGTAAAGCTGCTGTAAACATCATGTGCAGGTTTTTGTGTAGACATAAGTTTTCAACTCGTTTTGGTAAATACCAAGAAACATAATTGCTGGACCATATGGTAAGAGTGTGTTTAGTTTTGCCAGAAACTATTCAACTGTCTTTCAAAATGGCTGTACCATTCTGTGTTCTTACCAGCAATGAGAGTTCTTATTGCTCCACATCCTAGCCAGCATTTGGTGTTGTCAGTGTTTTGGATTTTGGCCATTCTAATAGATGTATAGTGGTATCTCATGTTTTAATTTTCAATTCTTTAATGATATGTGATGCTCTCCATCTTTATTTATTTATTTATTTATTTTTGGCTGTGTTGGGTCTTCGTTTCTGTGCGAGGGCTTTCTCTAGTTGTGGCGAGTGGGGGCCACTCTTCATCGCGGTGTGCGGGCCTCTCACTGTCGCAGCCTCTCTTGTTGCAGGGCACAGGCTCCAGATGCGCAGGCTCAGTAGTTGTGGCGCACGGGCCTAGTTGCTCCGCGGCATGTGGGATCTTCCCAGACCAGGGCTCGAACCCGTGTCCCCTGCATTGGCAGGCAGATTCTGAACCACTGCGCCACCAGGGAAGCCCTCTCCATCTTTTTATATGCCTATTTACCATCTGCATATCTTCTTTGATGAGGTGTCTGTTCAGATCTTTGGCCCATTTTAAAATCAGGTTGTTCATTTCCTTATTGTTGAGTTTTAAGAGTTCTTTGTATACTTTGGTTAGTAACCGTTTATCAGAAATGTCGTTTGCAAATATTTCCTCCCAGTCTGGCTTGTCTTCACATCCTTTTGAGTGTTTTAACTTTAAAAAAATAAGTTCTTGCTCATTTGAAAGCCTATTAAGCAGTATAAGGAGAAATGTAATCCACAGCTTTTTAGGCTATTAATATTGAATTTAACAGAAATGTTAGGAGGTATGGACTTACCTAAGTCCTTTGCCATCTTTCTGGGTCATTTAAATACTTTTCCCATAGCAGCATGAAGTGGTTTTCCTCCAGCTGCAAAAGATTTGCAGTGTGAGACCATGAATTTAGTTTGAAAATACCAAATTTGTGAGACCTGAGGAGATTTAATCCTTGGCAAAATGTGCTCAGCTTCTCACTTAAGAAAAAGAATTAAAACGAACCAGAGGTGTTCTTGCTTATATCTGGTGGCTTTAGAAGTTTCCCTATGGGAGAAAGTTACGCTTTAATGAAGAATTAGTTTAAGCAGGGTGGATTAAGTTGCTAAAATTCATCTCCATAGTAATTTAGCAAGGGAAAAATTAAGATGTTGGCCACAGTTGTTATAAATTTGGTCACAGCTGAAGATCCATGTGAATAACTTTGGGAAGGTGATACTCATTCCAGTTGATCATTTAGCCATTAAATACCAATCTTGCACATAGTGGGTCCTCTACTCAAAAGTGCTTTTGCTTATGAGTTACATGTCAGTGTAAATGAGCCAGTCTCATAATTCCTTTCACGTGTTCAACGACTTCATATTTTCCTGCATTCATTTTACTGTGCCTCCTATGTTCTAAGAACCGTTTAAGTTTTGAGGGGAACACAAGTTTGCATAATGTGATTTCTGGCATTAAGGAGTTTTACTGATGACTAGAAGAAAGACAAATGTATGGAACTTTCTATGGTCTGAAAGATAGTCCATCTTTCCTTAATGATATAGAAGAAAAAAATTCCAGTTCTTTTTTTTAACCACTTCCTAATGTACAATTTGACTTCTATACAGTGTCATTTAACTTGGAGGAACGGTGAAACTGTGATGGTTAATTTTCTGTGTCAACTTGACTGGGTCATAGGATGCCCAGATAGTTGATTAAACATTATTTCTGGTGTGTCTGTGAGGGTATTTCTGGATGAGATTAGCTTTTCAGTCAACAGACTGTGTAAAACAGATTGCCTTCCGCATTACAGGTGGACTTTGTCTAGTTCGTTGAGGGCTGAAAGGAACAAAAAAGGGGAGGAAGGGAGAATTTGCTCTCTCTTCCTGACTACATAAGCTGGGACGTTGGTCTTCTCTTACCCTTGAACTGGAAATTACACCATCAGCATTTCTGGTTCTCAGGCCTTTGGACTCAGACTGGAAAAAAAAATTATATATATAATGTATAAAATTATATGTATTATATAATTATTATAATATAATATTGTATATTATGTATAATATTTTATATATAATAAAAGTATATGTGTGTGTGTGTGTGTGTGTATATATATATCTCCTATTAGTTTTGTTCCTACGGAAAACCTGACCGATACAGGAACCAAAGCACTTAAATTTAAAGGGTAATTTATTTTTTAAAAGGCATTCAAGAAAAAAGAGAAAAAAACCTTTGTATTCATACAGTTTCAAGTTGTTGGCTAAACTGACAGATATTTCCCTGTTTGTCACCCCCCAAACTGTATCATTTCATCTGAGGATTTAAAATTGGGCAACCAAAGATCACTCGGATTGTATTTAGTGGCGCATGCCAGGTCAATTTATTTTAACATGCAGAAGTCTAAATTGTCAGTAATAACCATCTCAGGGAAGAACTGTAGGAAAAAATCAATATTCCTGTTGAGAGTTTTCAATAGTACTTAATGATTTTACACATCTGCCACACAGACATGAAGAAGGCTCAGTTAAAACCCATAACAGAGTAAGCAAGCACTGCCTAAAAAGGGGGAAAAAATCTATATCAAAACCACAAGATAAATATGACTAGCAGAATAAATCTTAGTTTCAGTGGACAGGTAGGTAATATACGTTGGAAATTTACAGACTTGATCATGGTAGGGTTGTGCTTCAGTTTCCTTGTTTATAGCATAGTGATAACAAAGTACCTACCTCCCAAGATGGTGGTGAAGATTCAATGAGATAATATAGGTGAAGCTCTTAGAACAACACCTAGCTTATAAGAAACACTCCATACACTTTCAAAAAATAAAATTAAGTAGGGCTTCAGAGACCATCTTACAGAGATGGCTGCTCTGAACTTTATTCCTAGACTTCTCTCTGTCTCTTTTGGTGACTTTCATTTATTGAAAAACAAGGCCCTTAAAAGTGAAAATGTTCTGATTGGACAGCATTGGGCCTCTTCAGCAACCTTGCCCCCTTCCTCAATAACTAAGCTTCTCTGAAAGTAAGACAGAAGCTGCCATAGTGTTGGGGAGAGTGATGGAAATTGCAAAGGTCCATGACAGGCTGGTAGAGGAGAGCGATGGGGACTTTCTTGAGACAGGTGGGGTCTTTCAGCAGGTCCAGGCTTTATCACCCATGGGGAGTTGTTTGGTGGTTTTCAGAGTAAATCCTGGATTGTGATTTTAGGATGGGGAGCTGAGCTTAGAGCTTCACCTTCTCCCAGTCCTTGAGAGAGATTATCTGTGGGGCTGAGTATTGCTAGACGCTTTTCCCTTTGACTGGAAATCTAGGAAAATGACCTGGGCAGCCCGTCAATGGTATAGATTCTAGAATTTATTTAATAGTGGAGATGTTTAGGGCCATAGATATCACCTGATCTCACTTCCCCATCTTAAAAGTGAGGAGACTAAGGCCTAGATTGGTAAACTGACTTGCCCAAGGTCACCCAACATATAGTATGGCAAAGCTGACACTGAAGTCCAGGTTTCCTGACTCCACATTCTGTGCTTATAGAACACATCTGTGAAAGAGAGAGAGCAAGAAAGAGATTGGGACACAGAGGATTAAGGGGTGGAATTTAGATCAACATTTCTCCATAGGTGCATCATACTAAAATTTCACATCGTAAATAATAATATTGATGTCTATCACTTATCAAATATTTACTATGTGATTATCACTTCATGTACATATATTAATTAATCCTTATAACAACATCATAAGGTAGGCACTGTTGTTATAGCTGCTTTACAGATGAGGGAACTGAGGCTTAGAGAGGTTCAGCAAATTGTCCAGTATTATGCAGCTAATAAGTGACAGAGCCAAGACTAGAATAATGAGTATTGGCAAATGACATTTCAGTTGACATTAAGGCCATTTAAAAAGAGTCTTGGGGACAGGCTTGGTCCCTTCTCCACTCCAGGTTTTAGTTTACACACTTTTAAAGTGCAACAGATGACCTTCAAGATCCGTGCATGAGTTATTGTTCTATTACTTTATTTTTCCTGGTGTTTTGACTGCACACAAGATTTTTCTCACTAAAGTTTGAGAATAAGTGTGCAAGGTTTTCATTCCTGATAAAATGAGGGTTAAATGAAGTGGTAGCTAATGCTAAAAGCTCTTGCTGACTCATTCTGGGATGACCACATGCCTCCCAGGACAGCCTTTCCAGGCCTCCTTCCACTCCATTATTTCAGGTTTGATGGATGGTGATATTACCTTGTTCCTGCTTAAGAATCTTGGTGCCTCTTTTTTTCTAGATTAAATGAGGTTTTAACAAGGCTTATGGGGTGATTCTTTGTCATTAAAATAACAAATGGATTGAAAACAGCCTTCTGTCTCTTTGGAACCCACCACAGTTCGTGGATGATAATCCAGCCGGTGATGGAACAACAGAGAGCCATGAGGCTATCAGAGTGGGGAAATGTAAAATTCCCTGTGATTTGTCAGTGAGAATGGAGAATCTCAAACATCTCAGAGAGTAAATTTAAATCCATGGCTGAATAGTACGACTTTCTAGAACAAATTTTTATAAATGTGCAGTGAGATTGGCTTGGGGATATGGGATTTTTTTTTTTTTTTTTTTTTAATTTAGGCTGCTCCAGCTCTTAGTTGCGGCACACGGGATCTTCACTGAGGCACGTAGACTTCTTAGTTGCGGCACTCAGGCTCCTTAGTTGTGGCATACAAACTCTCAGTTGTGGCATGCAAACTCTTAATTGTGGCATGCATGTGGGATCTATTTCCCTGACCAGGATCGAACCCAGGCCCCCTGCATTGGGAGTGTAGAGTCTTACCCACTGGACCACCGGGGAAGTCCCTGGGATGTCTTGAAAAATATTCAGACCTTGATGTTTTTGACTGTATCACTGCCTGAGAGACTAGAAAAGTAATAGATCGCATGTTTATTCTTCTATGGAAACTATGGAAATAAGTGGCATAAGCATTTAAAATTTTAGAACTAAAGGGTTTTAAAACATCAGGAAAAAGTTGAGTTAAATGAGAACATGCCTGTCCCCTAGGCAGAGATGCTAATCTAATACCAGGAGTTCTGATTCAAGTCCGTGGAGCTGTCTAGGCGGCAGGAATTGGAATATTAATTAGGTCCAAGGCGGCTGGACTTGTATGCCTGGAGCAGATCCCCACCGAAGGAAGCAAGATCAATGTCAAAAGAAGAGAATAATTCCACTTCCTGTTTCTCATCCCGCTTATGAGGAGAACAATTTAGATCAAGAGTGATACTGTCATGAGAAAGATGATATGTCTTTCAACAAACTGCCAATTGAAACTTTTAAAATAAATGACTACAGTGAAGATGTTAAATTCAGGTCAGTTTAAGGAATTGACTAATGACAACAACAGAGATTACAGGAAATGATACAATCCTAAAACTGACAGGAGGTGAGATGGAGGTTACTCTGTAGTAAATTATGTGCAGAAATGGGTTAGCTACTCTGTTCAGAATTGACGCAGACAAGCCTCCAACTTCAAAAGCTTCCAACGGCTTTCTCACCCTCACTTTTTGAGTGGCTAGTTGTGTGATCTGGGTAAGTTTCTTCTCTAAAGGGGCTTCAGTTTCTCCATCTGTAAAATGGGGAATTTGGCTGGCTCATCATTTAGGTTTCTTCTACTTCTTACCTACTTTTAGATCTGCTACCATGAATGTTTGCTGGCAGAAAAAGGAGCAGTAATACACTTTACTTACTATAATTTTCAGGCAATAGAATCTTCCCCATCCATTTAAGTTCATGGTTCTCTCTCTCATCCTTGGAATCCAGAGTGTTTGTGGCTGGTATCCTTTATTTGACACCTATCAGTATTCTGAACGGTTGTTGTTAGCAACTTGAAGGGCAAGATTTGTACCTTATTCCATTTTGCATCCTGAATGTTTAGCACATGAATTGCAGTTAGTACCTACCACCGCTACCACTAACAACAATAATTGTAATATCAACAGTAATAGTTACTATGTATTTAGTGCTTACACATGTGGTGGGCATTGTGCAAGGCACTGCATATACATGATCTTATTTAGGCCTCACGAGAGGAGAAACAGAGAGATTGAGCAACATGCCTAAGGTCACACAGCCCATAACTGGCCGAACCAGTATTTGACATGTAACCCAGGTCTGTATGTTTCCAAAGCTATGCTCTTACCCACCACAGCATGCTGCCTTCCTCCAAAATTTCTCATCTTCTGTAGATAATAAATACCTAAACCTGAAAATTCAAGAAGTAGGAAATAGAAGCATGTTATTTAGATATACGGAGGTGAGCAACAAAAGAAACAGCTAAAATAATTGAGAATGGTTGCTTTTGACAAAGAGATGAGGTGGGAGGAGTATAGGAGAATGCTGTTTTTTCGTAATAAGTCTCAAAGAATTGTGTGACTCTGTAAATTATGTCCAAATCTAATTTTGATGAAAATTTAAACTTGAAAATAAAAGAATTATGGTATACCCATTAAAAAAAAAAACGGAGAAATAGGAAATGGGGTCAGACTGGGGAGACTGGACCTGTCCATTTTACACAGAGGATTGCAGACTCAGAACACTGGAAGGGAGAAATCTGGGAGCCTTTGCGTGAGGGGCAGTTCACCCTAGTTGTGGCATAGTGTTTGTACCTATGCATTACCAGTGTCCAATGTAAATCTAATTAAACCACATATGTAATTTAACCTTTTTGGAAGCCACATTAAAATAAGTAAAAAGGAAATAATAAAATAATTTTAATAAAGTATTTTGTTTAAACCGATCTATCCAAACGGTGATCTTTTCAACATATAATAAATATAAAAATTATTAATGAGAAAAAAGTAACTACTAATAAATCATCCTTAACACTTCCTGTTAGGCATCTTAGAAACTCTTGGTTTGGCCATCAAATTTATGGGCTTTTTTGATAGTGCTACAAAGACATTTCAAGTTGGAGATCATAGTACTGGGTGTATTCTGAAAGTAGACGTTTAAGTACATGTATTTTGGGGGCCTTTTTAAAAAAGTTGTAAGTGAAAAAATTTAAACTAGATTAAGAAATGGAATTGATTGGCTCATTTTACAGAAAAGTCTGGGAGAGGTCTTGTTTCAGGCCAGGCTGGATCCAGGTGACTTACTCGTGACATTTCTTGCTTGATCCTTTCATCTCTTGGTTCTGCTTTACTTGCTTTTGTTCCTAGCAGGCTCTATCCTTGTGGCAGAGAACATTGCTCCAAGAGTTCCAGACTTTCGGAATCCATATGGTTTACGGTTCTAGAGGAAGGGAAATACCTTTCCTGATAATCGGGCAAAAATCCTAAGGAGGACATCACCTGACCTAGCTTGGGGCATGTACCCATCCCTGAACCCATTAGTGTGTCTAGAGAAGATGAAGCATTCTTATTGGCAAGGCCTGTGTAATGTGACCTCCCTGTGACTTGGAAGGCTGGAGAGTCTGTATGAGCCTCAGCCAAATCATGTGAGCTGAGTTAGAAGACAATGAAAAGGGAGGTGTAATTCTCCAAATGGAAGGATGATGCAGATAAATATCACAGGTCTGCTCTAAAATCTCCAACTTTCTCACGCTTTAACAAATGGTGTCCTTTCTGGTGTATTGGAAAGAGCATTGGGCTGATGTAAAGGACATCTTGATTCTGGTTCCTTCTCTGTTTCTGAATAGCTATAGAGCCTGAGACAAATCATTTATGCTCTTTTGGATTTAGTTCCTGTATCGGTAAAAATGCAAAGTAGAATGATTTGATCTTTCTGAACCTTTGCAACTCTGGCATTCTGTTTCTAAGTGCTAGTGATGATTATCACGTCCTCTGAATAGCAAGAAAAGTCAGTTGCTGGTTTTACTATAGATCAATGATTTCATACTTTCTTTTCAAAGTCTAGTCATTATCTACAGTAAATTAATGCATCCTTCTCGTTTCTGACATCTATGCATCACACCATGGAAGACATTAGATCTGCCATGGTGAGCTGTACTATGAAAATGGTGCAAGGGATGTATTCTTAGTTTTCTGTACATTAATAAAAAAAGTTTTTGTGTAGTTAATGTGAGCTCCACCGGGACAGCAGTCATGTCTGTCTTGTTCAATGCTGAACCTCCAGTGCCTAGCTCAGTCCTTGATATATAATTGATACTTAGAAAATATTTGTTGAAAGACTAAATAAAGTGTAAAAAATGAAGATATAGGGGCTTCCCTGGTGGCGCAGTGGTTGAGAATCTGCCTGCCAATGCAGGGGACACGGGTTCGAGCCCTGGTCTGGGAAGATCCCACATGCCGCAGAGCAACTAGGCCCGTGAGCCACAACTACTGAGCCTGCGCGTCTGGAGCCTGTGCTCCGCAACAAGAGAGGCTGCGATAGTGAGAGGCCCGCGCACCGCGATGAAGAGTGGCCCCCTCTTGCCGCAGCTAGAGAAAGCCCTCGCACAGAAACGGAGACCCAACACAGCCATAAATAAATAAATAAATAAATAAAATTTAAAAAAAAAATGAAGATATAAAATTTCTTAAAACTCATGCATTGTAGAACCTTCTTGAATGTAAGTGATTGTATATAACCAAAAGAAATATTTTAGGTAGGAATAAAACTGTAGTAAATGACAGCAATGTGGTTGAACCCAGTCAGCACAAGTGTACAGCTCAAGCAGTTTTGTAGCTATATCATGTTGCCTTCAATGGACCTCAAAGGTTAAAGTCCAGTGCTTTCTGGCCGTTATGATTGATGGTCTCCTTTCCAGTGCCCCAGACTGATTCTGCTGTTGAAAAGCAAATTAAAATTTTCTACATCTTTTGCCTTATTTCTACCTAATTTTAGCATGTTTTCTTACATAAAGTATCATTTATTGAACTTTTGTCATTACAGTCATGTTGATCCATTCTTCAGGGAGAGTTTGGGTCCTGTTATCTTCTGAGTTTATTCCAGACTTTTTTCTTTACGTGCAGGTTACACTGAACTATCATGGCTAGGTTGCTTCTTAAAAATAGGGCTTTTTCCATGTCACTTTCTTAATAAAGAATGAAGTTTTCAGTTCGGGTTTTTAGATCCTCCACTCTTGGTCTCAATTCACCTATCAAATTTTATTTCTCACTACTCTGCCTGAGGACCTGTGATGATCCAGTCTTTTTTTTTTTTTTTTTACTTTTATTTGCATTTATTTTTTGAGGCATTTATTCCCAGGCCATAAATCTTTGTTTCTTCAGTTTCTTCTGGGATATCTTTTTCTTCTGGGCAACCTCCTCTTCTGGTTTAGGAACAATCTGTTCTCTTTCAGTAAGGATCATCTCAATGTGGCAGGGAGAGCTCATGTATGGGTTGATCTGACCGTGAGCGCTGTAAGTCCTGTGCCACATCTTGGGGGCTTTGTTCACCTGGATATGCTCAATGACCAGAGAATCTACATCTAAGCCCTTAAGTTCAGCATTACTCTCTGCATTTTTGAGCATGTGCAGTAAAAATTCAGCACTCTTTTTGGGCCACCAACCCTGCGTCCAGCCCCACTGTTTGGCCTGGGCACACCTACCAACTCCACCATTGTAATGACGGAACGGCACACACTGCTTCTTTAAAGTGACATCCTTCAGATACTTGGTGGCTTTCGGATACGCGTACCCTTAACGGCCTGGGCAGTTTCACGAGTGTTCTTAAAGTGAACACGAAGACTTGAACCTCTTGACTTGCATGATTTTGTGGGGTTTTCTGGGTCAAGTGAATAGCGAACCATTTTTAGAGGTCACCTCAGGCCGCTTACTGGAAAAGGAAGAGTGGTCCAGTCATTTTAAGTATCGTCTACCATTTTTAGGTGGTCCAGTCACTTTAAGTATCATCTACCGTGTACCCTGCACATATTATGAGCTCTCCTTGCCTTAAATCTACCTACCAGGCCAAGGTCTATCCATCATCCAGTGCTTTGATTAAAATCCATAAAGATTTCTCAAAGTATAACCTAGAAATTTTTCCTTACTTAAATTTTTATACCATTCCTGGATTGAAACCAACACTTCCTACATAGCTCTGAAGAATACTCTTCAGACTCTGGAAAAAAGTCTTCCATTGTCAAAGTGGTTTGAGAGATTTCACTGTCCATGGAAAACAATTTGGAAAATAATACTTCTTACTGTGAGTTTCTTGAGGGCAGGGATTAAGTGTGATTCATTGTTTATACTCAGTGGCTCGTATATTGCTTGTCCCATAAACATTCAACAAATGTAGAATAAATTAATGATTGATGAAAATTTCGTCCTTCATTATGTGCTAGATTATGTTAATTTGACTGAGGTTTTGTATTTAAATCTTATTTCACCTGGGAGATAGAAATCTTCTTAAGGACAACACCATGTCTTGTAAGTTTTTATTTTTCACAACATTTAGTTCAGGACTTGTCATCTGCATGGTAATGAATAGAAACTTGTTGTGTTGCTCTAATTTGACCACTTGAACTACTATGTGTGTCATGTCAGTATAGTGCAGTCAGTTTTACTTTGACAGTTGGAATTTGGTATAACACCTTTGATTATATATTCCATCTTCCAGGATTCACTCTGAAGCAGCTATTCCAATATTGCATTTGGCTGAATACTTGGAGGTCCTTTTCCCTAACTTATTGGAATAAGTTTATTCATTTTATCTCTTCTCTTACAAATCTGTTTAGCTTGTACATATGTGACCAATGTGAGCAAAATGATGCACTGAATAGGTCTTTAAACCTAGCTTTGTATAAACCAGTGAATGTTTTCATACTCCTGAAAAGATTCTATAGAAAGGATTTATAAATCAGATATTAAGGTTTCTAAGGCAGAAACTCAATAATTTGAAATAATGCCAAGGCATTTGGTAGGAATTTTTGGCAGGCAGATTTCTCTAAAAACCCCTTACCACTACCCTGCCATTCCCTTAAGACTACCCTTTTTAACTGGAAGCACTTTTCTATAAGAATTCATGTATTTACATCTAGTTTTCTTAGACTTGTGTTCCTGTGGATGTGTGGTATAGCTCCAGAATATGATGTAGCATATTTCAGTTTGATTTTTATAGTCTCAGATTCGTTATTTGCTTGTCTTATTTATAGTACCTGGTATAAATTAATTTCAGTAAATTATTCTAATAATTATTCCAATGAGTCTAAAAACTAAAAATTAGTTTTAATAAAATTGTCAAAATTGTCATAAATTTATACTATTATATAGCCTTAGGAACACCAGGAATATCAGCATTTTCAAATAAATCAACCAAGTAACTGTGATTATCAAAGTCTAGAGAACTAACTTACAAAAGAAAAGGTTTCAGAAGACAAAATCAGTCTCTTTTCCAAGATTAACTAGGCAAGTTCTCCAGCTCTTTCTCCAGAATGGAAAGCACAGGTGTGATCTCACATACGGGCTGACCATCTTATAATAATTTCCTCTGTGAAGCTTTGTGGAGACATGTTTTATTACGTATGGGAAAACTTTACAGATTTCCTCTGATTAATTCTTCTGAAAGGGCTCAGATGCAGAAACTGCAATTTTCAACCCAAAGAATAATTAAAAGTGGTACACATATATTGTACCCCAGCATGCATCAAAGACTCCTTTCTTCTGCCATGGAATTCTTCCCAATTTACCACTCTGGCACCTCCCCCAAATTCTCCATTTTTACTTTTAACTAAATGTTCAAGCCTTTTGTAATATATTAGTGGCAATATAAACCATTAGTTGGTGCCTCACTAGGGCTTTGAGGCTGCATGCCCATTTGACAGCAGCATTTATGAATGGTTGACAGCAAAAGTTCTAAGGTTAGGCTTACATTGAAAAAAAAATGGTACCATTAATTTTAGTCTAGGAGCTTCAGTGGTTCCATTTCCTTACATTCAGTTCTCTGGGCAGCCCTGCTTCACTGCAAGGGAAAGCAAACCTGGAGACAGGAGACCAGCCTCTCTGGGAGCTCTTGCATTCTGATGACGTAAAATTAGTAAGAGTAGAACCATGGACAGCGGCTATTGCAACAAAGCAATGATAGTTCATTTCATTGGCCTCCTGAGTTTCTTGCAGGCAGTGAGCAGGCATAGGACTTCACACTTACAATTGCAAGCAGTCGTGTGATAGTTTATTATTTTTTTCTTTGCGGTATGTGTGTGTGTGTGTGTTAGAGAGGTGGAGAAAATGAGATGAACTCCAGTCTTAGTCTGTTCAGGCTCCTGTGACAGAATACTATAGACTTGTTGGCTTATAAACAACAGAAATTTATCACTCACAGTTCTGGAGGCTGGGAAGTCCAAGATCAAGGCATTGGCAGATTTGGTATCTGGTGAGAGCTCTCTTCTTGGTTTATAGGTGGCCGTCTTCTGTCTGTGTCCTCACATGGTAGAAGGGGCAAGGGAGCTCTCTGGGGTCTCTTTAGTAAGGGCACTAATCCCATATAAGGGTTCCATCCTCATGACTTAATCACCTCCCAAAGACCCCCTCCTCCAAAAACCATCACGTTGGAGGTTAAGATTTCAACACATGAATTTTGGGACACACAAACCTGCAGTTCATAGCAGTATCCTTGTGCACAACAGCTGACATTGAATCCATGTGTACCTGATGATAGTGACAATATTTGAATAGAATTTTAGAATTAAAGAGTACTTAGATTTTTTTTTTAAGAGTACTTAGATTTTAACATTTGTTTCTAATACCAGCTTTGTATTCAGGATACTTCAAGGTAGTGGCCAAACTCCTTCATATGGTTTAAGAGGCTCTCCTGGTCTGGCCCTTATGCACCTTCCCAGAATTTATTTAATCTCTCTTTTCCTTGGATTCTATCTTCTCACCAAACTAAACTATTATTTGCTAAATCACCACCTGTTTCTTGCCTTTTCAGCCTTTGGATATCTATTCCCTCTGCCAAAAATGCTTTTGTGGCTAACTCCCATTCAGGAAGCCTGACCTGAACCCTGCTGGTCCTTCTGTGGACATCCACACTCAGCCTGTATATTGCCTATTACAAAGCCTTCATCCTATTTTACCACTGTCTGTTTGCTTGTCTACCTTCCTCACTAGACTGAAACTCCTTGAGGGCAAGAATCATGTCTTGTTCATCTCTATAGCCTTAGTGACTGGCATACACCTATCAAGTAGAACTACTTCTTGAATTAATTTGTGGATTATGTAAGGCAGCTCTCATAACTGCTGTCTTACAGATTAAGTGAGTGAAAAAGTCAAAAAGACTGAAAGGTCCTATCAATGGAGACATACCTAAAAAACAAGTAACAGATTTAGAACATAAATTACAACAGTGGCAATACTGCTACTACTATTACTATCAATACTACTACTACTACTACTACTTATTATTATTATTATTAAAATACCATGAACCAGGGACCACACACACCTGGTTCATTAAATCCTCAGATCAACTCTTTAATGTAGGTATTCTTACTATCCACCTTTTTGTCAAGGCAGGATTTAAGTTTCAGAGAGGTTCATTCACTTAATGTCACACAGTTTGACCTTGCCTTTCATTTACTCCTTGCTGCCTCTTAGGCATTTTGATTAAATATCCAGATCTTCTTCCACTGTACTACATCAAGCAGCAGCCAATTATAGAAAGAAAATGATGGCAAATCAATTGGTTGCTTTGCCTGCCAGTTGTCAAACACTGGTTGGACTGATAGATTTCACTGAATTGATATATAAAGTTCAAATTAATCTTATCCAGACTGCTGTTGATTCTGTAGACTCTGATTATATCCTTTCTCACTCTGTATTGTAGAATTGAAGTAACTTAACTAAATGTAACATTTCAGACATAGAATATAAGGACCCTAGGAATAGCCCCAAACTTTCATGCTAGCACCAAGGAAGATAGTTGTGTTTCTTCCCCATACACTTGGTACAAATCACTGCCAGATACAAAATGTTGATCTGGGGGGTCTAAATCTGATCTACACTGGCACTTTATATACTTGTGATGGATTTATGCTCTGATGAGTTGTAGAGAATCGGTTAGACTTGATGGACCCATCCCCCGCCCCCTTCAGCTCCCCTAGCACTTAGCAAGCACATTCACAGAGCCCTAAGCAAGCAGCGTTCTGGTGAGCTGATAATGTGCAGCCTCTGCCCTTGTCCCACCAGACTGGACAAGGAGCACATCCAATTCATCACTGCATGCAAAGCTTGATGCCCTTGTTTGAGCTGAGTAAATCTGTGTTGAATAAATGAGTTGATTTGGCATTGGCAGGACAAATCGGGCTGATAGCCCTTTCTCTTTCGACAGCATTTCTCATTTCCATTTCAGTTATGTTGGATAGTCAGTATTTGTAAGTAGTCTTCCTCCAGCCTAAAGCACCATACCTCTTTTAGGTGGTAACATTTCTTATTATGGCATCTTAGATGGTGTTCTAAGACTTTAAATGGAGTGCCATTTCTTAAAGATGTCCCAACTGTCTTATAGAATCATCACTAGTTTAGCATGACACCTTCTTCAATATTACCAGGTGCCCTGCTTTATGCACAAACTCTGTTTTGTTTTGTTTTTAACAGTTTTGTTGAGGTATAATTGACATGCAATAATCTGCACATATATAAAGCATACAATTTAATAAATTTTGACATGTATATACATATAAAACTGTGAGACTATCATCACAATCAAGCTAGTGAACAAATCACTCACCCCCAAAATTTTCTTGTTCCCTTTATAATCTCTCCCTAACCCCTTTCCCCATCACTAGGCAATGACTGATCTGCTTCCTGTCACTATAATTATTATGCATTTTCTTGAGTTTATATAAATGAAATCACAAAAGATGTATTCCTTTGTCTTACATCACTCAGCATAATTATTTTGGGGTTCATTTGTATAATTGTGTAAGTCCATAGTTAATTCATTTTATTGCTGGGTAGTATTGTATTTTATAGATATACCACAATTTGTTTAGCCATTCATTTGTTGGTTGAGATTTGGTTTGTTTCTAGTTTGGGGGTATTATGAATAAAGCTGCTGTGAACATACGTATATATACTTATATTTATTTTGGATAAGCACCTAGGAATGGAATTTCTGGATCATATGGTAGGTGTTATGGGTTGAACTATGTCCCCTGAAAAAGATATGTTGATGTTCTAACCCCCTGTACCTCAGAATGTGACCTTACTTGGAGATAGAGTCTTTATACAGGTAATCGAGTTAAAATGAGGTCATTGGGGGGGGGCCTTCATCTAATATAACTGTTGTCCTTATAAAAATGGGAAAATATGGGCATAGAGATATGCACAAAGGAAGGATGCCATGTAAAGATGAAGGCAAATGTAGGGGTGATGCTTCTACAAGCCAAGGAATGCCAAAGACTGCCAGCAAACCACCAGAAGCTAGGAGAAAGGCATGGGACAGATTCTCCCTCACAGCC